>NC_092346.1:66805648-67121407 GCF_963676685.1 Mytilus edulis | reverse complement strand
CAATAATGATTTTAAAATAAGAATGTACTTATATTGATCTATGCATGGAGCTATCTCCTGATCTATAACGAAATAGCTATAACCCCTTCAAATAGCTTGAAATTGTCTTGTGTATGCCGTTTTTTTTAAAAGACCATTGTATGCAAAAACATACAGTGCACCTTTTTTTTACAAAAAAATGTATTAATATTTTGAATGACTCGATTAAAAACATTCTAAAGGATAATCTTAGGGAAACCTTTAGTCATTGGACTTGCAAGCTTGTATGGGTAAAGATATGATTTTTAAATGTCTTGCTTGGAAATGTTTGATAACGCGGACAACAATTACATGCAGAATACGTTAATAAATTTAGTAACTAATTTGATGTATGTATCGAGAGATATACTATTAATGCACTGTCTTTATAGAGTTCATAGACTATAAAATCAGAAAGGTTTTTATTATTCAATAAAGTTCTAGCATGAAATTCGAAATGTGATTGAAAGACCAAAAGTAGATAGCTCGAAACATAAACAGACAGCCTGCATAAAACAACTGTGTTTGAGCATCCATATAATGTGGAGAACGAAGTACACAAAATAAGAAAGAAACATGTTTTGAATCAATATGTTAAGTTAATGACCATACAATATTTAATTCCATAGTTCAGTAATGAAATTCATGCACAAGTCCAGTTCTATTCCTTATGACATGTAATACGGTATATCTGTTGATAAGAAGAAATTTATATTCAGTTTGCTGCTGATTTTGCTCTTTCATCTTACAATAAAGATATAGAATATGGCATAAAAATATCAACGAACCTTATGAATTGTATTATCTTCTTCGATAAAATCAATCACGATCCAACAGTGCAAGACGTTCCATTTCCATAAGAGAATATTAATATATGGAAATGTATTCAAATTTATGACAGGAGTGTTCATCAGCAGGAGCTAAATTTCAAACAGATAAATCTAAATCATAATTATTTGATATTCATCATGCTGTCGTGTCATTGTTCATATAGGTTTCCATTTTTTAAATTTCTATATTGAATTGTTTTAGTATAGTATAGTATTCAAATTCGTTCAACATTATTCAATATAAATCTTGCCAGTATATGTTGAAATAAAGAACTTTGTGGCCTTTGATAGCTGACTATGCTGTATGGGATTTACTAATTGTTGAATTGTGTAATTTGGTTCCTTGTGAAGATTTGTCTCATTGACAATCATACCACATCTTCATTTTACTATTTGTGATGAATGCCGGTTCATGCCATCGCAGGAATATAGTAAGATATTAATAGCACTGCAATACTGTACTAAAAATGTACTAAACAATTAAAAAGCCTGTTCTTTTTTATTGAAACTAAATATTAAACCAAATCACCAAATCAATCATAACGAGAGTGATTGTACTTGATTTTCATTTGATGAAGACATTATTTTTCATTTACTTGAGGTCTGGAGCTGGCTGGCATGTAAGTAACTTCTAGGCTAGTAGTCCTTTGTTAATTTATGCTTGGTTTCTTTTGTTACCTATTCTGACATCGGACTCCGACTTCTTTTAAACTGAGTTTTACTGTGCGTATTGCTATGTGTTTTTTTTTTAATTCTGCATTGGCTAGTGGTATAGGGGGAGGGTTTGGATCTCACAAAACATGTTTGACAGTGCCGCAATTTTTCGCCTTTCCCTAGTCAGGAGCCGCTGGCCTTTGTAAGTCTTGTATATTTTTCAATTTTAGTTCATTTCTATGTTTTTGAGTTTTTAATGTGACGTCCAAATTCACTGAACTAGGACACCATTTTATTTAGGGGCTAGCTGATGACCACCTCCGGGTGCGGGACTTTCTCGCTGCGTTGAAGACTCAATGGTGGCCTTCGGCTGTTGTCTGCTCTTTGGTCGGGTTGTTGTATCAATGGCATATTCTAGATTTCTATTCTCAACTTTATATTGCAAACAGCAACTATAACGGAAGCAAAAAGACGTTACTCTCCTTGGTATGAAAAGGGAATTGTTTACCGGTACTAGTATTTAAATATACAATTCCTTGATATGAACAAACATAAAAAATCTGGCAGGGTTAATAAGACAAATAAATGTTAGTAAAGCATAAGTTTAATATTGTATATATATTAGTAGTGATGCAAAACAGTATTCCATTTCTACTTCGTATCATAGGGTTAAAGTAAGTTCCAAGATACCACTTTCTTATTCACTCTCCCGAGACACATTGAACAATCCAATAGAGTTGACATTTATGAATAATCTCATGCATCTCATATAAATATTTAGCATATGTCCTATGGCATGTCTTAGGTATGGTGCTTTTGAAAACATGTGGCCTGTTTATCGAAGCAGCTTTAAGACTAGGACATGTAATACTTGTTTTGGGCACTCTTTAAGATGTTCTGTTACTCATATTTACTCGGACATTTTTGGTAGTAATACAACAATCTTACTACTCTGTATACTTATGTGAAAGATGCAAGATGCACTTACTTTGCTTATGTATACACTTGATAATAAAAGAAACTGGGATTCAGCTCACTTTAAATTATTTCATTATTTTACCCATAAATAATATATATATACTCATGCAGCTGTGAATATTCATTTGTTTTTAAGAATAATTGTATAAACACGTTTAAAAAGTTCATTTTCACATAATTATTATATTGGTTAATTGTTATGTGTTTTTTATCAAAATATTTTCATTTTTTTTATGCTAACACCAAGGATAGCAGTATAGGTAAAAATGACACTTGCAAAAAGTTTTCTTCGGATTCAAACTCTACTTGGACTATATTATATATATCCTGGAAGGGGATTGGTATGATTGACAAGAAGAAAATTGTGTTCTAGTGATCTAAGGATGAAGATGTTAACAGATACAGATATAGGTCACCGGTGAGCTTTCATCAATGAGGAAAACCCATACCGTATAGCCATTTATAAAAGACCCATTTATAAAAGACCCCGCCATATATAAAAGTGAAACAATCCAAAATAAAATAAAAACTATGGCATGCATGATTGAAGCACACACAATAATCTTGAAAAATATGACAGACAGCAACAAACGACGACCACTCAAAAAACAAGCTATTTACTTGGGACAGACACCTAAGTTGTATGTGTGTCTGAGGTTGTTCAATCATTCCACCAAGACAGTCTTAGGATATAGTTTAGTCCTTAGATACAAATATATATAAAAAACAAGAACACATACACCAAGTGTGTATAATTAACGTTAAAATGAGTGTTCTATAATTCTAAATGTGCCTGGAAATAAACAGTCATGTCAAGTGATGATCATATTTTCGCAGGGAGTTTGCTAACACAACCATGATTAAGATAATATCATGGAAGTAATATTTAAATATATAAATATATTGTTCAATATTACTTCCATGATAATATTAACAGTAGTCTAGCGATAATTTTCAATATAAGGTTATTAATCTTTGATCTTTCAATACAAGGGAAAGGTTAATTGATATTAATTAACGGAAGGCACTACCGGCCAAAGAAGAGCTTTAAACAGGCCCTTCGTTGCGTCATAACCCGAACCTTGTCCTATGGAAGTATTATAAGTATGTCAATATAGTACGTCCATGCTGAATGTGCGAGGGCTGTGTAGTTAGTCAATGTCATTTAAAACTTCAATTACCATTCATGCTTGTACTAAACATAGAACAATATTAAATTTGTCTTAACCATCATCCTTATGAATGAATGATAAAACCAATTTAAAATTCAAAATAGTTTAAAATTAATTTGGAATACATTAACTGTATTGTGATTATATAATGTTAATGTGCTGGGGCCGTGTCAATGAAAGTATCCTAGGATATGTCCTAAGATAGGTCTTAGGACATTATTTAGGATGGCCTAAGGACGTGTCTGAGACATGCCTTAGGATGTAAAACAAAGCTGTCTTAGGACAGTCCTAACTACGATGGTCATAGGACCATCCTAACACATATGTATTTAATTGAAAAAAATATATAGAGATTTCTATGACATAGATTTTATTGTATTTTAATATTTATATATGTAAAGAGAGGGAGGATGACTTTTATACGGAAAACAATTAACGCAGAATAAAAGTTAAAGATTTAAAACGTAATACTAATAAATACGTTATTTAAAAATATGATGGAAGATATAAATGATTTTAGTACGAAAACAAAAATAAATAGTCACAAAACTTTGTTAAATGCGATATTCGTGCTGCAATTTTAGTACCTAAACTAGTTTTGTCCTTAGGTCCACTCGATTTCATTATATACATGAATCGAATGAGGATTAGTTAAAAAAGAAGTAATTTTTTCCCATATTTAAATTTTTATTGCACCGTTTTGGTAAGTTGCAAAAATGTTGCTTTACTGAAAGTATTTTTTAGGCTTCAAAAAAGGCAGCGCGAAATAATGTAATGTAATACAATAAATCTTTAACAAAAATTGAAAAAAAAATTGTTTTACTTATTTAATTCTTATAATAGTTTGATAGTTTAATATTGTATTAGTATTTTTAGTATTTAGTGTATGCCATATTTGCTGGGTTTTTTTACGTTGTAGGACATTGTAACCTTTAGGACTATCCTAAGGCACCTATTTGTATGTCCTAACTTTAGGACCAAATTTAGGACATATCTTATTTTAGGAGACTTTCGTTAACATGCTTCTTAAATTTAAAGTTATAAGTTTACAGGCTTCTACCATCTACGCCAGTGACTTACAACCTTACGAATTTCACGGTGCGCCAGAGGGTTGCATCCTGTTCTGCAAATTATGTATTGTAATCATAATGAATTTGTTTCACAAATAGTAAAAAGATACAAAAATAATTTTCATATGCATAAATGCTGGGTCTAGAATTTTCCTATCTCATCTGTCATTTGAAAAGATATAATTTATTCTAAAAATATTGCTTCATATTATAAATGAACATTCAAATCCTAGGACAGCTTCGTTGACACGGCCCCTGGGGCCTGTTTATCGAAGCTCTCTTAGGATTAGGACGTGTCCTAAGACCAACTTAGGACACATCTTAGTCCTAAGTGGGTTTATCAAACATGTCTCAACTTAGGAAAACCCTAGGAATTGTCCTAACTTTAGGATATCAATTTAGGTGTCTTAAGATGGTCTTAGGATGGTCCTAACTTTAGGATATATTCAATTTCGCTTTTTGATCATTTTCACACGTATTGTTGTTTTTACCAGTAGTAAAATAGTTGAAATACTCCGGATTTATATGAAAAATGCACGAGATTTGTCTTTGGACTAAAGTATTGAAACCTTGACACTTCGAATTCAACTCACTCAAAAACATGTAATGATTTTTACCGATTACATATCTAGTTTACAATTAGTTTGTTAAATTTTTATATAATACGTAGTTATTATTTTTGTCTTATGTTTGGTTTTATACAGTTTAAATGTACAAATATTATACAGTAATCATTTATTATCTTTTATGTAACACTAATAATTAGTTTCTAATTAACTATATTTGAAAAATCAAAATTATTGATAAAATATGATATCATATTGTATTTTTTCATATCTAATTTGTATTTTCTTTTCCACCAATACTTAGGACATCGGTTAGGAGGTCCTAGCTAAGATATTCCTAAGATAGCTTCGATGTGCATGCTGAGACGTGTCGTAAGTCGGTCCTAACTTTATCCTAAAGTCTGTCCTGAGAAAGTCTTAGGACGGAACTTAGGACAGTTTCGATAAACAGGCCCCTGGTTCCGAAGTGTACAATTGCAAGTTATCTCATGAGCATTAAAAAGGTTATTTCTATATTAATTGTTTTTCTATTATAATAGGTTTAGACAAAGAAATAAATTATGCATGATGATATAAATTACTTTAACTACTGTGGAACAGACATCTATACATTAAACATATAATTTCGTAATCATCTTGAGTATATATAAAGGTTGTTACTGTGGTAGAAACCATTCTTATGCTTATATGATTATAAGATCGTTAATTCAAAATATATGCTCAGGCAGTTCTGGCGATTAATGAGTTCCTTTAATGCAATGTTTGCTATATACCAAATTTTCAAAGATGTTTTTGTTTTAAAATACGTATGTCACCTCCCAATCTTTTCTGTTAGTGTTAGCCGTTATACACCCATGACTAAAGGAAGTGGAAAGCATTGCCAAGGTACAAATTACAAAAGATAAAATTGGTTGCATATTTCTGAATTTAATAGTATATAATTGTTATTCAGAAGTGTCTTCGTATTTGATTTATAGATTCATTCCTATTTTCATTTTTTTCAAATTTTGTAGATGGCATTGTTCTTAAATGCACTGGTGTATAGTGTTGTTGGCATTCGTGTAGATTATAATTCCAGCATACGGATACTAGAAACCATCGGGAACTTTCAGCGAGTGTAGAGATTTTGTGTCATGAATGAGTAAAGATTAAGACTAAGCAACACAACTCCTCACATGAAAGGGAAAATAGTAAAAAAAAAAGTGGACACGTACAACATATCCTTTTTTTTGCGGCAGTGTTAGCAAACTATAGCTAGCATCTGTAGTAACGAGGGGAGTTTGTCCCTGTTTTTTTTTAAATTCATTTCCCTGTATGACAAATTGGCTGTCTTGTCATTAGTAGCATTGTGCAAGCTTTTTATTGTGTGTTTTAGTGTTAGTGTTACAACATATAAGCTGGATATGTAGGCAAAGGCAGGGGTTGTTTTCATATATGAAACAGGTTTCATATTCAACCAAATTTTAAGGATGTGTCAAGTCATTGATTCTGGACCTTGTGTAGTTAGTTTTTTTTAAAAACATATCCGAGTTTTTTTTCGGAGAAGTTTGTCGGTATTGGTTGTTAAAATTTGTAGTGCTGTGCGTGCGTGTTTTTTTTTTTATTTTGCGATTTTAAAGTATTTTTAATTACTTTTGACAAATATATTTAAACGTATTTATTTATAGTGGATTTGGAAACAAATTATTGCAAATTATTTATCGTCCCCTTCCGACGGACTATCGTCGTTTCTTCAAGACCATACTAGCAAATGGCGAAATTGATAAATATATATACTACTATATGTCCCATTTTTCAGCAATTTGTTTGGTGATTTTTGTCGAAGAAGTATGGTTCTTAAATTGGGCGGAAATATAACAACTAAACTTTCGACCTTCGAGATAAATATATATATATAGTATATTCTTCAGGTTGAAAAGTCCAATGTCTATATCAAATATAAATTACCAAGGGCTTGACGTTAAATATTTATGTTTTTTTTTAGTCAAATCAGGTTTTAGAAGATAAAGGAAAGGCAGGGTTGCTGGTTCGTTTATATATTCGGAGAATTTTGAAATAGAGCATTAACGGAACTATTTATCTCTGCGCCAGATATACACCAAGAAATGTCTCATCAGTGATGCTCGAGGCCAAAATGTTTGAAAACCCAAACTTATTAATAAATTAAGATATTATATGCAAACAGGACAAAAGGTAGGATCAAAGGCGGGTAAGGAATCAAATGTTTCCAAAAGGGAAATACAGTTTCTATGATTTCAAATAATTTTCCAAATTTTCAAGTTGATACAGAAAAATTTAAGTTAATCCTGAAGTTCTGGATACTGGGCTGGTGAAACCTTCGTGAGAAGACGAACATAAAACTATTTATTTTTTTTCTTTAACCAGTGTCTCTTTTTATTAATGTTTCACTTAGGGTAAAGGTTGTTTTACGTAAAAAGTCTTGTTCTAATATTTGTCACGCCTTGACCCCAAGAGGTTATATATTTTTTATTATAATTATGCATCATTACATACATTACACTTACACAATGTAGGTACAGAAGTGTTAATTGTTGGTTTGACCAGAACGGTGTGGCGGTTATAAGAGGCAATAATTTTATGAATTTTTAATTAACACCCAGGTAAAAACCGCTACCGTCGGGACTTCAGAAGCTAGTCATAAACCCCAATACCTGCTGCTACAGCCATGCATGTTTTAATTAGCAATTATGTGTACATCTACAAGAAAGAATAAAAATTCCCTACCAATAAATTAAGGACGGATTTGCGTAATTAACACCATAACTTCAAAATTATGTAAAACATTGTAATGTTATTGTCTACAAGGAGTAGTCTGAAGACTAACTGTTTTTAAAACTATAAACTATACGATAAATATAGTTTTATTCAATACACGATACTAGAGTGTTTTTTTAGTTTTTGTCTTTTTTTAGATCGGGTGATTTCTGACTTTAAAATTCTAAAATAAAAGGAAAAGTGAGATATCTTTTATACCAAGGAATTGTATATTTAAATATACAATTCTTGTTTATACTTAGACATTAACCATCAACATATAAAATTAAATTAAAAATATAGATCTAGAAGTTGACGTGCAGTTTTTATACTTTTAACTATGTACCTTACATGTATATATAGAAATACATTAGTCTCTGCTTTCAAGCAGTTATATTTGCGTTTAAGATCTATAGTTGTTGTCGGATTTATATATTAATTTGTGTATATAAGGAATAAAAATCCAGTAGCATTTTTCATCCATGTATTTCCTTAATAATTAAAAAGTAAATCACATCTGATTAAACATCCGGTGTCAGTCACAAAATATATATGTCAAAATTAAATCGGATTTTGAATTTCCCGCGACATTGTTGGATGGGTCATAAAACTTTCAAAAAGTCGTGTATTCTAGAAGGCACGCGTATACTCGAGCGCGTATAACTTCTGTATAATTAGATTAATTTTGGCATTCATCAAGTCTGAAAAAATAAAGAAATAAATTTAATTAAATAAATTTAAATTAAAAATAATAAAAAACATCAAAAAACTAATTTTATAAATAAAAAAATACTCTTATGTTGGAAAAAGTTGCTAAAATAAACAAACAATAACAGCAGATAACGCATTAAAAAGATGTAATAACATATCAAGTCAGTATCTTTCCCCCGATATAGAGGAGAAAAAACAAAAAGATTGATTTAGTTTATTCTAGGAGATATTTTGAGGTTAACGCTTTATTGTTTATGAACTTTTCGTAACTGTCACAATATAGATTAAAATTACTGTTACTTTAATTTATTTCGATATCGTTATTTTTCGTGATTTTACGGTTCCATCAAATACGAACTAGTGATATTCCACCTCCTGACTTATCGTTTTTATCAATGCGACATTAATTTGTAATGCAGCTCACGGTAATTAATATGAAAATAGGATGATGAAGAAAGATTGCCGATTACTCAAAAGAGTATAATGATATAGTTATGAGTCAAACATTTATGTGTAAACAACAATAACACTTTAACAAAAACGAAACCAAAACAACGCACCTCTTTTCCGTTTCATTCTTGTCTCTGAATATCGAGGACTCTTTGACCATGGAAGTATTAGTCAGTATAATACTACCATGCTTTGACGTACTTCAGTGTTATAATTTTGGGTATTTAGGAATAAAATATGATGAACATTTTTCAATTATACAAAAGAAGTAAAAAGGTTACACCCAGTCTTATGATGAACAACTATATTCAGGTTTTTTATACGAAAAGAAGAAAAATCAGGAGTAACTTTTCAAATTGCTGCGTTCGCTTCTTGTGAAAATGCATAATTACTTTTGAAAAAAACTTCTAAATATAAAAATTAATATTTATTTTACATGGAAACTTACTGTGTTTGCTCCTTCGAAAAATGCACAATTACTTAGGAAAACAGTTTGTTGTTTAAGTTCATATCTCAGAATTTATACAAAAAAATAGGGTTTTCAGGAATATTTGGCATTAATATAAATACAGATACAAATATATCACGAGGACTTAAATTAAAACTTTCCCGTGAAAGGTATTATATTTATGGAATGATTGTTTGTTTATTTCTATGATTGGTCATTAATATTGGTTGTTTTTATAACACTAATCTGTGTAACTTGGCAGATAAGATTTGATCATAGATTTGACAGATAAACTAACGAGCTGATCAGTATTCAATGTGAAAGATATCAGTTCATAACGGTCTGACAATCCTTGTCTAATCCGCTTTTACTTTTCACGCGAAAAAATGACAGCAAGATGTGCTTAAACCGTTATGACACAGTAAAAAATTAACGAAGTGGGAATGGTAAGAAGGATAAAGACAAGATTTTCATGGATTATCGCAGTTATTAATCTTTCTCTTAACACTTGAATTGATAAAACAACAGTTAGGTTTAATGCAAAGTTAATATTTGTTGATGATTATTGTCATAAAAATCTGATTATGATCAAAATAATATTTAGACAGGATAGAGTTTTGGCACACGAACATGTTGTGTAGTTGGAGTGACACTGATTAGGGGTATAGTTTTACGAAGCAGACTCACACCCTAAAATCACTTCCTGTTTAATCTATATGTTACACTATTTGACATGGGAATGTATTGAACAGAATATAAAATAGGAAAATTATGTACTTTTTAAAATCATGTGCATCAAATAATGCATCTAATAAATACATTTTGCCAGAAAGAAGCAAAATTCAACGTAACAACACCACTATACGCACCGATAACTGTACATGAAAAAAAATATGAAAACAAAACAGCAAAAACAATGTTAAACCAAACAGCATGTAGTTAAAAAAAAGATGTTTTATCACCAGTGAGACAACTATCCCAAAATAAACAAAAAAATAGACGACATGTATAGGACAGTGTAAGGGTTTCAAACACTTACCCTATATATAGGTCGAAAGGCCGTGATCAGTGGCGGATCTAGAACTTTTCCTAAGGGGGATCCACTCCAGTCATGCTTCAATGATTCCCTTTATAATCAACCAAATTTTTCCCACGAAAGGGGGGCCGGCCCCCCCTTGGATCCGCGTATGGTGATAATGCATGTAGTGCTGATGCCACGATCTATAAAAATGACCATATTAAAGCACAGGGAAAACCAACTGCTTAAGTTATGATAAAAACAAAAAATATTGGAGACAGAAAACAATGACATCCATTCAATAACAAACGTGGGACAGACTCTTTATAGATTTAATGTACAAATAAGGAGATATTTTAAGATTGTCGAGTTTAAGTAACATATAGTTTTCAAATTCTTATGAGGAAAAATAAGCAAATGTTGTGCAAACCATTAAATCAAACTTAAAACCTTTGTAGACAGCTTTTGGAACAGTCTCTAAAATAAGGGGTAAGCATTTAGATTTTTCATTTTCCTATAAGTTATAACAAACAGTGGGATTACTTTCCATTTTCACAAAAATAAATCTAATCTGCACTAAAATTGAAATTTCCACACATTCTTGCGTGTATGTTAAAATTGTAACATAATTATATGTATGTTGGGTTATTTTTCAACACATAACCTCTGACCTTAATATATATGCTTTACTGGCACTTTAAAAGATTTTGCGAAAAATGAAAAAGAATGATGACTTTAAACCAAAACCACATTATTGAAAGAAAAGCGATGTATTTTCTTTTATATACAAAGTAATTCATTGTTGTCTTTGGTGCGAACTCTTCTTAGTATTTCATTGCAGTTAAGCTCATCATCCTAAGTATCTTTTACCTGCGACTGAAACATATTATATATAACAACTCGTTTAGCCAAATTTATTATCAAACAATGAATATGATAAATATTTGTTTTTTCAGGAAACTGTGAATTTAATTTATTTACTAAGTCTACCAGTAGGATATGTATAATTTTAAGGAAATATTGGTCTATATTGCAAACTGTTTTTACTTCAATGATTTTAGGATGAATACATTTGATTTATAGCACCAGAGAGAGCATTTCAAATAATTCTAAATTATATCCTGACGCAAAAAATAAAATTAAACATTTAACATATTTGAAAAGTTTTAAAAAGTAAGAGAAAAAAAATAACATAACACAAGATAAAATAATACTTTATTAAGAGACTCAGACTAAAGTAAAAAAATATTCAAAAATAAAATAGATGAAAAAGAACCACAACACAAGATCAAATAATACAATTTTTTACCATAGTTACAGATAATGTTATAAAAATTATTGGGTATTAAGTCAATTCTAAATGAAACAATAAAAAAACAACACATATAATATAAATTTCAGTATGAAAAATACAAAATTAAAGAATTTTTAGAAAAAAATTATAAGAAAATAGTTAAGGTTAAAATTGAAATGAAATTTTTGCATAAATTTAAATTTTTTCGTTATTTTTTTTCTCATGAATTTGACGTGATGAAAAACAGATGTTATTAATAATCAGTAATAAAGTGTCAAAAAGTGGGAGGAGTTTGGTTAAACATAGTGCATTAACTTTTTGTCCAATCAAAAAACTCAATAATTAAGCCACGCCTTTTTCACAACTTAATCTTAATAAAGATCAATAAATACCACTGTTATCCACATGAAACCATCATCATATGACTAAGTTTGAAAACGATCATAGGAGTATCTTACATTTAACTGTTATTTTTTTACAATTAAGAATTCCAGGCCTGCTATTGGGATCCGACTGTGTTTTTATCTAGAAAACTTCTCGGAGAGATTCACAGCGCAGCTGCTTTTCTGCAATCAACAGTGTGAGAAGAAGCGAAACATAAACTTTTGAGGACTTTATTAGTCAACAATATAACTTCAACTGCGATTTGTGAAATCGAAAGGATTTTAATCTCCGTATGATTAACCGAGGCAGCAACGAAATGATCAGCCCGTACGTGGATACCTCACACAACCCACACCTGCCACCCGGCGCCTTAAAGCTGAGTCCGTCAGACCCAGTGATCGAAAGCAGTATCCACAACCAAGGAAATTCACCGTACAGCTCACCACCGAGTGGATATGGTGTTCCAATGTCACATCATGTTGCCAGTAATTACTCATCAAGAGACTTGTTATTCCGTCGTCCAGACTTAAGTTTTCCCGATACCAGTACAACACATTCTGCAATATATCCGTCTAGCGGCACCTTCTCATATCCAGATAGCACAAATCGAGTTTTGTTTCCTAGCTATCACGAGCCATCTCATTATTCAGGACATTACAATGACCAGATGAGATTTGCATCCGACATTTATTCAAGAGCCGATCAATTTAATCAGCTTGCAAGACCTGAGCCATTTGGACATTCGCAACACTTTGGTATGGGGCATATGAACACTATGAATCCAATGAACATTGCATCTCACAGTCCTGGTGCTTTCTTTCGTTATATGCGACCCCAGATTAAGCAGGAACATACATGTTTATGGATAGATTGTGACCAACAGGAGCCAAAGAAGCCATGCAATAAGGTGTTCAACACTATGCACGAGATTGTAACACATATAACTGTTGACCATGTTGGAGGTCCAGAGCAGAGTGACCACGCATGTTACTGGCATGAATGTGCTAGAGAAGGAAAACCATTCAAGGCAAAATACAAGTTGGTAAACCACATCCGTGTCCATACTGGTGAAAAACCGTTTCCATGTCCATTCCCAGGCTGTGGCAAAGTCTTTGCTAGATCTGAAAACTTAAAAATCCACAAGAGAACACATACAGGTATGTTTCATTTAATTTTTATTTAGTAGAACACCTACAGTTTTTGATTTTGATTTTTTTACATTTTTGCTCTTCATTTTGAATTCACAAACGAAAAATTTCAAACTGTAAACAAATATTTATTTTATTTATACGCACGCAATATTTAAAATTTGGTAAACTGGGGAAATGAAAAATCAACATTTCTAAATAGTTTATATTTAATAACATTTTATTTTTCATAATTTTAAACGGATAAATTAAATTATGACATTTGGTAAAGGGTGATATAAACTGTAGTATTTGATCATCTCTTTGTTATGAATTTTAGAAAGTTTTTTTATCTCGAAAAATAGTGAAAAAATCATTATTTTTTTTCTCACGCTGGTTCAACAATTTATACATTTTTCCTGTAATAAAAGTCACCGATACCAGGAACTAAATATCATAATTAACAAAACAGAAATTCTTAACTGTATCAACAAGTTGCAAAAGTCATTTAGTTTTTAAAACTCTGTTAAGATGCTTAGTGCCCTCAGTAATTTATATGGGAAATAGTTTTGTTGGACATTTATTACCGTCTACAGGACACACGAACAGTCTTCAAAGAAAATCTTATGTAAATAATCTGGTAAAGCACATTCTTATCAGAGAATAAGTCAAAAATATTTCGTCACTAGTTAAGAATAAAAAAAAATATTGAATATACGTCAATGTGACAGAAACTCTAAAACTTAAATTAAATTCAAATAATTTGATTGATTAAAAATAATACATGTAATATCGGGGTATTGCCTGAACATTGTAAATACATTTTGTCTAGACCATATTTTTATTCCGCACTAGTTTGCGAGGAATACTATTCACCAATGTACATGTAATTAAAAAAAAAAAATAACAAAGCTTGAAAAACACTTTTTTTCACTGATGACGTATATGTTACTCGGTTGAAACAGGAACATATATATTGATATATTATTGTTAGATATACTGCTCCCTGGTTGAAGGACCAAGTGCACTAGTGCAATATGTTCCTATTGTACAAAAATAATAACATCAAAAATTACATCGTATACACACTATTATTTCTTTAATACAGTGAAAGCTTTCTACAAATGTATTTAACTTGTACCCGAGTACTCTGTCATTTTCCATGCTAATATTTCATAAAGAGTTTACATTTAGAAAATTTACAAATGAACACATGAGTTTACCTCTGAAAGCCGTATGAACAATATAACTAAAATGGGCACATGCAATTGTATAATAACTTGTTTCCAAATGTAGAATGAAATCTTTATTTTCTTCATTTATTTTTTCAGGAGAGAAACCATTTCCATGCGAGTTTCCCGGATGTGACAGAAGATTTGCAAATAGTTCGGACAGAAAGAAGCATTCACATGTTCACACTAGCGATAAACCATACTGCTGTCGCGTTCGAGGTTGTGAGAAGACATACACTCATCCTAGCTCACTAAGAAAACACATGAAGATTCACGGTAATATTTCACCTGTTCCCGACAACGAATTCTCCACTAACGACGAAACTAGTGAAAACAGTGACTCTACCCATAGTCCAAATTCTCTTAAGTCTATGCAGCCATTATCATCATCACCTTGCAGCAGTGATTCCGAAAGTCATCAACATGATCAACAACCAATGTCTTCTGCAACCAGTCCAGCACTTCCGGTTCATCCAACACCCACACTTCCGCAATCTAGTTTGTCGCAATTAAACGAATGGTACGTATGTCAGAATACCAACGTGTCTCAACCTAGTGAACATTTGCCTATGAACAGTTTTTGTAGTCTTCCCATGCATCAACAGCCGCTGCTTCAGTTCTCTTGATCAACCGATATCGAATAATATAGTGCATTTTTATTTGAACATACATGTTTGTGTATGACTGTTTTGTTAATAATGTTATTGAATATTGTTAATGTGATATGTTCCGATTGAATCTCAGTTGTGTGTTTATTCTAAAAACATTAGTGCTAATAATACGGCACCATGTAAATAAAATTATGGACTCTAATGATATGTATGAAGGTTAAAATACCTCAATTTTGTGCAATAATTTGACATATGAAGAAAAATAAAATAATTTATAATTGTTTATATTTTAATTTTTTTATGTTTAAAATAGTTGTGTAAAATTAAGATTTGTTCTTGGTATTATTTGACTTAAAAAAAATCATATTTCTCCAAAACTATGGTACAATTACACCATTTTCATTTATGTTTGAATGGTTTGAGAAGTTGAAAAAATTTAACTTATTCATTTGGGATCCATGCTTTCAATGTCCAAGGATAAACATACTACATGATGTATGTTCTGGTTGTCTTGGTGTACATTTACTATAAATCAAATGCTGAAAATTCGATTCAAATTTTCAGTAGAAATTGTTATTTTCTTGTGCGAGTTTGTTCCCTTTTATGACGCGCAAGCTAAGCCTGGGATACCCTGTTGATTATGATTTATACAAATTTTATATATATAAAAAAAAAAATCAAGTTAACTATCCAAACTAAACGGTTAAAAAGGAAGATTATTATTCTCTGCCGATCTTGTGATAAATTCTGAGTTTAACATTTCAAATGATTTGGCTGGAAACCAATCATATTGTGATTAAACAAAATTCAAACTGCACGATACTTTTAGAATTTATACAATATACACAAAATTATTTAAAGCACATACCAGTCTTCAACATGACAAATGCAATACACTACTACAAGATACCTTTAATTGAGTAGCATTCTGTATGCCATATGTTATGTATCTCAACTCTGGTTAAATGTTGACCATTGACGGTTTTGTTCAGGTCTTTCTTTTTTTATTCTGTCAAAAGGTTCAAAGTTGTGTCCGACTTATTCCACGTTTGTTCTCCCGTGTACCAGACAGTGTTCCTTGCAAAGATAAGCAAAACTTAAACGTAGTATTGTTTTATAAAACTGGTACACGAGTTCTAAAAAGATGAGATACAACAGAAGGTACATAGAAAAAATAGTCTTTTCCCTACATTCACCCGAACCTTTCCATTTAGGTTAATTTTCAGTCAGCTGGGAGACAACAATACAAACACAAAAAGATCAACTATCAATTAAGTGAAATAACCCCTCTGAAGAGAGGGTCATAGTTATTCATCCGTGCTGACTTCCAGAACATTTAATTTGGTATGAGTTTCTGAAGGTATGTGAATACTTCCTAGCTCATTGGTTAGTCGTACTACTAACGAAAGAAATCCGTTAATATTATTGGTTTTGTAAATACAATAATATATATGCCGTATACCCTGTCGACGTACCTGGTTTGGCACCCTTTTAAGGTCATCCTTTTGAAGGTAGTTTAAATCCGAATGATTTCCGATTCTCTCTCATGTTAGAATGTTCTTGTCTGACCTTTATTGACATACTATTAGGTATAAATTAGCGGTAACCGTATGTGGTAGATAGACAATGAGACAACTTTCCATCAGAGACAAAAAAAAGACGTAGAAGTTAGCCACTATATGGGTCATCACACAATAAGTAGAACCCACCTCACTTAACACATAAAATAACATATCCATTCATTCCTTCAATTGACACATTTTCATTAGTTTAGTACAGATCTATCCTGATTCCGGTCCAATACGCCTGAAAACCTTCATTCCTTTAATTCACACATTTATATTATTGACCGCTTTAATACATATATAAAAAAGATGAAGTATGATTGCCAATTAGACAACTCTCCACAAGAGACCAAATGAACAGAAATTAACTGTAGGTCACTGTACGGCCTTCAACAATGAGCAAAGTATCGTGTAGTACAATTCTATTCTTAATTCCGGCCCAAGATGCTTGAAAATAAAATGGGTTTTTGGTCTTACGCAATGTAGAAGGCCTATATCTGGTGGATAGTCTGTGATTGGCAATCATACATCAGTTATCTCATTAGAATGAAATTCAAAACAGTGTGGCTGTGGCCATTGATTGACACATTAAATTCATCCATTGACTGGGACAATTTACGTGAACGTTTGTCTGTATGCCCGCGTCACACTGTCCCGATTTTTATATACGATTGACTCCCGAATGCGAAAATTGTAAGTTCGTACGAAGTTGGTCCCGATCTCGTTAAAATACCAAAAAGTGACCGAAGCAAGTACGATGAATAACGAAGTCTATACGATGGTGCCGAAATTATATACGATAGCAAAAGATGGACATACGAAGGTTAACCGAAGACGGGTATTTAAGCTTCATATCTCAGCCGAAGCCTACACGATGGATCACGTAGGCTACACGATGGATTACGAAGGCTACACGATGGATTACGATGATTGCGCGATGGCCATACGATGTCTAAAAGACGTCGTGTACAGCTTGTTTGAACTGTAAAATGTGTGCACTAGACTGAATAATCACCCATAATTATGCCCATGTTTACTGATCTATCTTAAAGGTAAGGTAATGGGTTCGTTGATCCCTTTTATTCAAAAAGAGCTCTTTCCAGGAGAATATCATAATAATATAGACAAAAGGAAGGATGTGGGGAAAGCAACAAATGCCGCAAAATATGACATATAGAAAACAAAACGGTTATGGAGTAAACATTCGTGTGACAACAACTCAGATGATACATAAAAAATCAGAATAATGAAGAAAAAGTTGGTTTCCCTATATACGTGTACCTGCAGTGTTGGTGTACAAGGCGCGTTTATGATTTTCATTATGTTACTTGATATGAAAAATTGACAAAAAATAATATTTTACTTGTAAAAGTAAATCCTGAGCCTGTAATATCTGCTCTTCTTGTTCCATTTGAATTAATATAAACAACGCTGTCGCCTTTCTTGTTCTCATAGAATCATATGATATGAGCTCCATGTTTTGTGAACGTCTTTCTAAAGTGTCGTCTTAGACTGACCAGTGCATATCGCGCATGGCACTTTAAATGTATTTTAGCGCGAAAATTTACTCACATTTAGCTTGATTTATTGCCGTCGTAGTTCCATCATGTCGCCTTCGTACTTTTATTCGATGGCAACACGACGGGATTACGAGGTCTTCACGAAGTCGTGTTGCTATCGTAAGACCTTCGGGTAGCTTCGTGATTCATTCGTGAAGTCATCGTAATGTCAAAACTGCCCGATGGAAACGATGGAAACACGAATGCAATACGATGTTCAAAGATGCATTCCAGGTGACATTACGATGGTGAGGATGGTGATACGAACTCAATACGAACCCTCAACATCGACACACACCTTCGGGGATTTTTTAACATGTTAAAAAATTTAGAACCCTTCCCGAAGTTGTCCCCGAAGGCTAGAAAAAGTGGCCGATGGTTCTTCGATGGTTAGAGATGGCACTACGAATAGCCCGATCTGGATACGATCAGTCCCGATTTTGAAAATTTCCATAATCGTGTTGCCATCGCCGTAAAAATCGGGACAGTGTGACACGGGCAGTAACGACCACTGTTCACGACGTACCTACGATAGACATTTAAACTGTAGGGTCATCAAAGGTTTCTTAACGCTTTTAATTATAAAATAATTTGAGAAATTAATCAGGAATAACCTTTAAGTTTTGATTTATATAATTAATATAAATCAAAACATCGTGTTATTTTTGATTAATTTTTCGAATTACTTTATTAAGGTGTTGAGAACCTTTGGTGACCCATAGTTTAAGTGTCTTTAAAAAGTACATAGTGAGCAGTGGTCGTTACATACAAACTTTCACCTAAATTGTCCCAGTCAATGGATAAATTTAATTTGTCAATCAATGGCCACAGCCACACTGTTTTGAATTTCATTATTTTAGATTAAATTAGACAGAGAACAGGTCTAAACTTATCTACTTGTGAAAAAAAGAAGATGTGGTACGATTGCCAATGAAACATCTCTCCCCACGAGACCAAAATGACACAGAAATTAACAACTATAGGTCACCGTACGGCCTTCAATGTACAAAACATGAACGAAAAACAAATATGTAACATAAATAAACGACAACCACTAAATTACAGGCTCCTGACTTGGGACAGGCACATACATAATGTGGCGGGGTTAAACATTTTAGCGGGATCTCAACCCTCCCCTAACCTGGGACAGTGGTATAACATTACAACATAAGAACGAACTATAAAAATACTATACTTGGCCTTTTAGAGGACAGACATGTTTTGCTGATAATGTTTTCACTTACCAACTGACATATATGTAATAGTTCATTAAACTACTAAATATATATATGATAGAGAGAATAAAAAAGAAAAAAAACACTGAAAATTCAATAATTTACACAATATCAGACAAATAACGCTAAAAAAAGTCATTCGAGGCAGTTGCTTACAACAATACAGAGCCAAAAATTTGCATCAGAAAAGCCAATTCAGCGTTGTCACGCCGATTATACTAGCACACAACATCACTACCTTCTCTAATTTTCTATATGGAGGCAGTCTAAATTGCTGAAGTTATTCGCAAGCAGAAAAAAACCCAAAATAACCCAGTCGAATCCAAATAAGGTGAAAGGAAAAATAGTTGGGTTTTTATGCAATATTTTAGCGATAATTTTCTCTACTGAAAATTTGCAGTTTTTTTTATTTCATTGGTCACATGTGATGATAATATGGATTTTTGTACTAACAGTTGAATTTATATATATATATATATATATATATAAAGTAGTGTGTCCAGGAGAATTCGCCACATAGTTATCATGAATCAAGAATGACACAAAAAACACCAGAATAAGATGTCACCAACTCCGAGAGAGTGTATTTCAAGACGACTAAAACGGAATAATACATAAAATTTTGTTTCATTTTAAAGTCTTTCAATACAATGGAAGCTGTTTTAATCGATAGAAAATTTACTTTAATTAGCTGACACTTTTATCAAGAAAATGTTGACTTAGAATTATTATACAATTTAAAATACAAGTACTTTTAAAACATATATTATATCTCTTTTTATTTTGTATGTGTTTAAACTTTTAAACAGATCCTTGAGGTATTGAAAAATCTTGAGAAGCCGAGTATAATATTGACATTGCGAACAAATTTCCGTTAAAGTTAAGGATTTAAGCTCAATTCCAATATTACCTTTTATGTATCAATTTACATTTTTGAATACATCCATCACAAAAACTAAATAGACATATTTTTGAAAAACCTCCCCTCTAATTTTTTTAGACATTCTGTCAACATAACCACTCATTGAACAATTATTCGAAACTAACATTATAATAATACGTTTATGTCTACTTTTAAAAATGGGTAAAATGGTATATCAATGAACAATACCCCATGTGTCACGCAGAGACATTTTACTTCTCACACTTGTTAAACATTGGAACAAAACGGTATTAAAAATGATTAAATTGTAGGAGGTGCCGTATTATCCATTATTTCTCAATTTATAAACCGTAAATCAAACCATTCAATGATCATTGTCACAAAGACGGATGAGCTCGTAGAAAAAATATTACCAAGACAATATCTCATTGTTCATTGCTGATTCAATATATCTAGAAATTCCGACGAATACAGCTATCATATATAAAGAAGGGACAGGTTTATTATATCCGCAGTTGTCTACCTTTTTATATCAGGCAATAACAGTACTTCAAGCAAACTTTTTTTCAAAATACTTATAAACAAATTAATAATCAGTACAAAAAATGTAAAATGACAAAAATAGTGAACTCCAAGATTAATTCAAACGGAAATTCCATTATCAAATGGCAAAATCAAAAGCTCAAACACATCAAACGAATGGATAACAACAGTCATTTTCTATGTAGAAAATGGTGGATTAACATGGTTATAAAGCTAGCTAAACCTCTCACTTGTATGACTGTCGCTTCGTCTTTTCGAGAAAGGTCAACCGATAGGAAGAGTGAGAAATGTGGACTATCATTAGAAAATAAGGATATTTCATATGGCCAGAGCCCGTTCAAGAGTTGTTGTAAGAGCATTCATCCTGCATGGGCCATCGGATCCGACCAATCCTAATATAAAGGGACTATGGGCATGATGGGTGATAATCATAAAAGTTTATACATCGCTTTCTATTGATTTAATTTAGATCGGACAATGGAAGTTAGTCTTATAAAAATAGAACACAATAATACTCTAATAGTATATAAAGAAACACAAAGGATTAACCAAAACATTTTATTTAGTAAGAGAAACAAATGTACTATCAATATTAAAACTCCAATTAATTTGGTTTCTAAAGTAGCAGTTATTTCCCCTTAACTCAGTCTATCTTAGACTTTTTATTACCTGTTGCATCTATCAGCAATAATCAATACATTCTCTTTATTTCATTTAAAAAAAAAGACATGCTATCTATATGCACTCCATGTGGTAAGTCTATAAAGCATAGCGAATTAATTTGAATTAATATAAAAAGTGACAACTTCGTTATAAAGAGATATTTTCATCAAAATTAAATACAATTAAACCTGATAAAACTTTCTTGAGATAGTTTTTTGATAGTGTTACTAACTATCAATCTCAAAATAACCCCTAGAGAGACGTACAAAAAAATTTAAACTCAGCCAAAATTGTACAGTTTATTCAGACTCGCATACCCGCTGGGCTGTCTTTTCACAAACAAAATAGAGACCTAGCGAAAATCTTTTAATCCTTTCTTTATATTGTTATGGGAATGTTCCTAAAATGAACTGTTTTTCGACTTTCAGTAGTTATAATTGGTCTGTCAATAATAGCGAGTTTGCTTTAGTTCCATTCAAAAATCTATTACATAACAATATTTAAAGTTTTGTGTCCAGCCCTATATTGTTAGGAGATAATGGTCCGTGTGGAATCCCGTAGAGCGGGTAGGATTATAATGAGGTTAAATTATTTGTCGTTTTAAGAAGACATAATCAACTCTACATTCACTGAACATTTTGTAAACAACTTTATTGAACGAGAATATTTTGTTAAAATGTGCAGTTGTGTGGTTGTATTATAGTTTATTTCAATAAACCTCAGAAGATGGCAATAATTGAAAGAACGAATAACTTTAAAATCATACCAGAAAAAGTCCCCAAAACAACATTAATTTTATGTATTTTTGACCAAATGCGGGTAAAACGAAGCATGCTCGTTCATCATCTGATTTATAACCACGACAGTGATGAAAAGGATGCACATTGAAAGCAATAGAGCTAAATGCAATACAATACCTGTCTAGCTCTTTATTTTCAGTGATGCCACGACACAAAGTGACAAAGGTATTGATATATGATTTTGATGTCCCTATATAAGAGCAGAATCATGGTATTTTCGAAGTTCGTAAATGTTGCAGCCCTTTCAGTCTGATGGGTTATGAGGTTAAAATGCTCATAATCTTCACCAAAACATAAAATTGAGAATGGAAATGGGGAATGTGTCAAAGAGACAACAACCCGCCCAAATAAAAAACAACAGCAGAGGGTCACCAACAGGTCTTCAATGTAGCGAGAAATTCCCGCACCCGGAGGCGTCCTTCAGCTGGCCCCTAAACAAATATATACTGCTTTGTTATCCACGAATTTTTATTATATATATAATATAATTAAGAAACCAGAAAATTATAAATAAAAATATAGTCATGGTGACAGAACACACATAAGACAAAAGTAACGACACGCGTTTACACAACTCAACCTCACCGTATACGGAGATTGTAACTTAAAAATAACATTTCGGGAAATAGAATATTTAACACAACAGCTGATCCAATAATAAGGTCAATGCTTCTGGATATATGGACAGTCGGGATCACTTAAAGATATACATAATAGACATCTAACACTGAGATAATATTCTACATTTGACAGATCAAATATCTGAACTTATACAAGTCTGGGTTTTCTTATTTAAAGTATTTCTTTTGATATCTTCCTATTTTCCGTTTCTTCATCGGAATGGTAAAATGTAGTTTTATAACAATTGAAAATACAAAGTATAACTGTTCGACACTTGAGTAGATTGTACTAAAACAACATGTGATAGGAAGAGACCGTTTTATAGTTGATTTCTTATTTAGTGTATGAATTTACCTTCATATAACCTTTCCGAAAGATTCTTGCACTTTTCGTGTATTGAGTTGTGGAATTTAGTTTTATTTACATGAACGATTTAAGAACACTTAACTTACAATGATTTTAATCTGTAACAATTTATCTTTTCTGTATCACATCGTCGTAACATAATATCTGCTTTGTTGAAGAGTGAAATTTAAACAGAATGAAATCGGCTTAGTTTGCTTAATTTGAATATCAAGAATAGATATTTCAAGTTTGGACAAAAGGGTCGGATAACACACATGAACGAAAATATTATCGGAAATTTGTCATTAATTGTCACATAAGTACCATTCACGTGAACGAATAGGTTGTTTTTCGATGAGCCAAGGCTAATGGAATTCGCGCGTTATCAAAACGAAAAACATATACCAATTTGTATAGATGATATTACACCGTGATACAGCCCACTTCGGAATGACAAATGGCTACTTGTATACGATTTATTATCATCTAAATGTCAAAATAGTTTGCACCCCATGGCACTTCAGATATCTACCTGAAGTCAACACAGGTAAAATATACAATTAAGGTAAGATTGATATCGGTGTAGCACCTGTGCATCTTCATGAGCTACCATAGTATCCTCGGTAACACTTAGTGCTGCAAAAATGAGCAGAGTTCAAGTGGATTAAATGTAGGAAATACTAAAAAACACAGGTGTTAGGAGTCTTATGATCTTTTATAAGCCTTTTGATATAATTCATAATAAAACAATTAAGACTGATGAAATTTTTACACCGCAAGACTTCGATATTGTTAAGGAGGTTCTTGAAAAGTGTCTTGGATTTTATTTCCGCATGGTTCAAATATATCGGTTACCTTAGAGACAATAACCAGAATGTTAGAAAAAACCATCATACTGTTGTCAACAAACATGTGTTGAAGCATTTTAAGAAGACAGATATGTTGTAATATTCATCTCTATAAAAAAAAACAATTTACCCTTTTTTACAAATAATTTTAATACTTTGATCAGAAAATAAGCGTTATGATATTATCGCTAAACCATTGTTATTTTTACGCTTATTGTAAAAGTAAAATTACAAAAATACTGAACTCCGAGGAAAATTCAAAACAGAAATTCCCTTGTCGATCAATGGCAAACACATTAAACTAATTGATAACAACTTCCATATTCCTAACTTGGTACAGGTATTTTCTTATGTATAGTACAAGGTGGATTAATCCTTGTTTTATAGATAGATAAACCTCTCACTTGTATGACAGCCACATCAAATTCCATTATATTGACAACAATGTGTGAACAAAGTAAACATACATAATAGGTAAAAATTTCAAAAATAGGGGTACAGTAGTCAACATTGTGTTATAATCTTCATCACTAAAAAAACAAACAAATATGTATCAAAGAAGCACAATCGCAAAACTGAAAGACAAGAATACAGAAAATGATGACAGAACAACAACACAGCGACGGGACGCACAAGCACAGAGCCACGCCACACACAGAAACACAAAAAGGCACTAAGACAAAGTACATTAATCATCAAAGAATAATATCACAATGACGGGATACAACTTGCTGCACTTTAACCACCAAAGCAAGACCGAACAAGCATTATAGTGTATATTAGGTATGCAAATAGAAAACTAAATATTCAGTACAAACAAGAAAATATCCCCTAAAAAAACACCACCAACAACAAAAACAAACTCGTGAGACAAGATCAAAATATTTGAACCAAGCGCCGTGGTATATAATACTGAACATCGGATGACCGCATGTTTTTGTTGATGGTCACAAGCATGCTCTTGTCTCAGAAAAAAATCACAGCTCTATTTATATACCTGAAAGTGGGGTTAATGAACTAAGATATATTTTTTCGGAAACAAGTAAACACTAGTATGAAAACGATGAGATTTGGTATGATTGCCAACGAGACATCTATCCAGAGTTAAAACAACGTGGTAGTAAGCTATTATGTCTAATGAACTTAATTTTTGTTGTTTTATAATGCTGTTGATGGTACTGTCTCTTTGGCTTGTACTTCT
Source organism: Mytilus edulis (assembly GCF_963676685.1). NCBI lineage: Eukaryota > Metazoa > Mollusca > Bivalvia > Mytilida > Mytilidae > Mytilus > Mytilus edulis. The sequence continues at coordinate 67,095,806 of NC_092346.1, read as the reverse complement.
CCTTGCAGACTTAATTGTATGTACATGTGTGAAGAAGTGTTTAAAGTGTATCGTTATGACATGTTCTCGTTTATTTTCAGGGAAACACCGAAAGACGATAGCCAAAGTTAGAGCTGTGGAAGATAACATGTCTGTTGTAAATAACGCTTTAACAGACCATACACGCACTTATCTTTTAGATTTTAGGTCCAATTAACGTATGATTATGACGTTATGTTACTTTTATATTAAATTTGACTTTTTTTGAACTGAAGCGATATAATAAAAACACATTATAAAGATATTTTTCGTTTGAAAGAGAATCTAAATTGTCCAAGCCGTCTAACAGACACGATGTGGAGACTGCCATGACATATCTCCAAAGATTATTTTCTTGCTGAGTTGATAAAACATATCGATAGAAATACTCTGAAAAGAAATCTTTTCAACAAGAACTCTAACATTATAGTCGAAAGCAAACACTATTCTAATTATCTGGACAATTTTCCAAGTAAATTTCTCTGAATTCAGACAAAAACATACCATTCGTGTCAGTTTTAGATTCTGATATAGTTTTGCGCCTTGTTGACCATCCGTGGAAAGATGTTTAATCAACAGTATTGAAACATTCAATGAATAAAATCGGTTTCTTTTGTTTGGAATTGGGAACACTGAATGATTCTTTTTCTTTTGACAGATGGTGGGTTGAAAAGTTAATTACATTTATTGCACTTCATTTTTCAGGTGTAGCTGCATGCAATGTTCATGTTAGAAAGGTAAATATGTTAAGTTTGTGATAATAAAAATTTATGTTCATTAGTATATAGATTGGTGCAATGTAAATACTCTAATAAATTGAAAGTAATCTTTAGTATTCTTATTAAGCGAGTTATGAAAATAAAGATATTTGTATATTTCAAATCAACACTATAAGCATAAATTGTTGGCTGAATACATTGTTTTAGTTGGTGTTGTTTTGTCAAGTTGTTGTCTGTCAGTCATCGACGTTTTGTTTCTAATTGTCTCCCTTGGTATAATTTTACTTTTTTAGTCAGGGCGTACTTCAGATTTGTCCGTTTAGGCAATGTCATACATTCACTATGGTCAATCATGCAATATTTCATTTTTGTCAATTGCTACGAACCAGAAAACTATACGGTATCTTTGAGCCATTTGAGTTTATTTCGATCTATTAGTTTGCCTGTCCCTGTGGTATCTTTCGCCCCTCTTTTGAAATAGTTGTTGTTCATCGACTGAATGGTATGATTAACCTGTCGATATGAATATTTGAAGTCTAAGTGTTCTAGAAAGGCAAGCAGATACTGCTTCACATGTGGTACCTGCATTTTTACATATTTACTCAGTAGTCATTGCTTCTGTTATGGCGTGATACACAACATACTTTATTTAGATTTAAATGTATTTGACTTTCTTTTTATGTCCCTATTGCTCATATAGCGCTTCACGTGTTCAGTATAACTTGTATACATTACGGGCTTTTAATTTTATTGGAGTTTAGAACATGTTACAATTACTGAATTAGTAAACAAAATGATAACAGTTTAAAAACTCCCACCAAAAGTGGTAATGTAAAGTAAATCTTGCTCACCATGTTTCTTCGTCGAACTGATCAGCAGTCAAATGTTTGGGAAATACGAGTTATAAAAGGTTAACGTGAACATTTGAGCCAATCTAATTCTTGCTATACTAGTTTTCCTGGAAAGATGACGACAGGACAATGTGGAACAGGATATGCAAACCCTTCCGAAGCACTCAAAATCATGTCCGGATTTAATGAATATTTATGCTGCAGAAGCTCTGGTCAAGCAAATAGGAAATCGGATGGAAGTACTTGATACACTGTATAGTATCGTAGAATTTGATCTATTCACTTTGTATACTTATGGCCTTTAGTTTGCTCGTTGAAGTTTGTGTGTCCCAAATTTAGTCTGCACCACTTAACTCAATCTTTTTTCTCAATTTTCTCAGCTGTCGATTTCACATTTTAAATGTTACTCAACCAAATTGTTCTTTCACTAAGTTTATATTTTATTCATCTGTTGCAGTTATCGATTTGTCGACAAAAAATATTTCAAATGTTTATCTCGATACATTTATAGTTCCTGATTACTAGTAGTCTTTTCATGATGTTGATATCAATATTGAAATTGTTCATCATGATGTGTTTCTCTTTTTACTTTGTTTAGTTTAATTACAGAATTTTTAATAAAATTGAAAAAAATAAGAATACGTGGTATGAACGCCCAATCTTTCTCTTAAACTGCATTGGTAACTATAAAGGTCAATTGGAAATGGCTTGAACCATCAGATCGACACGTATCATACCAAAACATCCACCAAATGTACAGATCTAAGGTAACTAGTTTCAACCAAGAAATAAAACATAAAATATACAGATTCGAAGATGTGGTATGATTGTCAATGAGACAGTTCTCCACCAAAATTCATATGACGTGAATGTAAACCACTATATATATATATATATATATATATATATCTCACCGGTAGGACTTCCAAAATGAGCAAATATTCTGTCCAATCTTGATCAGCTCGATATGTTACAAAAATCATCGATATCGATTCGGTAGTGTTACGAAATTGCACATATAGACGATATAAACATTTGTCAACAGTTATCGTCATCGATATCGAAACCTACTCATGTTATAAGTGCTTAAATTCATCATCGATATTAACGATATCGACTATATCGACATCTGGATATTGCATGGACATGCATTAAAAGCCGTACAGTCATATAAAAGTTACAGTTGATATCATCCACGTTCTTTTGCCTTTGGTAGATACAGTTGTCTCAAGTTGGCAATCACATAAAAGTATACATACGATTTCCTTATTTTCATATTGACCAAAAGCAAGAATATATTCTAATAAGTATTTCTTACGTATTGGATGAATGTTGATAAGTTTTCGCAGGTGGTACAGTAAGGCTACCTTTCCTAGAAAAAAAATAAACATTCATCTTTAATTGGAAAACTATTTACGTAGATCGTATTTATACCTTTATTATATGTGATATTTACCAGTTCGAATACCCAGTGATCTAATTAAATAATGAATTGTACGAAGAAGAAAAAAGTGCTAAATATAAGAGTTAATTTATGACGCCTGCTACATCGACCCCATTTAAACTAAAAGGTTATTCATACATTGACGCACTACTATACCAAGCAGACGTTTAACAAAAATGACTGGATATCTTGATTTAAAACTTGTCAAAAGGTTATTTTGAAATTATCCAATGAAAGGTTAAAAAAGTATAACACGTTTTTAAGAGGGATAAAAATATCTCAGGCTTCATTAAATATACGAACCCCGGAAAAGTTGTTTTATTTCCCCCTTCTATATACGTTTATAATGCTGTGCCCCCTTATGTGTCACAAGCTATAAATAGCTATATCTGTCCCATAAGATGTATCTAAATACCCCACAAAGATGACATCAGTCAGTTTAAGATCAGCTAAAATTTTCTGGTGGCAATTACCAAGTAAATTATTCTCCAAATACGATCAAGTTAGAGATTACGCTTCTCTAGTACCATTCTTTGTAATATCTATTAACCTCCCTCACCGTGTGTCGTCTTTATCTGTCAATTGTGTACCCTGTTAATTTGTAAAAGCTACAATTAAGTGATGCGTCTGTTGTTCTGGCTGTCAGAGACGCTGCATTATTTAATGGAAGTCTTTCAGGATAATTTGTCTTGGAATAAAAGAATCGCGGATGGCTGTAGGCGAAGTTTGTCTGTACGATTTACACGGACCAAGCACACCTGTGAGAATGGGATATCTTTCTCAATTAGCCGAGACATTTAGCATGCATTTCTATTCCGGTTTACCACCCGCCCTATAATTTATTTTAAATTCCAGAAGAATTCATTAACTTCTTAAGACAAGCTTTTCCGCCCAAAACGAAACGAGAATGTCTTATAAATATGAAGGAATCTGTTTGTATTATCATTTACTGATGGAAAGATAACATAGACGTTTGGATATGTTGATTTCAAATCAGTTTAGATTAAAGCAGTTTCTGAATACTTTTGTTTGCTATTTTCATCATCTTATAACAAATTTCGGATCCAGTAATATGTGTGATTAATTCGACATGTATTTTTGGAGGGAGGTGCACACTAAAATGTTTCAGATCTCAAGAAAACTGGAGGACATGTATACTTATACATCAAGTTATATATGTATACAATTATATAAAGCGTTCCACTTTTCAGGATTAAATTGTCCTACCATATGTTTTTAGCACGCGTATAGTATGACCGTCAACATTTCCTTGGTTGATAAAACCTTTGCTCTTTAACGAAAACTTAATGACAACAAAAGTTGTGACTAATTTTTTGTATAGCGAAAAGTAAACAAGCATGGTCACGAAACTTTGATAAGCATATTTTATAGAATAAAAAGTACAAAACACATCAATCATCCTTTTAAGAATATTTATATTTCTTGTCGCTTGATATTACTACAGCATTAATTAAAACCAATTGGATAATAATAATAGAAATATCAAACACTATATATTACAAATTCAATTATGTATTATAGCAAGCACATTCTTTTTATTAAGTTACACGACTTGCGTATTTGGTGGCGCCACGCAAAGTCTCTGAATAGCGAAAGTCAATGTAGTAGCACAGATGTTAAAGTTTCAATTACCTATATCAAAAGATTCTAAACATAACATATAAAATGGATTTTTGAATGAATATGACCAATAAGAATACAAGATTTACGTTTGAAATGAAAATCACAGTCGAACGCAATCTTGCATCGATAAATATATTTATTGAATTGCCATGTTGTCTACAATGGCTGCATAAGCTAAGAATATATTCTATGCATATTTAACTCTATTTAATTCCATATCAATTGATAGCTTTTAATAGCAACAGTGCTATAATGTAAACGTTTATGTTAGTAATGTAATGAAATGAAGTATACATCTTAACATGTCCCAAATCTTCGATTCTGCTCTTTATGGATTAAGCGTGCATATGTAAGCCTTTAATGCTTACTTTGATACTAATTTGTATTCTATATATGTTATTTGATGCGACTGTCCTACAAGTGAGAGGTTTAGCTTATAATGAAACCAGGTCTAATCCACCATTTTCTACATAAGAAATGCATGTACCAAGTCAGGAATATTGACAGTTATTATCAATTCGTGTTTGAAATTTTGATTTTGCCATTGATTATGGACTTTCCGTTTTGAATTTTCCTCGGAGTTCAGTACTTTTGTAATTTTACTTTTTATTGTGTTCTTTGCAACGTTTGTTGCTCTATTCTTAAAGATTTTTAACGATAATAAGTATACATTTTGTCTACTTGATTTCTCTTCTGATATGAACTCTCTTACGTTTGGCTACTAATAGTAAATATCAATTATTCTGCTAATTATCAAGTCTAAAATCTTAATTGGACACATCAGTTATATTATTAAAATATACATGCGACAGGTTTTCTTTGAAGTAAGTCGGATTGGCACTACTTTATTGTTAAAGCGTAAAGAAATTTTCTATACATACAGGCCCGCTGCGGTATTTATTAACGTAGTATGTACAGTCATGAACCTCTGATAAAAAATCTGTCAAATTTAATCCTCAATTTATCATCTGTCCCCTATTTGAAATAAATTTAAAAATATTTTTAATTGATTTATCAACATCCATATGCAATTTTGTGTCCCTTCATCTTCAAACTCAACGATGCGAGTCCCTCCCTCAGTGGGATTCGACGCATCTAACGTTACAACAGCACGGTACTTATTGTTCAGACTCAGCATTTGAAAACGATACGGTTATAATCATGTATCAAATCGTTGACAACGCTATTATCACTCAAATCAAAATAATACAGAGGATTATTTTAGATATTTATTCCGAATTTGAACTGCGTGTATACGTTTCCGTTATAGTGGTTCTCTACCAAAAAGCCATCCGTCACTGCTGGAAACACGACTAAGTTAAACTTTGTTTGATGATACAACAATTGAAACGAACTTAAAAATAATGCCTTGAATTACTTAACATTAGAAATGAAAATTATCATCTAATTTATAACATAATAAAGTACTGAAAAAATATTTAAAACTGGATATGCTACATTTGTTTCCAAAAGATGTCAGTCACAATGAATAACGAGTTCATTCTTACATATTTTTTTTCGTTTGATTGTTTTAATGACATTATCAATACATTTGCAAACTTGGATTTAGATGATGTGAAATCGTTGTGCTCGAGGTAAACCACGGACACACGGAGAGTTCCTGAATTGTTTTAAAAGCTACTGATGCTTCACAAATCAAAGTGTTATTCATATAGTACATGTATATTAGAATAACGTTTTAAAAACTTTTCAAATGCTATCTCGAAGACAAAAACATATATTTATATCATCATCGAAAGTATTGCAGAATGCAATTTGTATTCGTCAACGTATTCCATTTACATTAACTTTACAAAAAAGATGTATAAATCTATCCACCATTTTTTTTTAATCTTTAAAAGGAAAATAACAATTTAATATTTTGTTCGTAAAGTACAGTCTACACAGTTTTGGCCAAGATTTATCTGCAAACCTCTTTATTTGAATAAAAATAAAGGCTGAGCGAAGAATGTAATTTTACTGTCATTATCTAGGTCCCCAATTACTCTATCTAAAAGTTAAAACTAGATACTCGTACGCGTGGCATCGGCGTTGTTATAATAACAATGGCATTGTTTAATGGATATTTCATTAAGAGGACGTTGTCTTTCAAAGAGGTTTGTGTTAAAATACAGATCCGTTCAAAATTAGGGTTAATTTAGCAGAGAATGACAGGGAAAGCATGCTAAAAACGGGAAGGTTTTCCGCACGCTAATGTTTTTCCGGGACGTGTTTCCTGAATTGTTTTTGTTCTTGTATGAATTAATGATCAAATTCTATATTTTTTCAATTAAGCCAATTCCACATGAACAAAAATAATACAAGCCGCACGCAATCTATAAATTTTGGTATGAAATATTACATTAATTTAAGAACTAAAGTGTAAATTGAGAGAAATATTAATCAATCATTTAAAGTCACTAAAATAAGAATACATAGCGTTTTACATGGAGCAGTTTTATATTCTATTTGTATTGTTTTATGCATTTTTCATTTTATTTTCATGGACACAACAAAACAATCTATTTTCTAAGGTCTTTTCTTTACCGAAATGTCAAAGATCTGTCATTTTGAAGTTTCTTTTTGTTTTACGAACGACTAATCTGAATAGAACATTAGCGAAGAAAATTAAGTATTGTTTAAAGATCTGTAGCAAAGGATTTGAATAATTCATAATCTTCTGTAAGAACTAACAAACCACATGATGGTTATTTAAGAACCTCTTTAAATAAAGTGAGTTACTATCTTACTTGACAACAACAAAGAACTCGCTTGTTTACAATTGTCACTTAATTCATATTGTTGTAGATACCCGGTGAGGTCGGGTCGGTGTGTATTATTTTCTCTGCTGTTTCACGACGTGGGTTACGTTAAATAGGATTAGTGTCATCACTGGTCAATACTGATGTCAGGATAAGCATGCTGGGATAATAAGGTATTATGGGGTACCTACGGCTTGGTAGCACTTCCGGCAATGTATGCATACAAACAAATAAACCGTTTAGTTACTAATGTTAAGACAAATCTGCACATGGTGAATGTAATGCGTGCTTAACTATTGATATTTGGACGTTGCAAGAAATTTTAATCCAAAGACAGGAATAGAGGGAACTTAACATAAGTGAGAAAAAAAATTGAAAATGATAATTATTGCATTATAGACGTGATAATTATGTCTATGTAGGTTAAAGCATTTTTTAAAATTTTAATATGAAACTAATTATATGTTGATTAAAAGCTTACGAGAGCTCATGTTATTTCTTTTTTCTTGTAAATAACTGACTCTAAATAAAGCTTTTGTATTACTATGTATTACTATGAAAATGATCCACTCAAAAAGTCGTGCTCTTTAAACGTCAAAACGTAAATACAAAGTTTCGGAAATGATCGAGTTTTATTTCTTTTTCACATTATTACAGCCTAAGGAAAATAACAATCGTGTATAATCTTTCAATAATTCCCTCCCTAGTAATTTAAGTTTTTTTATGAGTTGATTTCATACTTTGAAAAAATGCAATGTACTTATATTAACAAAGAAATGAATGCGATATTTTATGCCATGCAAAAAAGTCGATATAATGAAGATTGCGAAAATTATATTCATATTTATTTTTGCAGTTTATTTTAGCGCTCAGACATAGCATTAATGTTGTCAGTTGTTTTATGTTGAAACGATTCCATAAAATGACCGTGGGGTGACCCTTAAAGGTTCGTTAGGCATTTACTCGACATTTTTCTTAAAGCAATGTCATGCACAATAAAAGTGTCTTTTTAAACATGGGAGATGGAAAAAGAAGTTTTAATATACAATTTAATTTTGGGAAGAAAAACACAATATAATGAGGAGTTGTGGTAATAATAGAAACACCGATCATGCGAGACCCCCATGGTTAGTCAAGAAATTTCAATGGTAAGCCAGGTTCACATGCCACTCATCTAATAAACGCAACAGTAGTATACCGGTGTACAAAAGACATAAATCGATAGAGAGAAAACAAATCCGGGTAACATTTCCGAGTTACAAAAAAAATATAATTTTAGTCACCTTTAGCTGTCGTATAAAAACAATGTAAGGTAAATGTAAGAACATATCAATTTTTGTTGTATACGTCACAAAACTGTTTAATGGATCGGTTTATCTTACCTTCGCTAGTTTCAGAGCCTCATACAAAAAAGTTAACATTTACCTAAAATTGCATGTTTGGGTCAAGATATGCAATTTATTAAAAGAAGCCTGTAATGGTACATGACGATGATTTGTCTCAATATCATTAGCAATTAATTCATGCGATGACCATTCGCTATCGAAACGTTTAGAAATGAGTGAGTAAACCAAAAATTTTACACATGAAATGTATATCTAATTCTTAAATAAAATAACCGATTTTGAAAACAATCAAATAAAAGTATTTATATATACATAAAGTGTAAGTGATTATATTGCAATTTACACATATCCTCAGTGATTGATATAATCTTGCATCCAGTTCATGTTAAGTTATGGGCATAGAAAACTCTAGAGGAAAGAACCGAATACAAGATAATATCGAAAAGTTTCAGAAACCAAAATGTGGACTTCTATGCACAATGCAATGCAGAAGAGCTCACTGGATATAGTGCGCAGTTGTTTCTCAGTTATAAAACTACTCTGGAGCTCATAAAATGAAGCATTATAATCAACCTTATTGTCAGCATTTATAAACAACACCAGAACACACCCGTGATATCGCGGGTCCGTGACAGAATTAAAGTATATAACTATGCGCAAGCCTTATTTTAGTATTAGTATTGTCATCTGATAAAGTCATGCCGATTATAAGATACAAAGTTTTCTCTGCTATCAAATCTTTCTGTTTGAACCCGTCGAACTGGAACTTATCAATTATTGGTAATATTTATTATTTAGAAAGCAAAAGGTCCTGGAATGGAGTATTTTTTAATCAGCAGCATTGTCCTTTATTAGTTATAAATAAAGTTGAATTCTTTGATTCACTGTTTTACGCCATGCCCGCTAACAAATTGAAAACTGTACCTATACGCCTTATTTTTAGTCACATATTTTTAGTATTCGTATTGTTATCTTAGAAAGTCTTACTGATTAAAATACTACAATAGGTAACAATTTGACAATTTATTAGTGTCAACCCTGTGATTATGACCCGTGTATATAGCATATCAATCCTGAATACACCGTTTGGTGGTGCGCCTGTCATATGCGGAACGTACAGAAAAGGTAATAGGTAACAGGTGAATATACTATTGGTATCGGTATCGGACTCGACCCGTAACTTCTTAATTATTGGCAATATTAATTACGTGGAAAACAAAAGGGCCTGGAGTGGTGTAATTTTTAATCTACACCTTTGTACTATATTAGTTATATATAAAGTTGAATTCTTTGATTCGTCGTTTTTACGTGATGACGGCTGACAAATTGAACCTCGTAATTTTAGTATTATAGATTATTGTCATCCGAGATGTATAATCTTATTTTTAATACCATTGTAATGAAAAAGCAAACACAAACATACCAATACACTTGCCCTAATTGACCTTTCCCTTGAAAATCGATAAAGCGAAGGTTTGTTTTGTCAACATGATCCCATTGTAATCTTTATGTTTTTCTAATGTTGTCTCGTGCTCATCAACCCAAAATGCATACATGAAATACCAATATTAAAATATAAATATAAAAACATATCCACATTTTGGTACTAATAGGTGGGAGAGGTGGGAACTTATGATCACTTATCAAGAACCTCATCAACCCAAACAGGCAATACAGTATTGCCTGACCAAACATAGCCCTTAAACCAACCTCCACTTGGATATTGAAAGAATGAGGATGTATCACATGTACTTCCGCCAAAGATATCAACCAATGAGGTCATACACATATCCTCAGTGATTGATATAATCTTGCATCCAGTTCATGTTAAGATATGGGCATAGAAAACTCTATAGTCCATACAGCATATTTGCAGGCCAATCTCAAATTACACCACTAGCAAGGCTTTCCCTTAAGGAATAGTATTCCCAATACTCAAAACAAAAATATCTTCAACTCTTTTATCAAATATTATTCCTTAATTACTTTAAAACACTACTAAACATTTCAAGGTACGTGTACACAGTTCTTTATAAATAGTTCATAATTCAATAAATTCTCATGAATTTGACCACATACAGACTTTTAAAAGTTGAGTTAAGGCAAATTGAATGAACTCATATCAAAATAAACATTGTCATTATTTTAATAACATCTTCAGCATGTGGAAAGCTTGTAAGCAAAGGGACTTCACCTCCAAGTGTAAACTATGCTGGCTTGTTTCTTTCTTTACTGTTGTTGAATCAAACACACTCTTTACTTCCTAATCAGGAACATTGACAATTGTATTTCCACTTGATTCTTCACATGTCTGCTAAAAATATATCAACCAATAACAAATTGTTTATTTGTACTTAAGACAGCATTAATTTAAATTAAAAATTTTAACCATACATAAAACATTTGTACTAGTATATAAAATCATTCAACATTATATTTATTAAATAAAACAAAACTATTGCAACCATTATTTAATCTCCCAAGGCAAAAAATATTTTTGTGACATATTTCAACACATCAATGAAAGTATATACACATCAAATAGGAAACATCATGAAATTACGGAGAAATTATTAGAACTACTTTTAAATAGGTTCATTTGAACATAAATCAGCTTCCATCACAGATACATTATTTTCCTATTTTCAGAAATCAAAACATTACTTAAATTGCAATTTGTTCTCACCATATTCTGGTCAGAAAAATCCTTTCCTTTTAGGTTGTTCGAACTCATTGACATGAATCATCGTGCAATGTCATATTGCTTCTCCTTCATTCATCAGCCTGTCAAAGCTGTAGGTAACACCATCTGAAAACAAAAACATTCTATTCAATTCTATGTACAATCAAACAGACCGCTGAACGCGGACCTCGACGAATACACCTTATAATTCAATACACATCACTCCGGTAAACAACATTAATATCAAGTGACATTTCACACTAAATTATTCCACTTTCTTAATAATTCTATTCTTTTCTAACAAAGTCTTTTTCTATCAGTATATACGATATAATAATCAATGAAAAGTCCACAACACTCAAAAGTAACTATTTACCCTGAATAAACAATTTATTATTCTCCTTTCAACTACAGGTTTCCAAAATTACCAGAGCCCCCACTTTCACATATATTTTATATAGCGACAGCACTTTGCCCTGCGTTTAACCGGCGCACGGCATATCAAATATCTGACCACATGGGTTGATAATAACCACCCAAGGTCTAAATCCCAAAACATTTTGCCATCAAGGTCAAACATTACCATCTAGTTCTATCAAGAAGCCGCCAAGGCGAATATAAATGACAACCAAGGTCTTGACGTCCCAAGGCTAGTATTTTAAATTCAATGTTGCCACCAAGGCAAATGTAAAAAATCATAAAAATGACTACCTAGGTCTATTGCCACCAAGGCATATATAAATGACCACCTAGGTCTAATATTGCCACCAAGGCATATATAAATGACCACCTAGGTCTATTGCCACCAAGGCATATATAAATGACCACCAAGGTCTTAAAGCCACCAAGGCAAATGTAAGTAAAAGTTAAAGAATATAGTTACTTTGCCGACAACATGTGGAGCACGACCTTCCCACAGCTTGGATATTGAAAGAATGAGGATGTATCACATGTACTTCCGCCAAAGATATCAACCAATGAGGTTAACAGCGGATGTTTGTTTGGAGTCGTGCTAGAGGTCATTTCTAACCACGATTTCTTCCATTAATGAACAGTGTTAACTATCATTCATAAAATGAATTACCATGTTTCGTACCAGTGGGCTTGGTGCTAACAGTTTTGATATACAGAATTTAGTTGCTCTGGCACTCCTGAACAAAGGTGGTAATGTCTTACCCAAGTAAATATAACTTGTCTGTTAATTGTATCGACCTTCTTTTGCTATGTTAGTGTGTCAATAGACCAACACAACCGATGACTTGAACTTATGACGTCAACGTTTATCACTGTGATGTGTTCAATTGACAGCTTAGCGAATACCAACCATAGACTGGGAGAAAGGTCAATGTTTTATTCTTTTGAGAGAATATTTATAAGTTAATCAATTATTGCTTGATGTCAGGTCCATCAAAATAGATTTCAGGGTAAAAAGCTTTTTTGGTGTTGTCAGCGCTTAATCATTTGCAAAGTTTATGAAATTCCATTCGGGAAAAATCTGTATTTCTACAAAATCTAAGTAAATTTTCGAAAAAATGACATTACTTTTTCCATTGTGATTTTTCCAATTTCACACATGTTGCAAGGCCTGCATTTCACCAGGATTTCCTTGTTATATGATTGCTGACTTTGCGCTCATATATTAAAATGAAAATGCCATCACTATTACAACGATGTACCCCGAAAGTATCTGATGGGAAAATAAAATAGGGTATGTACAACTTCCTTGTGGAATGTTGCTACATAGGAATGAAAAGTTCACAATTGTGAAGTTGAACTCATTTCTTTTGTCGTAACCATTTGGTTTTAACCGACCTTCATTGTATATGTTTTAAATGCAAGTCAAGGTATGAGGCAGAGGCAGACTATTTTGTAAATCAAGAAACCAAGCATCTTCATACTATCAGTTTCTGAGAATATTTAGTTTGAATCAAGAGTGTTTTTTTTTTTACAAAGTACGATTTATCATTTATAATGTACGTATTAAAAGTAAACTGTAAATAAACATTTGTTAAAGATTTTTCAATATAGACACATAAACTGACCAACGGACAATCAGACAGAACAAACGCAATGTCAGTCTCCATAAAATGTGAATGAGACATAAATAGCAGTAGTTTTTACAACACTTCCAGATAGAAAGAAAAGGTCAAATTTTTATCAATGAAAAATTATTATATAATTATATAAGTATTTCATTTTAGTACGCATGTGAGATATTTATATTTTCTACTAAAATAAACCAAGCTGCTAATCATCATGTATACGACAATGATCGAATTCTTACCTTACTGAACGAAAAAGGGAAGGAATACGTTTACATCTAAATGTGAAAACATTATCTTCATGTCATATGTAGAATATTCTAATTGTCTGTATTTGTTTTTTAGAATCAGTTAGTGTTATACATACATCAATGCTACAGCAATCACATACATTATTCTTGGTAAACAGCCGATTTTCAAGAACAGAAATGTTCTTAGAATGACCATGGCATAACATAAATTTTCACCTTTATTATAGTTGATTTTCGTACCATATACATTTATCTGCATCCTAACGAACCCCATAAAAACCAAAATAAACCCAAAAAAATCTATAAATACTAAACTAAAATAAAACAACAAAAACATTCCAAAAAGAATGTTGCATTGCAAATTGCAAATTGATAGCAATCCTTGTTCCTAATTATTCACAACAAGTAAGAAACTTATTTTTTTCCAGTTAGTTCTTTCAATGGCAAACTTGTATGGATTATTAGCGGATATGTTGTTTTAACTTGTCAATAAAAGTGTTTTCAAGTTTATTATTACCATTTATAATCAAAACACAAATGTTCATATCAGGTTATCTGTTCAAATATCAACATTCAGTCACAAGAGTATCAGAGCTCATATACAAAAGGAATAGAATACACTAACAAACTGACAACACTTAACCAAAAGAAATACAAACTAACGAACACAACCCCAAAACAAAGAGATGTTGGGTTTTTCTGTCTATCTGTAATGTCAAACTAGTTTCACAAGTTCGTGTCGTCCTGTACTCTTTACGTCGATGTTACATGTTTGGGTTCAGTTTACTCCTGTTCACTACAGCAACATATATTAGATTGTATGAAATCATGGTTGAATATCAACAGATTGAGTATACCTTGAGCATGCTTTCAGTAATCGGATACCGTATTAAAATAGATATATTCTTTTGTACCTGTATATTTGTTAATGTTTTACCATTATTATTGAGCTATGGAGATTTTCTCTGTGCATAATAACTGCATAACACTATTGTGTACTTTTTGTTAGTGGTCTGATAAAGAAAATAATAGTAGAGGCTTGAGATAGCAAAATGCAGGTTTAACCCTGCATCATTTTCATTTGATTGTCAGTTTTCATACTCAGGACAGCAGTTTCTCTATATATGTTTTAAAAGTGTAAAAACAAATATTATAACAAATCATCCGTAATAAAAATGAGTAATATTCAAAATGGAACTATGAAAAAGGCAGCAGTAGTATACCTCTGTTCGAAAGTCATAAATCAAGTGAGAGAAAAAAATCCGGGTAACACACTTAAACTGAGGTAAGCATATCAACTATATCTGGAAAATATCGAAACAACAGAAACACTGAAGTGCAGAAAAAAATCCGACAATGCAACACACAGAGAAACGAACTATAAGATAATAACTGCTATTTTCCTGACTTAGACATTTTAAGAAACAAATGGTGGGTTGAACATGATTTTGCGGCTAGTCAAACCTCGCGCTTTTATGGCAATGTTAAATATAACACTACATAACATGACTACAGTACAAATAAATACATGACGGACGGACGGAGCGATAATAATAGTTGAAGTGAACGCCTGCTTGAATGAAATATAAGTGCTCCAAATGTTTTAAAGCAATATATTACTAATCTGTATATATTGGACGTGGTCACCAAACAAGCAGTGGAAATTGTCATTGCCTGATGAGGCCTTTTTATGTATTTTAAACAATAGGATTTTAATAATAAAATGGACAAGCTACCTAAAGGTCACTCGGAAACTCGCATACATTCTACACAAACATCTGGTTAGTTTGATGTCACAGAAAGAAAAAAAAACATTAAATGTAATAAACAACGAAATGACATTTTAATACAAGTTAGCATTTCAAGCAAACTCCTGTAGTGATAAAAATCAGGACCAATGGAAAGATAACACTGTTTTCACAAGACTATTGCTATTTATATAAATGAATATGAGACATACTGATATACTGACCAAAGTTGCTAATTGGAAATCATCAGATACGTAACGCGTTGGTTATAATATGACCCAAAAACATTATAACATGTGCTTAGTTCATATAGACTTTATTTGCGTAAATACGTAAAAGTAATGAGACACCAACTTATCACGTTTTCTCACGTACGCCAATTTGTTAAAGAGAGGCGGAAAATGCTCAAGAGATACTCAAACTCGTAAGTCGAAGTTATATTTACAAAGCTATTGCAAAAAGCGAGAAACTACATACAAGTCTATCCAAGTTTAAATTATTATTTAGTGATAGAACATCATTTATATACCAGAACATGAAGTTATGCTAGCCTTCTTTCATCCTAAAAATCTGTTGTTAGGAGTCTGACTGATATGGACGAAGAAAAAAGTCGAAAAGAGAACAGTAGGTTTCCATGGTAATGCCGTTTATTTGTAAACAAAAACCACGTCTACTCACGGATTCGTAATATTTATAGAGCATCATAACAATACAACATAATACTGTATTATGTGTAAAAATGATGATGTGCAGTAAATATGTTAAATGATATGAATGCTTTTACTACCTTTTTGAATGTCCACCCCATTTTTTTGTAGGGTTCGTGTTGCTTAGTCTTTAGTTTTCTGTGTTGTGTCTTCTGTACTATTTTTTGTCTGTTTGTCTTTTTATTTTTAGCCATGGTTTTGTCAGTTTATTTTCAATCTATGAGTTTGACTTTCCATCTGGTATCTTTCGTTCCTCTTTTGTGCTAATATAATTTGATAAAACACATTATTTTATAATTTAAACTGGAACAAGAAAATTGAACATTACATTTCAACATCATAATCCCCGGTCATTGTCCTCGCTAAAACTTAAAATAAATAAAATCACACATGTAAACATTATAAAACGAGTAGAAGGTTTCTATATCATTTATGACGATCATAATTCTAAAAGGAAGCGGATCATTAAAGATATGTCAAAAGGATATTAAGTTAACGATTTTCAAAATCAGAATATCTTTTTTTTTTGTTTCAGTTTCAAACCTATTTAATTAAAGTACAGCATTAAGATTTCAACCTGAAGGTATATGCAAGATTTTTCGGCAAAGGGGAGTCTCAAAACAATTGCCTCATTCCCATTTGGTTAGAGGTAATAAGTTGTACTTTGAAACTGATTGCCTCATTCCCATTTGGTTAGAGGTAATAAGTTGTACTTTGAAACTGATTGCCTCATTCCCATTTGGTTAGAGGTAATAAGTTGTACTTTGAACTGATTGCCTCATTCCCATTTGGTAAGAGGTAATAAGTTGTACTTTGAACTGATTGCCTCATTCCCATTTGGTTAGAGGTAATAAGTTGTACTTTGAACTGACAGTTGAATTAAGTATCAAAGATAAGCTGATGCATTATTATATTGAATATTATAGAAATATTGTATCTTTCATCTTTAAATTCTTTAGAAATATAGTTGTCATACCAGATTTTACCATGAAAATCAATTTCTATTTAAAATTTGATGCCCCTTTTACGATTCTTGCATTCCCGAGCTGCGATTGCTCTAATTTATAACAATAACCTGTTTTATTCTAAACCTCAGCAGCATGTTCAAAATAAGGTATTGAAGACAAATGCAACCGTCTTTCAATATAATCCAAGTGCATTCAAATACATTCTTTGATACTTGTTTATGATATTTTTAACATAGTTGTTTCGTTTAATGTATGTGTTGAAAGCAACACAAAAAAGTAAAATAACAAAAATACCGAACTCGGAGGAAAATTCAAAACGGAATTTCCGCCATCAAATGGCAAAATAAAAAGCTCAAACAAATCAAACGAATGGATAACAACTGGCATATTCCTGACATGGTGGATTACAATTGGTTTTATCGCGAGCTAAACCTCTCACTTGTATGACAGTTACATAAAATTTACTTATATTGACAACGATGTCCATGAACATCTGTCACTTCAATATATTTGTTTTTATTGAATAAAAATCCAATTATGTGGTTTCAATATATGGGAAAAAACATAATTGCAGTATTTTTTGGGATAAAGGACTACAAATATTCTAGGACACCACCACTCTGCTTATTTGGACCGAGACCAAGCACTGATCATATATTAATTATGGAAGCGCATATGGTACACCCCTTGTAAAGTTATTTTGTTGCTAATAAGTCGGAATTATTAGTCAAGTTGTGTGTTATAAGCTGGAATCTTATCATCAAGTTGAAGTCAAGTTGTCGGAATGATGTAGAAAAATTGTTTTACAATGTCGACTTGCTGATATAAATATAATGGCATAGTAATAAGAAGTCGACACGTTGAATTCAACTTATTAATTGATTAAGTCGACAACTTGTTTATTTGATATTAAATCATCATGTTGAAGTCAACTTGTCGGAATGATGTAGATAAAGTTTTTATTACAATGTCGACTTGCTAATATAAATGTAAATGACATAAAATAAGAAGTCGACTTGTTTATTAATTAAGTCAACTTGCTTATTTGATGTTAACTTTATTCGTTCTCACGGTCAGATTCCCACGGTCCGTATTTTACTTCCTGTGCTGACACATTAAAGATGGAGATCGACAGCAACAACATCAGCGGGAGCAGTGGAAACGAGTCATAAGTAAGTTTATATTTGTTTTCTTTGGAGACTTAGCGTTATATTTTAATATGAAGCCATACTGAACACAAAATGAAAAAGATCATAGGGAGAAAAAAAGTTATTGTTTGAATGAAAGGGCATTGAAAAGTTACAGTTTAACGTGACCTGTGATAAGATCTAGAGTAAGACGTCTGCTATTATTAAAGATATATTCTACTTAAAGGGTTTCACCCCTCTCCCCACCATCCCATCACAAGTACACTACCCGTTCTGTACGACTGTCAATGAAAAATGGAAAAAAAACTGAATGGTCCCTCCCTTTCGCCTTTCAGAGTCCTTTGTAGATCAATCTCCATGACTCATTTAGTTCATAACAGCTAAGCAAAAAAAAATTAGTAATCTAAACAAATAATTCGATTCACAACTAGCAGGGTGGATCTTGTCATTTATAAGGGTTGGGTATGGGGATCCTAGCCCACGATAAAGGGGAGTTCCAACTATATGTCCCCATTCAATTGCATTGATCTTCCAAATAAATGTAAAAAAGGGTTCCAACCCCGGACCCCCTGGATTCGCCACTAATGCCAGGTAGAAAAGCATGATGCGAAACGAAATATGTGTTCACTTTATTTTGATATTGACCGATTAGAAGATTTTGCTATTCATTAAACATTTCAATTGAAGAAATATCGTCTATTTCAGCTGCTTGGTCACCTGCCCGTCTAATAAATGGTCAAAGACTATGGAATCAAGCAATATTTTAAAGGTAATGGTGAAAGTAAAACAAAGAAATATGTTGCTGACATCGAACATCAAATCAACACACTTTGGCTTAAAAACAAACAAAATTTGTCAAAACTTTCTTGTATAGTTTTTATAATGTTTTTCTTCATTTAAACTAATCAGCTCCATCTTCGTGGAAAGTATGAAAAAGGTTAATACTGTATTGTGATTTATTTTTTGTAAAAACTGCACCTTAAACGGCCAAAAATTACAAAAAATAAAGGATTACCAAAATAGGAAAAATGAGCACACATTTACACGGCTCTAGCGAAAAATATAGTGAACCATGATATAAAGTTTTCTTCATATTTTGTCTAGCATGCGCAGTAAAAGCGAGACATGTAGGTACGGTTTTACAGGCGACGGTGAATATATGACGTTAACATTGCAACCAAGTTTGCTGTTCATGTCTTTATCTCGTGAAGCATAACGAGTAAGGTTCTTATATTTAGGATGCAGATTTCCTACATATTGTTCTTGCCAGTCAGTCATGTGCCATTTATCTTTGACCTATTTTAAATGCTTGAATGACCCTGAAGAACTCTAATAGTCAATTTTGCAACCGAGTTTACTGCTTAAGTCCATATCTCAAGAAATAGAAGTCTAAGGTTGATAATATTTGGCATTAACGTCTCCAACTACAAGGGGGTGATAGTCTGAAGTGTAATTTTAGCTTTGACTTAGGTTGATGATATTAGACAAGGAGGTGCCCCACTACCAGGGGATGTCATTTTGATACCTGTAATTTGATCTTGGCCTTGTTTTTATGGTTGATTGACTTTGACAATATGCGACCAAATTTTATAAATTAGTCAATGATTGATAAAGAACTAGATATCATGTTTGCGGAGGCATGATGTTACAACAAATTTAGCAAAAATTGAAACATATTTTTTTCATAACAAATTTTATTCATTAGGTACACTATTTGTTGTTTCTTTAAGATATGGTACAAAAATCAACCAAACAAAATAAATTCGTTTAGGCATCAGATGACTTTTAAAATGTTTATTCGATTGCAATATGCTGGAAGAAGATATGTCCTCTTGTTTGAAAATGAAAACATGTTCAAATGTAAAAATATCATATGCTTATACCTGATACCTATAACGGGTAAATTTAAAAATGAAATATGTTATAAATATCGCCATGAAGATTTATTTTGGATTGTCAAAACTTACTGTGTATTTTTCCATTTCGTATTCCATTAAATGTGAAGGCGCAGCGCATTTCCTAGTAGTTTTATAGTAAGCTGATGACGTCACAGTGAACACCCTATTTAGATATCAAGCCAATCGGATTTTTCATTTTATCATTACATCATACGTGTAATTTCTATCTTTATGTTTCAGTTACTCTGTTGTCTCCTTTGTGTTGCTGATCATGACGTTACAGGAATACCTTACCCAGGCGATGATGCTTCTGTGCCTGAACTAGTCCAATACTATCATCAATTATGCTACACGTCCCTTCAAATATGTGGATTTCTCTTGTTTGTTCACGGAACATTCATGAGTTGTTCCATGTTAAAAAGACTTAAGAGAAGATAAAATATCAGACGGCGTAACAACCAGTCGCCATTACCTACAGTTGTAAGGACAATCCTGGCTTTACACCGTAATGGCCTGTCTAATGTTGGATACAGGTATATGTGGAGGACTCTGAACATAGGCTTTGGACTTTGCGTCACACAATCAAGAGCAAGGCTTTGCTTAAGAACAATAGACCAACAGGGTGTACTTAACAGATCGCATCGAGTTCTTCGAAGGAGAGTGTACTACAATAGAGGACCAAACTATCTGATTCATGTCGATGGTTACGATAAATTAAAACCCTACGGCATAGCTATACATGGGGCAATCGATGGATACTCTCGTAAACTTTTATGGTTGATAGCAAGTCCCTCCAACGATAACCCCAGATATGTCGGTTACTGGTATCTTAATTGGATCAAACAAAGAAAGATGCTTCCAAGGGTTGTTCGATCGGATGCAGGAACAGAAAACGTCATAATGAGGGATTTACAAAGATCGTTGCGACATAATCAAAACGATGAAATGTCGGGACAAAATTCTTTTCTCGTCGGCAGATCTGTTGCAAATCAAAGAATAGAAAGGCTTTGGGGTACACTACAAACGAGTTTCACCCAGTTTTGGAGAAACCGTTTCCAGGATTTCCAAGACACTGGACTTCTTAATGTATCGTGTCCAGTACATAAAGAATGTGTTCGATTTTGTTTCCTCTCCGTTATCCAACATCAATTGGACATGTTTGCTGAGAACTGGAACTCACATAGAATAAGAAGACAACGTGCTGAAGTTGTAACACCAAGTGGTATTCCAAATATGTTATACTATCAACCAGAGATCTTTGGTGGAAGAGACTGTTCATTTCCTTTACCATGTAACTTACAAACAATTGACAATCTCATAGAGGAATATACAGAGAACTTTCCAGAGCATGGCTGTAGCAATGAATTTATTAACATTGTCGAGTTGCTTACTGGAAACAGACGAGATCAGTTTCCCATCATCACATCATACGATGACGCAGAGCTATTGTTTCGGACATTGATTGCTGCCTTACCGAATTGAACATTTGCTATACATTTTTTATAAAATAATGATTTTGCATAAACATTTTTTTAGAAATTAATTATATATATAATATAAGTAGGTTTGGTATTTGGTTTTACCATACAAGAATTAAATCAAACAAAATTACTAGGAGTTACTATATACTGTTTCTTGGTCTAGATTTTTTGTTGTTGATTATGGTAAATATAAAAGAAAATACTCTCTACGCCTAGTGCAGCATGATACGATCACATTTATCAAGGGAACAAACAGTAGGGCAAGTGTTGACACAAAGCTCATGCCTGATTTGTAACGCCTGGTCTCGGCATAAAAAAGTTTGCCAATGGGATATGATATTCCTATGTTGATCGCATTCGTTTGAATGGTTTTGTTTCTACTTTCTTGTACTCAAGGATCTAGTTTAATGACAAACTTTTTGCGCCAATACTTTAGGATATGAAACAAAAGACTATTAAGAGGCTGTATCGCTCACATCAACCGTGGCTACATAAGCCAGCCCAATTTAGACCCCGATATAATAGGTATGTTCCCCGTTATTGCCCATCAACGATGGATATAGCACTGCTTGAAAAGTGTTCATACAAAAACAAATGTTATCCAGTTTGGTCTCAGTAGTTTTGTTTAAGATCTTTGATCCCCCTGGCCCTCAGCTCAGGGTCCAATGTTAAACTATGTTGTTAGTAATTCCTGCAATCTTGGGTTATAGTCTTGAACCTACCAGACATAGTTTGCCTGTGCATTTTAAAAGATCATTGTGACCAAGTTTCATTGTAATTTGCACTGTACTTTTAGAAAATATCTTTCAATAAATTTCGCCATATGGTATAATCTCAACTACGTTCGTCACTGGCAATCAAGTTGGATTGTACCCTGTCCTGCCGAACACAATTTTGCTAGAAGGCCATCCAATGATAAGTTTTGCTTCAATTTGCTTAGTAGTTTCTAAGTAGAAGATCTTTCTATGCATTTCCAAATAAGATGCACTTACACTACGTTTTCCGCGGGCGGCCATCTACGATTGGAGACATACCTGACAGATATATTTATTGTAAGGATTTACTAGTAGTTTGTTTGCAATTAGTTCTATAAATTCTGTGTAAAAATGTGCTCCGTAGAGCGTAGCAAGTAACGACCGTATAAAGGGTACATTCGGGTAAGTGTTGACACAAAGTAAATGTAGACATATTAAATTGCTAGACTCCATCCAATTCAATCGCCCCGAAAGGGCCAATCACATCTCTAGACCCGATTTGGGCCTCTTGTTTGTTGGAAACGATAAACTAAAAAATTAAAAAATTAAGTAAAACACAATGTATGAAATCTACAAAATAAAAATATAAATCTATAAAGTATACACATGTCGAACAACATTTTTCGTTTCATCAAGTTGAAGCATTTTCAGTCTAGATCCTTTTTGGTACTCTTCTTTTTCAAAACCGCCAACAAATTACATAATCCATTAAAATACCTTCATATGATTTCTGTTCCAAACATCTTCATCAAAATCGGACAAAAAAAAATTGATTTCCAATTTGTTCTTGGTTCACCCCTTTTGGCCTTGTGTTTCTCAAAAACGGTAAATTCAACATCAAATATTTAAAACTATCTCCTACAGGGTCCAATGTGAAATCGTTGTTCCCCTCGGAGGCCTTGGATCAAACCAAAACCGGCCGAAAACAATTTGCAAAGGGAACTAGGTTTTGTTCCAATTGGTTGTTTTGAGCAACTGTTTAACTATGTTCCCGCTATGCCAGATCGTTTAAAAAGAATCAATACAAGAACCAATGTAAACAAGTTTGGTTCCAATTGACCTATAATTTTTAATGTTTGTGTCATTTTGGTCTTTTGTGGATAGTTGTCTCATTGGCAATCATACCACATCTTCTTTTTTATAAGTAAGTTCAGAGAAGATATTTGAATGCATTTCATACAAGTGTGGCAGTAAGTAGATAGATATAGGAAGATGTGGTGTGAGTGCCAATGAGACAACTCTCCATCCAAATAACAATTTAAAAAGTACGGCCTTCAACACGGAGCCTTGGCTCACACCGAACAACAAGCTATAAAGGGCCCCAAAATTACTAGTGTAAAACCATTCAAACGGGAAAACCAACGGTCTAATCTATATAAACAAAACGAGAAAGACGTATATATTACATAAACAAACGACAACTACTGTACATCAGATTCCTGACTTAGGACAGGTGCAAACATTTGCAGCGAGTTTCTGATTTAGGTCTGGCATATCTGGAAAGTAGGATGAAAACAATTTTAAAACTAGATCATCATTGCTGAGTGTTATCCATGCCCGCCGTCATTTTACACCAAATTTATGAAATTTTGGAAGTCTTTTCGAATATTCTCTAGAAAATCTTCAATGGGTTTTTAAATTTTTATTGTAAATATACACACTGCAGTTTAATATTCATAGATCAGTAAAAAAAATATATTGTACTCTTGCATCCAATCACGGCGTTTCTAAGTTGACTTCCTTCATCTGCCTTGGGTACACAAAAGGCCAACCTAATGTTGGGGAAATGTAATATATTGTAGTACCGGTTTCCCTTTAAATGATGTTTTAATTTTATTTTTTTTTTTATTTTTTTTTTTACAAAACTTTGGAATTTGCCCAACAAATTTTGCATGCAGTATCACAATAATAATGATTTGTCCTCTGAAACGTCAAATATTACTTTTGAATCATATATTTTCTTGTTTTCCAAAAACAAATGCGTTAAATTTCCATCTTAGAAACTGCCAACTTTAAGTTTGAGAGTTTTACTCGAGGATGGTATTAAATTTATGTCTTCATCAGTCCAATGATCCTTGATTATATGTGCATCGAAAATTTTAATAAAAAGAGTCAATAAATAACAAAATGATTTTGGTTTTGGGATTTAAAGGTGACTACTAACACCGTAAATTGAGGTGTATACCCAATTAAAAGTGCTAAAATACAAAAATGTGACCACAAAACTTTTTATGAACAGAAAGAAATTTAAATCTATATACTAGTCTATCATTTAAAACAATTTGCAGCCGTGTTTTATTCCGGAACTGTTATATTATAAAAAAGAAGATGTGGTATGATTGCCAATGAGGCAACTATAAATATCCACAAAAATGACCCAAACATTAACAACTATAGGTCATCGTACGGCCTTCAACAATGAGCAAAGCCCATACCGCATAGTCAGCTATAAAAGGCCACGATAAGACCGGTAAAACAATTCAAACGAGAAAACTAACGGCCTTATTTATGTAAAAAAAAATGAACATTAAACTGTTAACTAAGCGTCTCTTTTGAGATCAGTTGCAGTACTGTAATGCCAATTATATAAAGAGGCACAGCCTGGACACTGTGTTATGTCTGGACGACCTGATCACTATAAGGCATCAGCCACATTTTATAGCTGGGTCCTAATAAACCAATACATAACTGAACATACAAAATGCGTTTACAAAGAAAGATACAAGAATAACAGATACTAATAACATCTGTTTCATTGTTAATTTTGACTCAATCAGTGCCCAGATGAAGTATAAAGTCAAGTATATTCAACTTTTTAAAATGAATACTTGAATGTTTTGATAACCCAAGTCAAAGTGGACAGCAGTTTATTAGCATTCACAGTTCTAACTAATGACAGCAGTTCATTAGCATTCACAGTTGACAAATTCAAGGCAATGGCTAGTTTGCATAATAGGCATTTCATAGCAGTTTATTTAGCCTTCACAATTATTAGCAGGTTTTTGTGACGAAAATTTTAAATGAGATACATGTACCCAAAAAAACTGATGTCAGCACTGAATATTCATGAGAACTGGTATACTAACAGCTATCAATAATGCATATTCATACAAAGTGCTAAGTTGATTTTCTAAGCTGTACATCAGAGAAACAGATTTCACCACTAATAACTCGTGTATAACAATATTTCTCCATTCTCCACAGTAAAATTAAAAAAAACTAAGAAAGCCTAGCACTTAAAATATTGAAAATTGACTGTCTCCAGTGGAGAAATATTGCAACACACTTGTTGCAGTGGTGAAACTATATTAATTCTCTTTCTCTTTTGGATTTAAAAAAAAAAAATAATACACGTAATAATAATGTTATGTAATATGTAAAACATTGTATTATGTTTCCAAAATTATGTTTCCAATTTTGGAAACAAACTTCAGTAACATACATCAACTTCATTAAAAGAGGGACGAAAGATACCAGAGGGACAGTCAAACTCATAAAATGGATTGTTTGGTCAATATTAACCATAACCAATCGGCTATTTGCAGCCTATGTTTACCTAATACTCCCTCCCCGTTTTTCAAGTCTTGAATAATGAATATGATGTATTTTTGTTTTTTAACAAAATCATATTAAAATAGTCGTATCTTCATTTTCAAATAACATCTTGCACTGCAAGTATATGATATTAGTTTATTACATTCCTGCCAACATCAACTATTCTATTTGAATAAACCAGTATCCCCCCTTTTTGGGCTGTCTGTGTGATTTCTGTTTTCCCCTACAAATTTATGTCAGAATATACACATGCATTAACTGTAACTTCAACTTATTACTGTACTGTGGGTTTGTGAATGCATTCCATTTAGCCTAAATTATAATTTATAATTGACAAAAATAGTTTTTCACTAGCAAGAATTTACACACAGTTTGGAGCCAAAAATGCACATTTGATCATTCAAATGAAGGTTTACTTTCAAGCTGAAAACACAAGTCAGGTCCAAGCATTTTTATAACAAAGATTAAAATCCAATCAGCTATCTAACTGCTATGGAACTGCTGTCATAACTGTTGTCCAATTGACAACACTTTAAAAGGTACCATGACTGCTAAGAAATGGTCAAATTAGACAGTTTTTCAAACTGGTATTATATGGAATGCTAAGAACAGCTAAAATAATGCCAAAAATATGAAGAACTGGTAAATAACAGCTATTAGCTAACGATAGCAGTTCAGTTTGACTTGGTAAATTCATAGTTTGGGTGGAATTAATAAAGTGATGACTTCACCGAATATTAATCACATTTTTCTCAGCAACTACCCATCTTTGAATCCTGATGGACAATTCATTATGTATTAATGCCATACCCTGGGTGCAATCAGAGAGCAATTAAACATTCACTTCCTATTTATCGTGGACTTCATTTTATATGGCCTCAAACAGTTTTTGTGGTTGCATATTGGTATGGCATGAATTGTGAGATCTGTTCCTTCCTATGCGAATTAGAACCAAACTCTATCACAAGTATTCACGGATGGCGTCCTTTAAAAATTGTGTCTGGTAGGTTCAATCTATAAGATTACTGCCAGCATGGAACATAGTTAAACATTGGACCATAAGGAAAGTCTTTGAAACTACTTGCCAAATTGTAACCAAACATGGTCAAAATGGGTATCCAGAAGGTTCGGGTCCGATCCAAGATGGTTAACAACATGCCACAGATCTTAATTGAACATTTGAACTTAAAAGGGAAACACAATCTAAGATAGCTGAAAGTATTTGGCCAATAAGGATCAAAATTGATCATGGTGGTCCTTGGAATGTAACCTTTTTATGCAGTTAAGCTGCTTTATGCAAGCACCCTGGATTTGTGTTCTACCCAATAAATGCTGAAATACTTGCCATTGTCCTTATCTAGCTGGTAACTTTGCTATTTATAACTTAAAGGATAGTTTTTTCATACTTTTCGTTCTGGATTACAAAAGATATGACCAGAAAAACCTTAAATGATCGATATTCCCAAAAGTTTTGAAGTTGCACATAGGAAGTAGAGCACATTAGGATTCCTTATGTTGTTTATAATCCCCCGAGTCGAAACAGTCGAGATCCCCACCTTTAAATTAAACCATATATATTCATGATTGAGAACTAATCAAATGAAATATAGGGAGAGTCCTTAGGGTCACCCTACAAACTCCTGTTTGATAACTTAGAAACAGAAATTTATATCCAAAATTTTCCACTTTATTTCATCTGGATTATAAGTCTGCTAGTCACTGATGTTTCAAATAATGCTTCCTCAACCATATATATCCATGTATTGGACAACATAACAAATCAAATGAAATATACTAGGATCATCCCACCCCTCCTGTTTGAAAACTTGATAACGCTTGAGATCCCCACCCCAAACCATATATATGCATGTATGGGACAAGATACAAAAACATTAAATGAAATATTAGGGCAGTCCCTAGGGTCACCCCATCCCCTCTTGTGTGTGTTTTGAGAACTTGTAAAAGATTGAAAAACCAACTCCTAAACTAAATCATATTCATTCCTGTTTGTCATTTCAAAAAGATTGAATGACATACAATGTCAATCTCATAGGCGTCACATATGCATGTCTTTCTATGTTGTGATGTTATGCTATTGTTTCTGTAAAAGGGAGAAGGTTTGGATCCATTAAAACGTTTAATCCCGCTGCAAATGTTTGCACCTGTCCTAAGTCAGGAATCTGATGTACAGTAGTTGCCGTTTGTTTATGTAATTTTTACGTGTTTCTCGTTTCTCGTTTTTTTTATAGGTTAGACCGTTGGTTTTCCCGTTTGAATGGTTTAACACTAGTAATTTTGGGGCCCTTTATAGCTTGTTGTTTGGTGTGAGCCAAGGATCCGTGTTGAAGGCCGTACATTGACCTATACTGATTTACTTTTTTGAAATTGTTATTTGGATGGAGCGTTGTCTCATTAGCAGTCACACCATATCGTCCTATATCTATGTCACTTTGATAGACCTAACCAACGTGTACTAGATCTTGCCCAATTTTCGGTGACCATAGGAATGAATAATTATTGAAGTTTTGTTTGAAAGACTTCATAACAGCATTATGTAACAATATTTTTTTTTGATAATTGTAAAATTTTATTGATGGAAAATAATTAGTAGGTTTAAAGAATTTCCCTTAATTATAATTTGAATTATTACTGGTCCTATAAAAATTTGCATTTTCATATGGCTCATTATAAAGAAAACATATCTTTCAAGCCCAAGAATGTTTGACCAACTGTTTTTATAATTACCTGCCATTTTATTCCAAACTCAGACATCATAAACTTGGGGTGAAGGTGGGGGACATTAACATTTACTATGGACAGGTTAGTCAGACCTCACCTTTGATCCTTGTAGTAGTAAACATTTGTCTGATTTGTGTCTCATAACTTTTGTACTGTTGAACACAAACTCAGTTTTCTTTCCAGGGAAGCAAGTCCATTCATACTTTTACGAGCTCTTACTAAAGGCAACTTGAACTACTAACAGTCAACTTATACCAACGTTAACTATCAACTAGAAGAACTACAATCATTGCAAACTTGTACCACTGCAGACTCATTACCATGAAAAAAATATACTTGATATATGCGATGCTTTTAAAACTTTGACAAAATATGAATTATTTGCCTTAATGATTAATTCATTAAATGAACATAAATGTACAATATATGACTGTCTTATGTTTGTTCATTTTAAAAAAATCTTTAAAAAAATTGAAGCAACATTGCCACAGTTTTTATAATTATGTTTGGCTTGGTTTTTGGTTAACTGCCTACAGCGCTTACGGTGCTTTGATTAAATTATGTCAGCAGTTTATGGTACCATCCAAGATTACCGCAAGAGGGAAACATTAAAACATTCGACCCTATAGGAAACATTCAAAGATATTTTCCAAGATGACCAACAGCTGTTAACAGAGTTTAACATTTAAACCTATGGTAAAACTTTCACAATTGTTTCCCTCTGGAACTGAATGGTCAATTAGAACCATACTTGGTCTCAACGACTCTTAAATGGTACCCTTTGAAAATTGTGTTCGACAGGTCAAGGTCCGTTCCAGTACATATCATACATCATGGAACTTAGTTAAACAATGGACCTTTAATAAGGAAAAATACTTCAAAGATCTTTTCTGAAACTTAGTCACAATGGTCCTTGGATCACTTGCTTTAAAATGTTAGTCCAGTAAGTTCGTTTCTAAACAAAAATTGTTGACAACATACATGTAACATATCAAAACATAACAGGACCTTAACATTGAAGAATCTTTTCCTCTGAAATTACTTGGCCAATGGGGTTATTGAGTGCAAACAATACATTTTCTTTTAAGATAGGGTTGTTGTATATCAAATGAAAGGTCATGATATGAACATATGAAATATCAAATTCCCGACCTCCAAAAATAAGTTGAATAGGGTTATTAAGTGCAAAAATCAAACTTTCTAGAACATGGAGTTGTCGCATATAAAATGAAAGCTCATATACTCTATGTTACATATATCATACTTCCGATCTAAAAAAAATTAGGCGGATGAGACCATTAAGTGTTATAAGCGAAAAGTTTTAGAAGGTATGCTTGTCGTATATCAAACGAAAGGTCGTACAAAGTACATTACGAAAACATCACTTTAACAGGAAAGACCTTTCAATTGTTTTACAAACAATTGAGATACTAGTTCTAGTTTGTAAACTGATGTAATAGAAATGACTGATGCCAAATGTGATGCGCTAAAATATATCTAAGTGAATGAAAACCAAAAACTGAAAACAATATATAATTTAATTAACAAAGTACAACTTTTATTATCACATGCCAAAGGTAATCAGAAATGGAGCATTCAATATCTTCAAACTCGTACTTAGAAAGCATGTAGCAAATGCACTAATGTACTATGGAGGCATGTAGCAAATGCACTAACCTAAATTCTGTTTTGAGAGCTTGGCTTTCCTTGGTTGGACTGAATATCAATCCTTAGAGAATTCAAGATAATAATCTAAAACAAGAGGCTGGCTGTCACAACGACAGCAAACCGGATTTATTATCATTTATTTTTGTCCTGCCAATATTACAAGAACCATAACTGATGGACGGTGAAAGTGAAAATTGTCAGTATCAAATTTGACCTCCACTTTGTCATCAGTATCAACATATTAAAATTTGAAAAGCTTAGATGGAATGGTTCATGAGTAAATGCAACCACTTGAATGGAAATGCCATTTCACATTCTTTCATTGGAACCAAACTTGTTTACATTGGTTCTTGTATTGATTCTTTTTAAACGATCTGGCATAGCGGGAACATAGTTAAACAGTTGCTCAAAACAACCAATTGGAACAAAACCTAGTTCCCTTTGCAAATTGTTTTCGGCCGGTTTTGGTTTGATCCAAGGCCTCCGAGGGGAACAACGATTTCACATTGAACCCTGTAGGAGATAGTTTTAAATATTTGATGTTGAATTTACCGTTTTTGAGAAACACAAGGCCAAAAGGGGTGAACCAAGAACAAATTGGAAATCAATTTTTTTTTGTCCGATTTTGATGAAGATGTTTGGAACAGAAATCATATGAAGGTATTTTAATGGATTATGTAATTTGTTGGCGGTTTTGAAAAAGAAGAGTACCAAAAAGGATCTAGACTGAAAATGCTTCAACTTGATGAAACGAAAAATGTTGTTCGACATGTGTATACTTTATAGATTTATATTTTTATTTTGTAGATTTCATACATTGTGTTTTACTTAATTTTTTAAGTTTTTAGTTTATCGTTTCCAACAAACAAGAGGCCCAAATCGGGTCTAGAGATTTGATTGGCCCTTTCGGGGCGATTGAATTGGATGGAGTCTAGCAATTTAATATGTCTACATTTACTTTGTGTCAACACTTACCCGAATGTACCCTTTATACGGTCGTTACTTGCTACGCTCTACGGAGCACATTTTTACACAGAATTTATAGAACTAA
The DNA here is from genome assembly GCF_963676685.1 of Mytilus edulis. Taxonomy (NCBI): domain Eukaryota; kingdom Metazoa; phylum Mollusca; class Bivalvia; order Mytilida; family Mytilidae; genus Mytilus; species Mytilus edulis. The sequence goes on along the minus strand of NC_092346.1, from coordinate 67,064,328 downwards.
TTGCAAACAAACTACTAGTAAATCCTTACAATAAATATATCTGTCAGGTATGTCTCCAATCGTAGATGGCCGCCCGCGGAAAACGTAGTGTAAGTGCATCTTATTTGGAAATGCATAGAAAGATCTTCTACTTATAGTCCAGTCAAACTAAGATTTAACCTCAAACTAATTGCAACAGAAAATATTTTAGTTCTAATCTATAGTATTATGTCCTTTATATACACAGAAAAAAGTCCCATAAAATCTAACTTGAGGAAAACTCAAAATCAGCATTTTAAATTTCCTATGGAAATTAACATTGGGAGGGGAGATAACTCTTGCAAAAATTAGTCTTTTTTGGTCAGTTTTTGGTTGTTTTTCTTGAAATTTATGTATAGTATGATACTTTGATGGGGTTATAAGTTTATATTTGACTAAATTATATAATCTTCTGCTCACGAAATGTACAAATCAGAAGTGCTATGGGTAGTTTTATTTTTTTCGTACATTTTTCATTAAAGAAATTGCAAATTTGAAGCTTTGTAACCATTTAAAAAAAAAAAATGTGAAAATTTTGTATTGTTTATATCTGTATATTATGTTTTTTCAGCAACTTACTTATCTTAAGAAACTTTAAACCACAAAAAGAAGAATACATGCTTAATAATTTTTATTAAATTTGAGATTCTTTACCTTGACATGTTGAAAAATTCATAAAATGGTCAACTAATAAATTACGAAATCTAGATTATAGCTTGATAAAATATATGAAAACACCTTTAGAGTTGTTTGTTATACTCTAAAGACCGCTTAAAAATCAAGAATCAATACATATTCTGATGAATAGAAGCAGTAAAGTTATAATTTTGTATCAATTTTTATAGATATTTCTGCCTTTTTTGCAAGAGTTATTTCCCTTTTCAATGCTAATCTCCATAGGAATTTTAAATGGTGATTTTTTTAGTTTTCCTCAAGTTAGATTTTATGGGACTTTTTTCTGTGTATATTTGGGGTATAATACTAAAGATTAAAACTTAAAAATCTTCTGTTGCAATTACTTTCAGGTTAGGGTCAAATTTATGCTAGATTGACTGGACTATTAGAAACTACTAAGCAAATTGAAGCAAAACTTATCATTGGATGGCCTTCTAGCAAAATTGTGTTCGGCAGGACAGGGTACAATCCAACTTGATTGCCAGTGACGAACGTAGTTGAGATTATACCATATGGCGAAATTTATTGAAAGATATTTTCTAAAAGTACAGTGCAAATTACAATGAAACTTGGTCACAATGATCTTTTAAAATGCACAGGCAAACTATGTCTGGTAGGTTCAAGACTATAACCCAAGATTGCAGGAATTACTAACAACATAGTTTAACATTGGACCCTGAGCTGAGGGCCAGGGGGATCAAAGATCTTAAACAAAACTACTGAGACCAAACTGGATAACATTTGTTTTTGTATGAACACTTTTCAAGCAGTGCTATATCCATCGTTGATGGGCAATAACGGGGAACATACCTATTATATCGGGGTCTAAATTGGGCTGGCTTATGTAGCCACGGTTGATGTGAGCGATACAGCCTCTTAATAGTCTTTTGTTTCATATCCTAAAGTATTGGCGCAAAACGTTTGTCATTAAACTAGATCCTTGAGTACAAGAAAGTAGAAACAAAACCATTCAAACGAATGCGATCAACATAGGAATATCATATCCCATTGGCAAACTTTTTTGTGCCGAGACCAGGCGTTACAAATCAGGCATGAGCTTTGTGTCAACACTTGCCTACTGTTTGTTCCCTTGATAAATGTGATCGTATCATGCTGCACTAGGCGTAGAGAGTATTTTCTTTTATATTTACCATAATCAACAACAAAAAATCTAGACCAAGAAACAGTATATAGTAACTCCTAGTAATTTTGTTTGATTTAATTCTTGTATGGTAAAACCAAATATCAAACCTACTTATATTATATATATAATTAATTTCTAAAAAAATGTTTATGCAAAATCATTATTGTATAAAAAATGTATAGCAAATGTTCAATTCGGTAAGGCAGCAATCAATGTCCGAAACAATAGCTCTGCGTCATCGTATGATGTGATGATGGGAAACTGATCTCGTCTGTTTCCAGTAAGCAACTCGACAATGTTAATAAATTCATTGCTACAGCCATGCTCTGGAAAGTTCTCTGTATATTCCTCTATGAGATTGTCAATTGTTTGTAAGTTACATGGTAAAGGAAATGAACAGTCTCTTCCACCAAAGATCTCTGGCTGATAGTATAACATATTTGGAATACCACTTGGTGTTACAACTTCAGCACGTTGTCTTCTTATTCTATGTGAGTTCCAGTTCTCAGCAAACATGTCCAATTGATGTTGGATAACGGAGAGGAAACAAAATCGAACACATTCTTTATGTACTGGACACGATACATTAAGAAGTCCAGTGTCTTGGAAATCCTGGAAACGGTTTCTCCAAAACTGGGTGAAACTCGTTTGTAGTGTACCCCAAAGCCTTTCTATTCTTTGATTTGCAACAGATCTGCCGACGAGAAAAGAATTTTGTCCCGACATTTCATCGTTTTGATTATGTCGCAACGATCTTTGTAAATCCCTCATTATGACGTTTTCTGTTCCTGCATCCGATCGAACAACCCTTGGAAGCATCTTTCTTTGTTTGATCCAATTAAGATACCAGTAACCGACATATCTGGGGTTATTGTTGGAGGGACTTGCTATCAACCATAAAAGTTTACGAGAGTATCCATCGATTGCCCCATGTATAGCTATGCCGTAGGGTTTTAATTTATCGTAACCATCGACATGAATCAGATAGTTTGGTCCTCTATTGTAGTACACTCTCCTTCGAAGAACTCGATGCGATCTGTTAAGTACACCCTGTTGGTCTATTGTTCTTAAGCAAAGCCTTGCTCTTGATTGTGTGACGCAAAGTCCAAAGCCTATGTTCAGAGTCCTCCACATATACCTGTATCCAACATTAGACAGGCCATTACGGTGTAAAGCCAGGATTGTCCTTACAACTGTAGGTAATGGCGACTGGTTGTTACGCCGTCTGATATTTAATCTTCTCTTAAGTCTTTTTAACATGGAACAACTCATGAATGTTCCGTGAACAAACAAGAGAAATCCACATATTTGAAGGGACGTGTAGCATAATTGATGATAGTATTGGACTAGTTCAGGCACAGAAGCATCATCGCCTGGGTAAGGTATTCCTGTAACGTCATGATCAGCAACACAAAGGAGACAACAGAGTAACTGAAACATAAAGATAGAAATTACACGTATGATGTAATGATAAAATGAAAAATCCGATTGGCTTGATATCTAAATAGGGTGTTCACTGTGACGTCATCAGCTTACTATAAAACTACTAGGAAATGCGCTGCGCCTTCACATTTAATGGAATACGAAATGGAAAAATACACAGTAAGTTTTGACAATCCAAAATAAATCTTCATGGCGATATTTATAACATATTTCATTTTTAAATTTACCCGTTATAGGTATCAGGTATAAGCATATGATATTTTTACATTTGAACATGTTTTCATTTTCAAACAAGAGGACATATCTTCTTCCAGCATATTACAATCGAATAAACATTTTAAAAGTCATCTGATGCCTAAACGAATTTATTTTGTTTGGTTGATTTTTGTACCATATCTTAAAGAAACAACAAATAGTGTACCTAATGAATAAAATTTGTTATGAAAAAAATATGTTTCAATTTTTGCTAAATTTGTTGTAACATCATGCCTCCTTAAACATGATATCTAGTTCTTTATCAATCATTGACTAATTTATAAAATTTGGTCGCATATTGTCAAAGTCAATCAACCATAAAAACAAGGCCAAGATCAAATTACAGGTATCAAAATGACATCCCCTGGTAGTGGGGAACCTCCTTGTCTAATATCATCAACCTAAGTCAAAGCTAAAATTACACTTCAGACTATCACCCCCTTGTAGTTGGAGACGTTAATGCCAAATATTATCAACCTTAGACTTCTATTTCTTGAGATATGGACTTAAGCAGTAAACTCGGTTGCAAAATTGACTATTAGAGTTCTTCAGGGTCATTCAAGCATTTAAAATAGGTCAAAGATAAATGGCACATGACTGACTGGCAAGAACAATATGTAGGAAATCTGCATCCTAAATATAAGAACCTTACTCGTTATGCTTCACGAGATAAAGACATGAACAGCAAACTTGGTTGCAATGTTAACGTCATATATTCACCGTCGCCTGTAAAACCGTACCTACATGTCTCGCTTTTACTGCGCATGCTAGACAAAATATGAAGAAAACTTTATATCATGGTTCACTATATTTTTCGCTAGAGCCGTGTAAATGTGTGCTCATTTTTCCTATTTTGGTAATCCTTTATTTTTTGTAATTTTTGGCCGTTTAAGGTGCAGTTTTTACAAAAAATAAATCACAATACAGTATTAACCTTTTTCATACTTTCCACGAAGATGGAGCTGATTAGTTTAAATGAAGAAAAACATTATAAAAACTATACAAGAAAGTTTTGACAAATTTTGTTTGTTTTTAAGCCAAAGTGTGTTGATTTGATGTTCGATGTCAGCAACATATTTCTTTGTTTTACTTTCACCATTACCTTTAAAATATTGCTTGATTCCATAGTCTTTGACCATTTATTAGACGGGCAGGTGACCAAGCAGCTGAAATAGACGATATTTCTTCAATTGAAATGTTTAATGAATAGCAAAATCTTCTAATCGGTCAATATCAAAATAAAGTGAACACATATTTCGTTTCGCATCATGCTTTTCTACCTGGCATTAGTGGCGAATCCAGGGGGTCCGGGGTTGGAACCCTTTTTTACATTTATTTGGAAGATCAATGCAATTGAATGGGGACATATAGTTGGAACTCCCCTTTATCGTGGGCTAGGATCCCCATACCCAACCCTTATAAATGACAAGATCCACCCTGCTAGTTGTGAATCGAATTATTTGTTTAGATTACTAATTTTTTTTTGCTTAGCTGTTATGAACTAAATGAGTCATGGAGATTGATCTACAAAGGACTCTGAAAGGCGAAAGGGAGGGACCATTCAGTTTTTTTTCCATTTTTCATTGACAGTCGTACAGAACGGGTAGTGTACTTGTGATGGGATGGTGGGGAGAGGGGTGAAACCCTTTAAGTAGAATATATCTTTAATAATAGCAGACGTCTTACTCTAGATCTTATCACAGGTCACGTTAAACTGTAACTTTTCAATGCCCTTTCATTCAAACAATAACTTTTTTTCTCCCTATGATCTTTTTCATTTTGTGTTCAGTATGGCTTCATATTAAAATATAACGCTAAGTCTCCAAAGAAAACAAATATAAACTTACTTATGACTCGTTTCCACTGCTCCCGCTGATGTTGTTGCTGTCGATCTCCATCTTTAATGTGTCAGCACAGGAAGTAAAATACGGACCGTGGGAATCTGACCGTGAGAACGAATAAAGTTAACATCAAATAAGCAAGTTGACTTAATTAATAAACAAGTCGACTTCTTATTTTATGTCATTTACATTTATATTAGCAAGTCGACATTGTAATAAAAACTTTATCTACATCATTCCGACAAGTTGACTTCAACATGATGATTTAATATCAAATAAACAAGTTGTCGACTTAATCAATTAATAAGTTGAATTCAACGTGTCGACTTCTTATTACTATGCCATTATATTTATATCAGCAAGTCGACATTGTAAAACAATTTTTCTACATCATTCCGACAACTTGACTTCAACTTGATGATAAGATTCCAGCTTATAACACACAACTTGACTAATAATTCCGACTTATTAGCAACAAAATAACTTTACAAGGGGTGTACCATATGCGCTTCCATAATTAATAGCTTCGTATCCGAATGAAGTTAAAGGATCTTGCCCATTTTGTTAAATGCATTATGCTTTTGAAAGAACAAAAAATTCTCGTCGGTAAATAATATTTTCCACCGCCTTGTCAGATAAATAAATATGTTTTAGTTGTTGCTATTTTAGTACTAGTACCTTTATCAAGTACAAGTGACAAACAATGGTATTGTATCCAAGCAAGGTTTCATTACAACCTTTATGCGTTGAATTTGAACTAGGAACTTTATCAAGTAATCCTACTTTGTAAAGAATCACTCTGATTCAAACAAAAAATTCTCTGAAACTGATATTATCAAGATGCTTGATTTCTTGATTGACAACATATTTGTTACGTTCGGAGGACGTGTTTTTCAACAGACTGTCGGCATTCCAATGGGAACAAACTGTGCCCCTCTACTCGCCGACTTGTTTCTTTATTATTATGAGGCTGACTTCATGCAGGAACTTCTTAGGAAGAAAGATAAGAAGTTAGCAATATCCTTTAACTCTACTTTCCGCTATATAGATGATGTTCTTTCACTAAAAAAATCAAAATTTGTTGACTATGTGGAACGCATCTATCCAATCGAACTAGAGATAAAGGATACTACAGATACAGTTAAGTCTGCTTCATATCTTGACTTACATCTAGAAATTGACAATGAGGGTCGGTTGAAAACAAAACTTTACGACAAAAGGGATGATTTCAGCTTTCCAATTGTGAACTTTCCATTTCTAAGTAGCAACATTCCAGCAGCACCTGCATACGGGGTATATATCTCCCAATTGATACGATATTCCCGTGCTTTCATTTCCTATCATGATTTTCTTGATAGAGGTTTGCTGCTCACAAGGAAGCTATTAAACCAAGAGTTCCAAATGGTGAAGTTGAAATCATCCCTTCGCATATTTTACGGACGCCATCACGAGTTGGTTGACCGTATTTGAATAACCGTTTCACAAATGATATCGGATATGTTCCTTACGTCGTAACTAGAATCCCCTTCCCTTTCATGAATATGACCTACCAAATTAGACTATTTACCGGATTTGTAATCACATAAGCAACACGACGGGTGCTACATGTGGAGCAGGATCTGCTTACCCTTCCGGAGCACCTGAGATCACCCCTAGTTTTTGGTGGGGTTCGTGTTGTTTTTCTCTGTTGTGTCGTGTGTACTACTTAGTATTGTTTTTCTGTTTGTTTTTTTCATTTTTAGCCATGGCGTTGTCAGTTTGTTTTAGATTTATGAGTTTGACTGTCCCTTTGGTATCTTTCGTCCCTCTTTTATGACGGATTAAAGTTGTAACTATGAGTATTTTTTGTAATTCATAATTCACTTACTGGCACGTTTACTGACAGACAATACAATGCCGCATGGTTGAACTTGCAGTTTTAGATATCATCATCCCCTGTTATTTATCTTAATCGGTACACAAACAATACCCACACTTAGTTATAAAGGTATGAAAAATAACAAATATATACATAGGTATAAAACTTGAAAAAGTACTTAACCTGCTGGTACTCAATTATGTCGTCCTACACACTAATATCGTTAGCCGTAAAGTTAACAATAAACTGCATGCAGCAAGGTAACACCAAATAACAAATACAGGAGTCATGATTTTATATATTTTGTATAGTACACATAATCTAGTATAACAGATTGACAACGCATAAAAAATTTGATTTTGCTAAGACGCGACATAATACAATAAATCAACAAACTCCTTATACGCCGTATGATAAAGATTGCTTTAAGGTTATCGTTAGGTTTTGTATGTTTTGGGGTTTGCTTTTTTCAAGGTTTCAAGGGGGACGGGTATATGTAGATTGTAAAAATCAACTATACAATAGCAATATCGTTAGGTATTAATTACTGTAAGAGAACTTTTTTTTGCTGAGTATCATGTGTTGATCTAAAGACTGTTGGGGAAAACTGTAGAACTGATTTATTCATAATAATGACCGAAGCTGAAAACATGATGTCAAACAAACAACTATAAGTATTATTCATATGTCAAAGTATGTATCATGAACTTAATGTTATCACAGTTGATTAAAAAGGGATCATACACTTTATTCAGTTTAGTAGGAATGGCTTCATTGTCGTATATGATTATTAGCAACTTGAAAGGGATCTATGTCAGTAGAACATATAAATATCTCGTTTGCACTAGTATGGAATACTTATATACATATACATTCATGTGCTCTAAATAATATGACCCTTCCTTTATATTTGGAAGTGTTAAATAAACCATACTGTTATTTATTTCTGATGCACGTTATATATTTATATATAGAGAGAGGGATATTGCTTTTGTTGTGAATGATTGTCGATTTGTCAGTTATCTGTCCTCGATTCTTTAATTCAAATTTCTCCAACAAAAGTTCTATTGAAGTGTTTGGAGTCAAAGACATAATGAACGTATAGAGAATATAAAATAAGCAATTATAGTCAAACAATCATAATTAACTGTGTGTAGAACAGAAAGAACTATCAATCATCATTTCATTCTTTTATAAAAACGGATAAGGTGATTGGTAAACGATGCTATTAATTTCTTAACATTGCCATATAAGCAGGAGGATTTTTTTCTTAATATGTCCTTTGCGAAGTCAGAAAAATATGCGATTGTTATCAAATAATACATTTCGATGTATGTTGGCGATTTTTTGTTGTTGCAGGTTAATGTTTCTGCTGTTTATGTGTTCCCCTCGATTTTAGATTTTAACCTGCATTGGTTTTCACTTAATCGATTTGTGACTATTGAACAGCGGTATACTACTGAAATTGATAACTCTAAAAGACAACAACCCTATCAAAGTGTAAAAAAACATACAGCCTAAAGCCACCAATGGGTCTTCAACACAGCGAGAAAGTCTACAAACCGAACAGTTCCTTTATTTTAATAAAGAACTAATAGAACAGTAAACACCGTCACCGTGATGATAATTGACAGTAGATAATATGAATCATAGAACGCCTGACCCTTTTGAGACCAAATTTTGACAAATTTATTAATCATTCATACAGAAAAAAAAATCAGGATGAAAAGAATTATTTGTCAGCGCTTAATCATAATCTTGGCGTAAGACGCACTTGTCTGTTGATTTTAATTTTAATACATATGTATTTCTATAGAAGCTATGTTCACCTTTTCCAATAATGACCTACAATTATCTCATTGTGATCTTTCACTTTAGAATAGGCATTTACAAATGGAGAGTATATATCCCAGTGAGTACTTTATTTAAGACTTGCGTTTTCTTTCAGGTTTTTCTATTAGGGATGGTTGCCAAATCGAAGATTTTGCGTGGACAAATGTTTCTCTATATTTAGATATTGAAAATAAACTCATCATTGAAAGGCCATCTCTTAAACATACCACGATATACCCTAAAATTATTGGATAAAAAATGAAATAGGATATCTACAACTAAAATTATAAAAATGTGATTTTGACAGTGGTCGATATACATGTATATATTAATTTAAAGGATATGAGATTCTACTTTGACAATATCCTCGTCTGGTGAAGTTAATCCTTTGCTAAAGAAATCCCCAAAACGTTTGCATTTTCTTACTCAATTTGACTTTTAAATCTTTCCAGATATATAATCTAAAAATATCTATTAGCACCAGTTTTCGAGACTTACAATAGTCTTCTTGACCATTAATTGACATATTCTGTTTTACAAAAAAAGTCAAAAGATATGATCTTTGTTCAGGAAAAAAAAAGCAGTATATATGTTATTCTAATCATGTCATAGGAATTAATTTTGGAAAATCTGCAAGTCTGAAATCAAAAAATTATATTATACCAAAATGATCTAATTAACATAAAAAATCTACTGACGTCCAATTCCATGCTCTACAAATGAAGGATGAAATAGTGTCACTGAAATAAAAGTATACAACAAACATTGTAATGACATTTTAATATTAAAACATGATTTTTTGATATTATACGTTAACATTTCAAAATATTTCTTTAAAGGGAAAAGCTGTGGAACCAAGGGAAAGATTAAACATATATTAATGAAATGAGTATTCCTGTCAGTACGCTCTATTTACAAATGTGGCCTAAATAAATTAGCTTCCTTATACAATATAGACCAAAACGCTAATTGGAAAACGACCACTCATATAATTCTTACTATTCTGAACAAAAAAGGGTAGATTCATCTCTTCACTTCTTACTATACGTATATAGTGCTAATTTTCAGTCATTATAACAAATAAAAGAGGATGTAAGGCATACGTCAATGATATCATATTTCTCCATGATCTTTAAACATCATGTAACCTCTACCTGAATATTTGAAAGTAAAATTGTTGATCATATCTATTCATTAAACTTGAGATAAAAAACACCATCGATAATGTTAAGTCTGCTTAAAACAATATATTTTGATTAACAAATTGAGTCACTCTACATGATACGCACCTAAATACTCTTCAAATGATTATGTGGGTCATCAATGGTCGTAGTCACCTTTGTAATTGTTTTGGCTTTTTAACTATTTTGATCTGAGCGTCATTATGAGTCTTATGTAGAAATAGTGTCACTGAAAAAAGGAATACAACAAATATAGTGTGTAATAAACATGAAGATGATATTTTAATATCAACAGATGATATTTTTAATGTCACAGGTTAACATTTCAAATTAACTCCTACTATGGAAAAGATGTGGACCCACGGAAAGATACATACGTAAAGAAACAAATCTACTTACAAAAGTGGGTTATCTATATTAGTTTCTTTATAAAATATAGACCATATAGCCGGTTTGTCTAAGAAGTCGGTCAATACTGAGGTTGAGAGATCAAAACCGGCACTTGGCAGACGTGCTCGACTCTCATATTAATTGACTAGGATTGTTAGTTTTCTGACCGAATGTCACAATGCCGGAGAGGATAGGAGACGAGTGCACCCTCACGAGCGGGGTTTGAACTCACAATCTCAGTGCTGGCTGGCTAGTAATTACAGTAGTAGAACTTCTTAGAGCACTTGGCCATCGAGGCCCCTTCATTGAATAGAAAGTATACAACAAAAAAGTGCGTAAAAAACATGAAGTTGACATTTTAATGTTAAAAATTATATTTTATATTATAGGTTAACATTTAAATATAAATCCTACAAGGAAAAGTTTAGGACGTGAAGGTTGAACACCTATAAAATAAAATGTCTTTTTTTCGTATTAAGAATCTTTTTACAAATGTTTGCTATCTTTCGAATTACGTTCTTACTTCGTACTATGCACATATAGAGAATACTGTTTTGGGGCTGGTTTTTTTTACTAGTTTCAGTTTTCAGTCATGTGAACGAATAAAGGGGAGAATGGGTATGCGTTAATGATATGATGTTTCCCCATGACCTTTTAACGTCACGTTCAGCTATATCCTCTCACTAAATATTTAAAGTTGGGTATATCGTTGAGCATATTTATCCATTGAACTTGCAAAGACGGCTACGGTCGATAGTGTTATATCTGCTTCATATCTCGTCTTTCATCTGGATATTGACAATTAAAGTTCGTTTAGAACTACCCAGTAATGATTTCAATTTTCTTATTTCAACTTACTATTTCTATATATAATATTACGGAAGCACTTTCAGAATTAATGTGTAAAACAATATCTTTTAATTAACACTGCATGAATCGTACCTACATACTCTACAAATGAATGGTTGAAATAGTGTCACTGGAAAGACAGTATACAACAATCATAATTGGTAAAAATCCCGAGGATGACATTTCGAAATATAAAAAAATTATATGTTTTATTTCATTGGTTAACATTTGAAAGTTACATTTATAAAAGAAATGTTGTGAATCAACAGAGAGATTACACATCTATTACTATATGTGAACGTATGATCTTTTACAAAAGTGGGCTATTTATATTAGATTTTATATGAAATATAGACCAAAATTGCTTATTGGAAATCACTATTTGTACTATTCTTACCATACTAAACAAAGAAGCGAACTCGAATTACGCTCTTACTTCGTATTATTCACACATAGAATACTGCTTTTTTGTGTTTTTTAACTAGTGTAAAATGTTCAGCTTTAAATTCAACGTCTCTTGCAATATTAAAGAAACACATAGATAATGGGTACATGTATTTTAAACAATATCATTTAATTTAAAAGATGGATCCACTTTGTATGAGACGCACCCAAATACTCTACGAATGAATGTTGGAACTAGTGTCACATTAAAGAAAGGAATTTAACGAATATAGTTTGTAATACACATGAATATGACATTTTAATAGTAAAACGATGATATTTTGATTTCAAAATAACTCCTACATCGGAAAAGCTGTGGACACAAGAGTAGGGATTATAAGTCGACTATACATATAAGCTTTTTTATATAACACACTGACTAATTGGAAATCAGTATTATATAAGTACGTCTGAGTCAGTGAGAACTCTACAACAGATGTATCCATCGGATCGCCATCAATGATGGTGATACATGGCTGTGTACATAATGTATATACAACTCGTCTAAACATCAACCCAACAATGTTAGATCTGTAAATTTGCTTTCGCAAATTAACATTATCGATTAACAATGAGCGTAATTCGAGTTCGCTTCTTTGTTTAGTATGGTAAGAATTGTATAAATAGTGATTTCCAAATCACCAAATTTGGAGTAATTATTTTTTCCCGAAGTCAATTCTTTCTTAGAAGATTTTGAAAATGGGTTGAAAATTGGCATGCAGATAGGTGATGCATGTAAAATTCGTATTCAGGATATACCTTGTTTCTATGAAGTTAAACTCAAGGTAAAATATTGAGAAAGCTGTGAAAATTGAAAAATTTTGTTGACAGATAGGGATTATTAATTGGTGGTCTGACACCTCGAACGACAAAAAGATAATTTAAATTTTTCAACGTGAACTTTCTTTTTCTGTTTAGCAATATTATAGAAATAGTATGAAATTCAAAACAGTGTAGCTGTGGCCATTGATTGACCCATCAAAATCATCCATTGACTGGAACAATTTACGTGAACGTTTGTCTGTAACAACCACTGTTCATGACGTACCTACGATAGACATTTAAACTGTGGGGTCAACAAAGGTTTCTTAACGCCTTTAATTATAAAATAATTCGAAAAATTAATCAGGAATAACCTTTGTGTTTTGATTTATATAATTGATATAAATCAAAATATCGTGTTATTTCTGATTGATTTTTCGAATTACTTTATTTAGGTGTTGAGAACCTTTGGTGACCCCATAGTTTAAGTGTCTTTAAAAAGTACATAGTGAGCATTGGTCGTTACATACAAACGTTCACCTAAATTGTCCCAGTCAATGAATGATTTTAATGTGTCAATCAATGGCCACAGCTACACTGTTTTGAATTTCATACTATATACATATGGAATGTTAGTATCTAAATTGAAACGACATTCCAGTGCCTTAATTTCCCTGATAAACGGCCACTGTTTACAAAGAAGCGTATTCTAAATACTAATAGTTATCAAAGGTACCAGGGGACGTGTCAACGAAGCTGTCCTTGGACTAGGACATGTTTTAGGATGGTCTAAGGACATGTCTTAGTCCTAAGTCAGGTTAACGAAGGTGTCCTAAAATAAGATATGTCCTAAATTTGGTCCTAAAATTAGGATATATAAATAGGTGTCTTAGGATAGTCGTAAAAGTTACAATGTCCTAAAACGAAATAAAAAACAATAAATATGGCATAGATTCATTAATAAAAATACTAATACAATACTAAACTGGTATAATGTTATAAAAAATTAACTAATTAAACAAAAATTTTCAACATTTGTTCAAGATTCAATTATGTTACATTATTTTCAATTTGTAGACAAATTTGATATTTAAAACACTTCCAGATATAAAAAAAAAACTTTCATAGTATTTAGTTGAGTTTTTGGAATAATAAGCCTATTACAAGACATTTGTGTGGGTGTGAAAACACTTGATGTACATATCTAAATACATTGAGATACTGCATACTTGTCATTTGGTGAAATGCTAAATACTATAACTAAAATTGCTTTTCTGTACACAAATCTATGTGAAATGGACATTGATTATGAATCTCCAAAAAAGCATGTTTGACGATGTCATATTGTTACATTCATACATTTATATAGAATAAATGGGGCTGTCCTTTTTTATTAAAAATTACCATCATCATGGGTTACATTTTTTGCACCTAACCAAACGGTGCAATGTTAATTTAAATGTGGGAAAAAATGACTTCCTTTTACTTAATACTTAGTATGAAATTCAAAACAGTGTAGCTGTGGCCATTGATTGACCCATCAAAATCATCCATTGACTGGGACAATTTACGTGAACGTTTGTCTGTAACAACCACTGTTCATGACGTACCTACGATAGACATTTAAACTGTGTGGTAACCAAAGGTTTCTTAACGGCTTTAATTATAAAATAATTCGAAAAAGTAATCAGGAATAACCTTTGTGTTTTGATTTATATAATTGATATAAATCAAAATATCGTGTTATTTCTGATTAATTTTTCGAATTACTTTATTTAGGTGTTGAGAACCTTTGGTGACCCCATAGTTTAAGTGTCTTTAAAAAGTACATAGTGAGCATTGGTCGTTACATACAAACGTTCACCTAAATTGTCCCAGTCAATGAATGATTTTAATGTGTCAATCAATGGCCACAGCTACACTGTTTTGAATTTCATACTATTCAAAACATGCAATAAAATAGACTGGACTCAAAGACAAAACAATTAACATGCTAACATTAAATTCTAGCACAAATATCTCATTTAACAAAGTTGTGTGACTATTTAGTTTTGTTGTCGTTTGCAATTTATTTATATATTTGTTATCGTGTATAATAACATATCTACTAGTATTACGTTAAAACTTTTATTTTGCATAAATTGTTTTCCATAAAAGAGTCATCCTTTCTTCCTTTACACATATAGAGAAACACAATAAGATATATGTCATTGAATTCCCTACAATTTTTTTTCAATTAAATAAATGTGTTAGGATGGTCCTAGGACCATCGTAGTTAGGACTGTCCTAAGATAGCTTTGTTTTACATCCTAAGACATGTCTCAGACACGTCCTAAGACCATCCTAAATAATGTCCTAAGACCTATCTTAGGACATATCCTAGGATACTTTCATTGACACGGCCCCAGGCTTATAATTTAATAAACTGTGCGTACGTTTCGTCTGCATAAAACTCACCAGTGACGCCCAGATCAAAATAGGAAAGAAAGCCAAACAAGTACAAATTTGAACAGCATTGATTCTACCCAAATTTTGTTTCTTAAAATGTTCTGTACCAAGTCAGGAAAATGGCAGTTGTTATCTTATAGTTCGTATCTGTGTGTGTTGCGTTGTCGTTTTGGTTTTTTCTGCACTGCCGTGTTTATGTTATTTCGTTGTTTGCCTCTTATAGTTGATATTTTTACCATAGTTTAAGTTTGTAACCCGGATTTGTTTTCTGTCAATCGATTTATGATTTTCGAATAGCGGTATACTACTGTTGCCTTTATTTATTGAATTGTGTTTTTTATCTGTGAAGTTGTAACTCATATCTCTGAAAGTATTACGGGTGCGATTATGATTGGTTGATCGTTAGGTCTGTGTTGCAGATGATCATGCACAGGTATGTTTTATCTGTCGTAGAAACATTCAGGTCGTCAATGAATAAAACTTGTCAATGGAGGAGCTCCATAGTTTATCCAGTTTTATTTAGCTCAAATACCTGTAGCTTTATTAACGTCTATGTTGTTTCTACCAGGAAACCGTAGTGTATATCATTTGTCCTGAAAGAAAATGTATGGTTTTACTGTTGGATTGTTTTATGTGATATACAGTTAACGTGGCTTGGTACTTAAACATCCCGTCAATGTGTTTATATTATCTTTCAATTTTTGCTGGTGTGTTTTGTATATGCGACTTTTTGTGTTTCTTTGGTTCCTATGACGTGACTCTATACTTTAAAAGATCCCGTCAGTATCTTATTGTTCTATAATATGTCAATATGATATATTTCTATTATGAATTAGAAAATATGGTGAACCACAAACGTCAAAATTATTCAATCGCGTAGGGGAATGAACTATTTGTGGATTCTTATAAATTCTATAGAATTTTTGGACTATTTTAAATCTCGGTCTATTTCTGACATTAATTCTTACATACTTTTTGATTTTTTTACCCTGTATGCTAACATTGCCCATGTGAAATTGTATATCCCATATGTGAAATTGTATAATCATTGAACGACAAATAAAGGCAACGGTAGTATATTAAATTAAATATGTGACGTATAACATTTTCTGACGTTAGACACGCGAATCAATGAATGTGTTTGTAGATAGATGTTTTTGTGTTCTTTTAAATTGTTCTTTTTTAAATTGTCACACGACGATGACGGCTGTACCCATATTTTGACTATTTTATTCATTATGTCTGTTTAGTTGACGCATCATTGTAAATATATAACGGAATTTGATGAGACTGTCAACAAAGGGAGAGATTTCAATGAGTGCTATAAAACAAGGTTTAATCCACCATTTTCTACATTTGAAAATGCCTGTACAAAGTCAGGAATATGACAGTTCTTGTCCATTCGTTTTTGATGTGTTTTGTCATTTGATTTTGCCATGTGATAATGGACTTTCCGATTTGATGTTCCTCTGAGTTCAGTATTTTTGTGATTTTACTTTTTATTTAACTTCAAATACTGTTATGCAAATGCCGTCACTCGGTTGTAATACAGTCACATTAACGGTGCGTAGTTTGCTACAGCAGATTCTTATTCCGACATTTAACAACTCTTTAATTTGCCAAATCTAATGACAATAGAACGATATCCGTCTTTTCATGCCAACTCCTTCAATGGTAATACCATCCGTTACTGTCCACAGTACACCAGCAGAGGTATCGACCTAGTTGAAGAAATAACATTAACGATACCAATTTTACTCCACCATATGCAATTGAAACAACAAAAAAACTCATCATAGATACCAGGATTGAAATTGTGTATGCTAGACGCGCGTTTCATCTACAATAAGATCATCGGTGACGCTCAAATCATAGAAGTTAAAAAAGTCAAATATAATACAAAGTTGAAAAGCATTGAGGACCCAAAATTCATACAGCTAAAGTAAAATTGAGAATGGAAATGGGGAATGTGCCAAAGAGACAACAACCCGACCATAGAAAAAAACAACAGCAGAAGGTCACCAACAGGTCTTCAATGTAGCCAGAAATTCCCGCACCCGGAGGCATCCTTCAACTGGCCCCTAAACAAATATATACTAGTTCAGTGATAATGAACGCCATACTAATTTCCAAATTGTACACAAGAAACTAAAATTAAAATAATACAAGACTAACAAAGGCCAGAGGCTCCTGACTTGGGACAGGCGCAAAAATGCGGCGGGGTTAAACATGTTTGTGAGATCTCAACCCTCCCCCTATACCTCTAGCCAATGTAGAAAAGTAAACACATAACAATACGCACATTAAAATTCAGTTAAAGAGAAGTCCGAGTCTGATGTCACAAGATGTAACCAAAGAAAATAAACAAAATGACAATAATACATAAATAACATAAATAGCTAAAGTAATCTATTACTGGAATAGAGAAACATAGTTACAGTTTACTATTTAAAATACAACAAAATCCGTTGATTCATGTCAGTACTCAAGCACTGGCTACATGGCTTGGTGATAACCTGGGGGACTACGGTTGATATTAAAAATTAGAAGTGTATTTTTGGATCTTATTATTTGTAGGTTATTGTTTTGAATATTTAAATCATTGTGCAATTAAATGCAATTTAAAATACCTGGTGCATAATATAGCATTCAAATTAAGTTGGTTCATTGTTGATTTTGTATATTATATGGGCTAATTACTGCTTGACAGTCCGTATTCTTATATCCATTCCAGCCATATAGGTCCTGAAATTATGTCAATGTTAACAAACATATTTTCACACTTACTTTTCTATTCAATTTTTACGAGAGGCACAAGGCATTCGATAGCATTTGATATATATATATATATATGTAAATAGTTTCAGAAAACGTATCTCGCGCAGAGGTCACAATTCTACGTTTACTTTGGCCAAATTTAAGGGAAATAAGTGTCATCTTTAGACTTATTTTGCATTTTAGTAGTAAATAAATACAGTATGTTGCCATGGACACTTGTTACTACTCAAAACACTAAAAAAAGTTACACTGTACTATTTTAACAACTGGAAATTATGCTTAACACATACATGACGCAAACAGTATACTTAGTTTGTGGTGTGGACTGTTAGTCACGAAGGTATCATCAGCTCAGTAATCAGTGCTTCAGTACCTGTATGCTTTATAGTATACTTTGTTAAAATGTCCATTTATAAATTAATTAATCCCTTTACGTTGACCTTCAATGGATTTTGCTATATACTATTTTCATTTTTGGTCGTTTTGTTCTTATTATCGGTTTACATACATCATTGGCTTCAAATATGTTGTACCTGTGGCCTTTATTCGAGATATCACAATAGCAGCAGTATTTTACGGATGTTCAATTTCTTATGAATCGATTTAAAAAAAAAATCAAGATAACAATCAAAAAGCTGGAGGAACCGAACGGTAATTAAACTTTGAAAAAAAGAGCGGGAACGATTGCGTCTCTTGCTATGCATACATCACCAGACATGCAAATTAAATCAGTCAAAATGTCACAATCTAGAAAAGGACACACTATGGTGATTCAGATCAGATGACTATGCTGGTATCGAAATATCTACAATCGCGAAAACATGTAAAAATTGAGTTGCGACACTAAGACATCGCATCGTTTAACTAACATAAAGTGTAGATTTTAGTTGCTGTTCCTGGTAACTCTATTGCATATTTTCGTTTGTGTAAAGTGCACACGCCTGTTGATCCATATAGTGTGAACATGCACGAGCGTTTTCGGTAAGATTTTCTAACATCATACGATGGAGAAGATGAGATGTTACTGTGGAGAGTAATGGAAGTTGACAATTGGAAAGGTGCAATCATTACGTTTGCCAAAAAATGTTATACAGAGTAGTCCACCGAAGAACAAAATCAGGATATGAAGCAGATCTTCTACACTAGAGTGTATCTTTATTTCAAGTTAACTGAGATATATATGATGTAAGTAAGCAGTCACTGAAATGCGGGTTAATAAGTTTTAGAACATCATTAATGTATCTAAAAATGAAATTAAAGAATTTTGCTAGATGCCTTTTCTTTTTATTTGAGAAAGCTCAATATCTTAATTCTGCTTCATACGTTTATTCAAAAGGGTTGGTCAGTAGTTATGCCATTAAGTGCCCATTGGAATATTGACTATCTGCTAAAATATTAATCCACCAAACTCAACAAATATGTTGTCGATCAAGAAGTCCAGCATATTGATGATATCGTCCTTTGTATATTTGTTGAGGAAATCGGTTTGCACAAACATCCTTAAAAGAAGGGGGAAGATTCCAAAGGAAGACAAACGGCAAAAAACGAAAAACGACTGAAATACAAACAACAGTATCCAAAACAAAACTTATCTAAATATCCAAGAAAAGCCACCAGTACTAGATTTCCGTAAACAAAAAGTTAACAAACAAAATTAGGAAAGAATTTTAGATATGTGCATCAATACTGATTCAAAAAAGTAAATATATACCAACAAGGTGAAAAAGTATCGTATCGACAGATATTTTGACACAACACATGGCCTTCATCAATATCATTCCCTAGTCAACATTTGATTTTACAAATATATATACACATGGAAAAAAGTATTGCAACACCAAATTGAAATTGAAATTAAAAAAACACACCAAGTTTTTAAAGTTATGTGATTGACCCCTTGTAATGGGTCCTTGACAACTCTTTACTGCAGCAAGATGGCAGATTATCAGCATAAGAGAAGCAGGGATGTCCCTGTAACAACTGCACGTATTGTTGGTCATCACCATTCCACTATAAGTCCTTTTGAGAATAAAAATCAGGCAGTAAACGCTGTTATAGACCTTCCGAGATAATGAAGACCCCCCTATACCATTTGCTAGGGAAAATCAAACATAATGAAGGTTGGTCAGAAAGAAACCCATTGCATACAAGACAATCCTAAAAAGAGAGTGGTGACCATACAGGAGCCTTTTAACAAGAACTGTTCCAGATCGACTACTGGTTATCGTGCGATAAGACCATTTCGGAGACCTTTACTAACGAACAGACACACAGTTTTCCGTATCCAATGTAGTGCAGAGCTCGCCAAAGTTGGAAAGTTACATCGCGGAGGAAGATCCAATGTTCAAATGGAATTCGGTTCATCTTCCTTGGCCCGATCGAAGCCCGGATTTGAACACCATCGAGCATATTTGGGACACTATTGGGCGGAAAGTGCGCGAAAGGACACCCCAGTTCAAACACATCATGAAATAAACAATGCCCTTTATCAGAAATGGTTGCTGCTACCTTCGCAACAAATTAGTCGATTTATGGCAGGAATCAGAAGACGTTTAGATGCGGTTATCCGTTTGAATGGAGGCTGCGCACAAAGTACTAATTCTGTGGCGTATAACGATCAACCATGATGTGAACAGTCATCTGAAGATTAATTTTGAAATGTCTGACATTGTAAAGTTCGACTACATTAAAAGTTGTAAAATGCATTTTTTTGTACAAAAAACACTTCATTTTGTTATTAAAATTGTGGTTATATAAATCATTTTTTTTTCAAATATTTTTTGTTCGTTTCAATGCCAATGTTATCATCAACTATGTTTCAATAATATTATACACATACATTTTTTTGTATTTTATTATATTTCATCCAAACAAAGAGGCTGATTTTTCAAGTTTTAAACAATCAAGGTGTTGCAATACTTTTTTCCATGTATATATATATACGCCCCAGTATATTGTATACACCTTCTAAATCCATCTCCTCATGCTCCATGTACATACTAAAAGTTAACAGGTAGGATGAAAGGGGTGATGACAATCTAGTGAAAGTCATTTATAACTCCGTTCATGGGTTGCAGGAAGTCTTACATTAGATTGCACACGTGTCCCAACCGAGACCAGATAAACTTTTTAGTTGATTTCTACATTCGACGAAATGAGTGAAAGATACAGTGAAAATTAGCGTTATTTTACCTACCTGACAATACAGAGGTGGAATTTTTAGTGCGACCTTTGAAATTTTCGGAAAATGTAGTTGCATTTCAATATTGTTCATGAGTGATTTTTCTGTGTATGCTATCAAAATTTACGCTATGATTCATTCACATGTTGTAGTTGCATGATTGTTTTAGCTTTTTATACATGCATACATTTTCAATAGTTATCAAAAGGTACCAGGATTATAATTTAGTACGCCAGACGCGCGTTTCGTCTACATAAGACTCATCAGTGACGCTCATATCAAAATATTTATAAAGCCAAACAAGTACAAAGTTGAAGAGCATTGAGGAATCAAAATTTCAAAAAGTTGTGCCAAATACGGTGAAATATACAAATTGATCTGTATATTACCTAAATAGGACTTTCTCGCAAAGATACAAACTCACAATTACAAATTACTTATATAAAGGAAGAGAAAAGTGTCACAAACTAATGACGAAGATGACAGAATACATGTGAATAACAAGACATCATTAGATGGAAGCTCACCCCATGAACTGTGGCCGATATGTCACATGCCAATTAACACCGCCTCAAATATGTAAACCATGTTAAATACACAAATAGTATTGTTCAAATCATAATGAAACTTCAAATTTAACAAGATCCATCAAAAACGTTTAAAATTTGCTTGTTTCAGTTTGAATATGCTAGATATCCCAGGGCGATCGCTGTGTGAGATTGAAAACACCCACTTCGGATATACGAAACGAGAATGACGCATCTAATACTGAGAAAAAAATACTCACAAATGACAAAGTGCTGGTAATTACACGGGTTGTATTCCAAGACGGCGAATGGTTTCGGGTGACAAAGAAAAGTATTTGTTACAAAGTATATTAATATATTTAAATTACTTGCCACAAAAAAATCAAGTTATCTAAACTGCTGTATATTTGAAATACGTAATTGAAGAAATAAAAGTGTAAACACTATATCATCTGATTACTGCATTTGAACTTTGTTGCATGCCGGATGGTTACATATCATTGGCATCATACCGCGTATTCGTTTTATTTTTAAATAATATAACGTCTTACTTATCGCCAACGACTATTCTTAAGTTTGCATATGAGTGTTGTGAAAAAAGATATATACACATTATACAATAAATAAGTGAAATATATTAAGTCAGTACAACACTACCCTAAAATTTCTACAAACAAAGAATTAATAAGTAATCAAAAATATACAGAAATCGATAGTCATAGTTTTGATACAAATATTCTTCAGAAAGAGAGAACGTGGAGGAGAGAGACTTAGAAGTACTTGTTGCAGTAAACAATACGGAAAGATAAAAGGAATTATTAGAAATAAAATGAGGCTGTTCAAAAACTACGATGAGGATCGCTTCTAGTTTCAGAGAAGTAATATTTGACTCAAAGCTTTAATATGGTGTTATTCTGGTCTTTTCTTTCCTGGTATTTACATATATACGAACGTATAAACTTTGAAATATATATAATAGGTGAACATACGTGACTTAGGTCGGAATAAAATTCCTCACGAATGATTCAAGAAACAAAATTGTACCGTTTACTAAGCTACTGGTCGCGGTTGGTCAATATAGAGATCATAAAAGGTCGTTTTGTGTTTGCTTTACGATTTACGCCACGTTAAGTTATTAAGAAATCGTGAGACAATGAAGAAAAATATTATCAAATGTAAACATACAAATAACTTCTAATTGTCGATATATGAATATACACTGGTATCTATATTACCTTATCGACGAACTTCAAGTTAAATGTTGGAATCAGATGTGGGTTTAAATATGTCCATTTTAGCAATTCTTACACCTTTTACACTTTTCTTTTCTATTTAGTAATTTTATGAGAGTAGAGCCCTTAGTATAGTCTTCTCCTTTTACGTACAAGGTCATCTTAATACAGGTATACGACCTTTTATATATAATGTAATATATCATTTGCATACAAAATACGCCCTATATAAAAAAAATGATACCAAAAAAGAACCGTCTTTTAGTTATATTTCGTAACAATAATATATAAGTGTGATATTCTGTTTTCTGATTATTAATGTGATCATTTTGTTTTATACTATTATAAAGTATTAGATAAGTCAAGTGAAAGGAAATAATCGACGCGTATGAATTTGCGAAGCCCTTTCGCGTCTTCATCTGAGTCTCATCTCCAACATGAGGTCTCACTTTTACGACCTAAATGTTGCAAAACACTTGTCCTATCTACATGACATAATATGTTGTTGTCTCCGCAGATAAAGCCCCAAACATAATGGTTTTAAAGTATAATCTCATTACATAAACTGTTTCATAAATGAATTAGGCATTGACAATTCACTTAAAAACTCAACATTTACCCTCACGACACTTACCAAGAGAAAATCCTGGATAATCATAGGTCTGTTGTATGTTCCTTTGGAATTTCATCCAACGATGAAGAACTGAATCTTCCATCACTGTATTGGATACCTTAACTACATGAGTGTCCTTACAAGCAACGGTATATTGCCGGGTCTTCCAAGTGCTCCACGAAACCGCTTTCTAAATCATTAACATCTATTTTTATCAGCAATCAAGCAGGGCTTCAAAGTTATTGTGAAACTCCCCATTCTAGAGGTTGTGTGAATCAGATATGGATACTAAAAAATTCCAAAGATCTTTCTGAGACTCTTTCATCTTGCAAAGGTATTAAAACATTTGATTTCTCTACACTTTGCATAAGTATTTCCCATTCCAAACATAAAGAAAAATTGAAAGAGTTGGTTTTGCTTTGTTTCATTAAAAAGAATGGCCAGCGTAAATACAAGTATATATCTTGTCTTAGGGAGGGATAAATCAAACTTAGTAAAGAATCACTTTGATTCAAACAAAAATTTCTCTGAACCTGACATTATCAAGGATTTCTTGATTGTCAACATATTTGTTACGTTTGGAGAACGTGTTTTTCAACTGACTGTCGACATTCCAATGGGAACCAATTTTGCCACACTTCTTGCCGACTTGGTCGTTTATCATTATGAGGATGACTTCATACAGGAACTTCTTAGGAAGAAAGATAAAAAGTTAGCAATATTCTTCAACTTTTCGCTCTATAGATGATGTTCTCTCACTAATTGATTAAAATTTTGGTTACTATGTTGAACGCATCTATCCCATCAAACTAGAGATAAAGGATACAATAGATACAGTTAAAATTGTCTCATATCTTGAATTACATCTAGAGTTTGGCAATCAGGGTCGGCTGAAAACAAAACTTTACGAAAAAAAAAAGATGATTTCAGCTTCCCAATTGTGAACTTTCCATTTTTATGTAGCAACATTCCAGCGCACCGCCTACATACGGAGTATACATTTCCCAATTGATACGATATTCCTGATTTCCTTGATAGAGGGGTGCTGCTCTCAAGGAAGCTATTAAATCAAGCGTTCTAAATTGTGAAGTTGAAATCAACCCTTCGTAAATTTTACGGACGCCATCACGAGTTGGTTGACTGTTATGGATTATTACAGATTATATCGGACATGTTCCTTATGTCGTAACTACAATTCCCTTCCCTTTTCACAAATGTGACCTACCGAATTAGATTAATTACCGAGGAGGTTGTAATAACATGAGCAAAACGACGGGGGCAACATGTGGAGCAGGATCTGCTAATCCTTCCAGAGCTACTGAGATCACCCCCACTTTTTGGTGGGGTTCGTGTTGCTTAGAGCGCATTTGTTTCTAACCTAAACGATGTAAACGATTACGCGCGTAGTCGTTTAATCCATTTGTTTCTTACATTTTTATTTATTCTTTATTTTTCTATGTTGTGTCTTGTGTACTATTATTTGTCTGTTTGTCATTTCCTTTTTAGCCATGGCGTTGTCAGTTTATTTTCGATCTACGAGTTTGAGTGTTCCTCTTTTCTAAAGCATAGAGCTTCATATTTTTACGAAAATGAACCTGGAACTTTTAAATAATTGTTTTATTGAATAGCGTACATTTATATAAGCTCCATCTAAATTTTGAAAATGAATTAAGACATAAATCATAGATTAAAAATGAATATTGGACATGTAAATATATCATATATTGCCTAATCAGAAAGATATACATACGATCATTATAGCAGCAATATTTTTTCTTGTTAAAGTTGTATCGGACTGCACCCTTGCATTTGCTGTATGATATTTTGTGTACTTAACACAAACTGGGAATATTGTTTTAAATTGGTTGGTATCAAAACTTCCAAATACTCTAATCTAATATAAAATTTAGAATTTGTTTATTTGTACATCTAAAGATTATTATCTTGGGTAAATATCACCTGAAGTGGTTCGTTTCTGTTTTGGCATATGGTTATTCTGTCATGATTTGACACCTGAGCAAAAATAAACACAACTGTCATCTTATTCTTGTTCAAATGTATGCATTAAGGAATATTTTGACGAATCTTCAATCTTAAAACTTTTCAGATGTATAACGCGAAGATAACTAATTATTAAGGCATGTATATATTTGATCATTAAATGATATGCTGCGCATATACAACAATTATAATGTCCTATTAATTATGATAAAGCAATAGTTTTTATTTGTTTTTAAAACAAACAGGAAGAGGACATGATAAGTTCGGGTCAACCATTAGGACGTCGCTGATAAAGTAAGAAAGGCCCGGTCAATCGTATTTGACGTCACAAGCTGTGATATCAATTAAATTGCAAAAAGAAATGCAGTGGTCAAATAAGTTGAGGTGTCCCCAAACGAGAGGGATTTATAATGTCAAAGCACACTAGTGTGATATCACGTGTCACGGACCACAATCGTGATATTAGCTGTCACGGAACACGATAATGTTATTTTTATATGAGATGCCAGGGCATACTAGAATAAAAAGCCTCACAGAACAAAAAAAGTGAAATAAGATGTCAGATGGATCTTAGGTGCTACGGAGCATTAAGAATGGAATACGATACCAGGGCATACAAAAATAACATGCGTCACGGAACACGAAAGTGATATTAGATGTCGCGGAACAAGAGAATACTGATATGTGATTGGTTGTTGGTTGCGTAAACTCCAGTTGTAAATATGTCATGCATTTTCTGGACGAGATCAAATTAACAATAGATACAAGACGTAGGTCCTGTAATACCGGTAGAGGCTGTTCGAGATGAATGTTGGGAAAATAGAGACTATAACTGAAAAATGAGGATGCATTAGATATATAGGGAAGGCCGAAAGTTTGCTTTGCAACAGGCCACCTACGGACCACCAAAGAGTTGTTACAGGGGGTCTATACTTGCAGAGAACATAACATGTGGCTGCGTACTTGTACATCCCTCACAGGTAAACGAAAGACCGATTTTAGCAAGTTTTTTTTACTGCGATCGGAAGCAATTCTGCTAGTACTAATTATTAGAAAACACTTTCGAGATTGACGGCTTCACCTGATGTGCTCAGAACCAAAATATTGAAAGAAAAAAAAATTAGAAGCTGTTGTTTTATCCACCAAACCAGATATATTATATATTCATGGTATATTCTTTTCGTTTATTTGTTTGTATGTATGTTTTCTTGCTGAAACCCACCTGTATGCTTTCATAGTATGTATTTAGTAATGTAAATTTCAAAATTAAGATACTTGTACCTATATTTAACAAGTATACAACACAAATATTGTTGTTTTATATATATGATGCATTGTCATTACTTATGTTTACCAAACATGGAGAATGAATGTATCATTACTTTCTATTCCCGATTACATTTTGGGAATTTTCAGACAAAAGAATGAAACAGTATAATTAACACTCCATTCGATTACTTTGGCTCTGTTCTTAGTATATTTTTGTTGTAGGGATGTACAAATACCCTGACACGTCCACTCTGTTTTTGTAAGATGTATTTCTGCTTGGTATCTATCTGATGAGTTACTAGTAAGAAATGTTCAACTGATTTCCATAGTATGTTCTTATATGTTGTACTGTTATACAACTGTCCAATGTTTAGGTGTTGGCGCCTTCAAACTAGTTTAACCCCGCAAAATTCTGTATGTGCCTATCACAAGTCAGAAACCTATAGTATATAATTCAGTGGTTGTCGTTTGTTGCTGTATATCAATTTTGTTTCATTATGTTGTACATAAATCTTTATTTTCTCTGTCTGAATATGCAAAATATATTTTCGAATAGACGTTACCTCAGAATCTTTTTTGTGTGACTAGTCTCTAGATTTGAATAATACTGCATGTATAAAAGTGTCAAACAAAAAATACTATTTTAACATTCTGGGTTCAATCAAAAGAAATGCCATCCTAGAAAACTTTTACTAAAATGAATATACTTTTAGACGGACTCAGGTCTCTTCACCGACTGTTTTTGTGAGTTTAAATTATTTCCCCTATGCAGGAATACATACATACTTCCTTCAGTACTAAAATTGTAACATCTTTAGTTGGCATATATCAGTTTTTTTTTTATAGTGACTTAGAATATCATAGCACATTGTCAAATCACACGACATGTTAATTGTAAAGATACATTCAGAACATTGAACTTCTCAACGTATAAAGACTATAAAAAATATACAAAAACTCACACTTGCTGAATTCCAGTGCGTTTGATTAATGGGATCCAGGACAATTAATATTCCCTAAAACAGGAAATAGGACATTTCAAACCGCCTGCAATAACAATTGAGAACTAATATGATATATCTTCTAGTGAACCTACTAACAACCTTACGCCCTGAAAAACATTTCGTTCCTTCAGATTTCTGTTTTTCATATTAAAGTTTCCAGCATAAGAGGAAATCATACTCATCAAAGAGAATTTAGCGGATGGATATTATGATTTATTTGATAATGATTTTGTCGTATTGAATTAGATTAATAAGTTTGCAATGTACATCTGGATTCCGGGAAAGCAAATATTATCTCAAACCCATAATAGCAATAACAATGATATTTAATGGGTATTCATTTCTGTTAAGAACATCATCATCATGCAACTAATTAAAAGGTACTTTAGACCATGAAATATTTCTTCGATACGACCTTTGGTACGATTCTTTCGACAATTATCAATCAGGAATGTAACTAGGTACAAAAGATTTCTTAATCACTTACTGTGTATCCGCTGTGGCACTGCCTACAATCACAGCATGACAGAGTATATGAAAGATTTTACTGTACTTACAACAGGGGTGAACATGCTTTGCTTTAATTTGGGGGTATCTTTCCTTCTTCGTTACTTATTTCAAAATTGCTGGTTATTATATATTTCCAAGTTTCTTTATTCTTCGTTCCTTACTTTTTATTGCCGCATGCACGGTATGTTTCATTGTAGAAGGCCGTACGGTTGCCTATGACTGCTAACATCCAATTTAATTAAATTTTAGTGGATAATTGTTGTTGCCATTATCATACCACATCTTCTTATTTTTATATTTCATTAAACCAAATGTTGTTTCCGTACCAAATAACTGTTGTTATCAAAAAGAAGATGTGGTATGCTTGCCAACTCTTCACAAGAGCCCTAATGACACAGAAATTAATAACTATCGGTCACCATACGGCCTTCAACTATGAGCAAAGCCCATACCGCATAGTCAGCTATAAAAGGCCAAGAAATGACAAATGTGAATCAATTTAAAAAAGAAACTAACGGCTCTATGTACAAAAAATATATGTAACACAGCAACAAACGATAACCACAGAATTATATTTACTGTTTATACAGTAAAGTTACCGTTACAAGGACCATTGGGTTTCAGTTTTAATCAATTTTGCTGCTTCAGGGAACGACCATTTAATTTCAAAGGAGTATCTTTTTTTTCCTTAAAGAAAAAACCATAACCCTCCTTTTTAGTTAAATAGTTGCTCCCTTAATACATTTCATAAGATTATTACCTTCTACAAAACATTGACCATACAAAACATACAAACAAACTGGACTGTTGTATATAGGAAGATACAGTTCTGTGCTGTACACATGCATCTACAAATACTTCCCCACTGTATAGAAAATTCCTAAAACACATTTGAACAAGGTGCAGTTAGGTGTTGTCAATTTCAGCCATCTGCATTGATATATTATTATTCTATATGAAAAATCTTATTATAGGGGCAATATTAACGCTTATATAACCCTTTTGTCATTTTTTTATGCTTATAATGCCCGCACTGAGTTTAAATTTGTATTGGTAATTTAGCACCAGACGGTCTATATAATATGCATGAACTATACATTTTGCTAATTTTCTTGTATGGGAATAAATTAAAAGTTTAACAAAATGTTAATTCTGCAGTTAATACGAGATGAAATTGGACAAAGTTTCGGTTTTCAAATTGTGACATAATGAAAATCGCTTAAGACGTTACGCTCGGTGTTGGTGACGTTTTCTAATTTCATGTACCTCTGACCAATTATCGGCTTAAAATAAGAAAAATACCGAGAAGATCAAATGTTTTTTTGTGTTTAAATCTTCGGAGCACTTAAAACATTATTTTTACGGTGGCTTATTAGTTTTTATTCACTTTGGTCAATAAGCTTTTCAAAAACAAACAAGACAAATCATATGTTTTTGCGTGTAGACGGGTAACATACTAATATTGTTTTTGAGGGTTCCTCCAAATTTCGGATACCCATAAGTAAATAAAATATAAAAATTGTATACCATTTGGAAGAGGAACGTTAGGGCTTTGTGATGTCATATTTGTATGACGTAATCGACACCATTTTCGAATCGAGTAGACCTTGGAAGAATCCATTTCAGCTTGTAGACACTAAAGGAAAAATATAAGCCCTTTACGGCATAACAGATGAGAATCCATCGATAGCGAGATTGTTTGTCATTAAAGTCTTTATATCAATTATCATTATGTAAAACGAACTTGGAAAATGCTTTTAAAACATTGATTCCCAATTTAAAAGAACGAATTCAATTAGAACTTCGACATCATAATCAAAATCAAAGCCCCGAAAAACACTGTCACAACAACGTTTAAAAAAAACATGCTCTACTTGAAATTATCAATACCGAGTAAAAATATGTAAAGCATAGTATCTAGTCCGAAAATACTATATGTCTGTTAAACTGGAACATCTGAACTGCATTTATTCATATAGCAGTCTCTTTTTTAGCATTACATAAAATCTAATTATGTATATGAGTCCCCACAGGGCTCCCGTCACAAAACTTTTAACTAACGTTTAACGTTAGTAATTTCGATGGTTTTTAAAGAAAATGAAGAAAAAAACGGGATTGTGCATTTCGGAACGGAGAAATGAAGCCAATATTATAAATTCCTAATAAAAAAGAAACGGTAGTATGCATTCGTTTAAATTTTTGTCAATTTATTTCGATTACTGATGCGTTGAAAGGGTGTCTACCAAAATGTCACAAAAATGGCATCTTCATTTTTTTCTAAAATACAAAAAAACAAGTTGTTACAAATCTTTAGAAATAAGTGAAAACTGTATAATTAATAAGAAAATTTAAGCGATAATCGGAAATTCTAAAACCGAAGGAACATTTCAATATAAATAGGATAAAGATTAATGTACAAATTATCAAAATACATTGGTCACATGGTGGTCTACCAAAATGTCACAGCGTCGCTTATTTGACGTTTTTGACGTTCACCGTTTTTTTTTTGGCGTTATGGCAGTTTTTGAAACGTATTTATTTTGTTATAAAATCATCTAAAACTTAATTCAGAATATACTTTTTCTTTCAAATGTTTTTTTTCCGTGTCATTTTTTGTTAAGCTAATGAAACAGAAACCCAACAACAACAACAAAATTCTACATGTATATACAAAATTAATAGCTTCAGTGGAGAACATAATTATCGCCTCAAGTACAACTAGCATATCATACATAATGGATATTCGTATTAATTAAAGTATTGAATACGGACAAACTGACACATATCGATATGTAAACAATCAAATACGGAGATATGTTATACGTACAGCTAATTGGATATTAATATTTCCAAACACAGGTTGAAATTTTTCCGTTTTATGAGTAATATTTTAAAAGTATATATGTATCAAATAAAAATCATCGATACTGTATGTTGCCTTACATAGATATTGATGAAGAAAGTTTTGGACATTAAATCAACATGTTGGATATTCAGGTTGGCATGTCAAATATTCAACTCAACATGTCTGATATTTTCAAGTTGACTTGTTAGATAATTATACTGACTTGTCAGATGTTAGGTCGACGTGTTAGATATTGAATTCGATATAGTAGATAATTGTGTCACCATACCAAACAATGTGACTTAAATACAACAAAAACTGCAACCCAAGCTCTTTAACGCCATATACTTAATAGTAGAACAAAAACATACTACTAGAAATAATCTGTATATTGTCAAAATATATAAATAAGGAGATGTGGTGTGGTTGCCAATGAGACATTTATCCACTAGTAAGACTTAAGTTCTAATGACGAAGACAAATGCAATTATAGGTCATTGCATTGGTACCCAAGTAGAATCTGTAGCCGAATTTGGATATAAACAAATAATTAGGAACTATTTTAAAAGTTGTCATAGAAAGGTCCACAGTATGCCGCTGGTAGACTTTTGAAAAATCAAGCAGATATTGCCGTTATATGCGGACAATTTCGGATACGTCCGGCTGTAGAATTATTAACGATTAACAACACCACTGTCATATGCGTGCAATCGAAGAATTTTTAAATATGTAGAAGAAATTCCTAGAAATAGAAAATCGTTTAAACCAATAAAGGGGATACGGACCATACATCGAGTAGAAACAAAAAATCTACAAACGGCACTAGTTCGAACCGTGTCATGCTATTGTGGCGGGTGCCTTGAGCATGACCATTGTTTGTTTACTGATCTAGTTGGAATTTCGTTGAAAGTCAAAGTAGAGCGAGAGCTAGGATTCCAATTCAGCAGACGAAACATTAGAAGATGACAGATATGAGACATTCGTTGATATGATAAATACCGGTCAATTTTTTGCAATTTATGTGATGATGAGGAAAGTTGTCTCTTCCTCCTTAAAGCTACATCGGGGAGTCATAATTATGTTAACAGGAGAAGAAACTAATGAGTGGGGGTCGACTTTTTCTGATGGAACATCTGTAATTAATGGACATTATTTCATAAAGAAAAAAACATCACGTTTTACAGTACAGTCTTTTTAAAAATCAAAAGACAATTGTCTCAAGCGCTTCCGTGTTGTATGTATGTCAAGACAATGTTTTGAAAAGAAATAAGCTCATTTTTGGTTGCACTTTGTAAATACAGCTGTTTCTCAAACCACGCCTCTTTGGGGGAGATCTTGAATATTCATAGAAAATTAATTTTGTTTACATACTGGTTCCCAGTTATGCTCTCTGTGTTCCATCTCACAGAGACATAACTTGGGAATGTTACCAGTAAATATACACGTGCATATTGTTTACATTGAAATCTGTGGTAACCTTTCATTCGAGGTAGGGGTAGTTAAGAAAATTAGTGTCAGTTTAAACTCTGAGAAGTTCAGGGCAATATAAACGTTGAAAATATGCCGCACAGCCCTATATTTTGATCTTTGAAAAAAATTGTGGTGCATATAAACTTTCAATTCTAGAATAAGATATTTTTCAAAACTTCGTGGTAAAAGTGGTACAGTTTTAGCCGTAAAAGGAGTTCCTATGGGAAATTGCATTGTCAATATTTACAGAAATGCAACCTATAACCGAAGAAGAGAATAATAATGTTTTGGAATGTGTTAATTTATGTGAACTGATTCATTGATTTTCATTTGAAATTTTTATTGTGTCACGGCTTAATAATGTGTCACGGCACAGGATGAGAGCACTATAGAACTTTCTCAATATTGTATCAATATTGACCGAAGCAATAATATAATATATCTATTACATTGAAGATTTTTTTTTATTATTTTTGTATTTCTCCAATTGATATTAAAAGAAGTGATTTAGAAATGTATGACGCGTTATTTATCTTTTCTCTTGCGTTTGATAGCTCTTGCATTAAACAATGAGTATTTTGTTTGTGATATTTTAGAGAAATGCAAAATTTAAAAAATTACTCGGGAGAAAATCACATGACATTAACGCACAACTTTACTTAAATTGTATTCTAAGGAACAGAAAATCATTTCGTTAAGAAATCAAGAATGTGCCAAATAAGAACAATTAAAAAAGATACCATCAACGACAAAACAGGTAAATGAGAGAGAGAGAAAAACATAAAATATAAAATTGAGAATAGAAACGCGGAATATGTCAAAGAGACAACAATCCGACCAAATTAAAGAGCAGACAGCAGCCGAAGGCCACCAATTCAGCGAGAATATCCTGCACCCGGAGGCTTGCCTTTTATAACCATCCAATTCCCCCAAAAAATCAAACTTGACAATCAAATATTGCTATCGTAGAATTTTGACAGACTTTAAAATCTTACAATCATTGAAAATACGCAAAAGTTAATTTGTTAAAGGTTGATATAAAAAGATTATACTCCCTACAGCCATATTTAAAGTTAAAAACAAAACGAACAAGTATAAAAAAAAATCTAAAAATTGTAAGGATTTCTCCTCTTCAGTGCGATTTTCATAAAAAAAAATCTTGTTTTTTTCGACCGGTAAACATTATTTTAAAACAAATTGTGCATTAATGCATACGCGTGGACTTGAATGTAGCGTAAATCCCACAATTTCTGTTTTCACAAAACAACATACGTATTCCTTATATATATTTCCATTTGTCTAGAGGTCCCCTGGCATACACCCGTATCACCTTTTATTAACAGAAAACCAAGTGTTAAACTTGTGGTTAAGTTGTTAAATATCATGGACGTCAATATTACAAAACGTCAATCATATAACATGATTTTGACGTTACGACGTTACCAAAAGTAACACCAACATCGAGCGTAACGTCTTAACTAGGTTAATTTCATGCGTCCGAACATTTGAAAGCAAAGAATGCATTAGAACATGCACAACAAATGAAAAGCTAGATGACCAAAGGGTACATACAAAATAACCAAATTAATTTAAGGTTATCCAGTTTTTGGTGGGGTTCGTGTTGCTTAGTCTTTTAATATTTTTTTTTTGTGTCTTCTGTACTATTATGTGTCTGTTTGTCTTTTTATTTTTAGCCATGACGTTGTCAGTTTATTTTCTACCTATGAGTTTGACTCCCCCTCTGGTATCTTTCGTCCCTCTTTTATCAACTTTGCATGATGGAGTTGGAACTTGTAGTTTCCTAAAATGTTTCGGCTTTGTAATGTTTTTCAGATTTTTTCCAAAAAATGTCTTATAATTATTTCTTCCAATTTCATTTCGTCTCACTCTGTAAGTGCATGCTTTTTAATATTGAAAATGTGTATGGCAAAATATAAACATAAATCAGGCCTGATGATTAAGAAATAAAATGGGGGGGGGGGGGGGGGGGGGGGGAAGAAAAGATCTGTGTCTCAAAGTCGAATTTTGTATATAGGCGCTAACGTATAGATTTCTTTTTTTTAAAAGGTGCTGAATTCAACTTTTATACAATGTGCACATTTAACTGAAATTTTTGTTGTATTTATCATTTCAATGATCATTTCAAATAGAAGGATAGTGATGTACGTACCATTTAGGAGTGCTGATAACCAATGAAAAATATATGATCAAAATCAAATTTGGTGAATATATTGACTAACTGTTTTCGATAACGCAATTTAAATAAAAGAATTGGCTCGTTTTCATTTTTAGTCAGGTTTGCTTTTTACGTGCCCTTTATAACTTACCAAGTACAACTTTGTTTCCAGTCGTATGTTGACTTGCGGTCGTGCTATAGATTTACACGTTTTCGTCTGGTAAGTATATTCGTTGTTGCTCCATTTGGGAATCATGTCGCATCTATTTGTGTATTTGCAATATATTTTTATTACTATAGAAAATTTAGACAACAGTGAAAAGAAAACTGTAAAACTGATTTTCTCAGAAATAAAATAAAATCGAAACTTCACACGAAAACAACTTAGCTTTGAACCATGCAATAAAATATATGTAAACCAGCGAATTTCATATCACTGATGACAAATTAGAATCGTCATGTTTTTCTCTGAAGGGCGTGCATTAAATTGTATAAGGAATGATAATATATTCGTGCAGCTAGTTGCTGAATTACTCGATTTCAGATTCATTATACCTATACATACGCAAAAATAATATTCCTTCAGTTTCAATTTGTCGGTCGGATGGACTTTGGACTCGTAGTACTTGTCCACCTAGTGGTAAGGGTTGTTTTTGATAAATCACATACTTGAAAAACTGACCCGTGATAAACCACTGTGGATGAAGTATTTGCCGAAATGACAATTCATCGAGGCTCAAGAGCATTGTCACTGTGTCTTAAGGTTTTCCATACAATCTCATCCATATACTGCTGGTATGCACATCTACGCCCCTCTTAAATGATAAAGATGAAAACTAGACCTGGTATAGTCTTAAATTGGACCGCTATTTTGGTCAAATGTGACTTTGCACATTTTTTAAAGTTCAAATGTAATGTATTATTCCCAATTAAACCTTGAAAAAGAATAACTGCTAAGAAAAAAAGAACATTGCCGGGACAATGTACAATCGAAACAAAATCATACTATTGATACATGCGGTGAATTACTTTATTTGATGTAAAAAAATCTTGCAGTTAAAAACATTTCTTCAGATAGCTTCTTAGGAAAATGTCAAAAATAAGAAAATAAAGATTAATTATTTCCTTTTGACATTTAATGGCAAGGCAAACAAAATCTCCTTATACTTATGAATTATATATTACGCCATTGTAATTGAGTAACTAAATCTTGGGGTAATTGTACGAGAACAATAGACAAGTCATAAAATTATCGGATTATTTTCTTTAGTAATTGATCCTTTCCAAGCGATTTTTTTCTTTTCTACAGTCTTCCTCAGCTGGAAGATGTCATCAACAGAAGAATATGACTTAATACACTGATTATATTCCGTGACAAGTGGAGGGCCACCACCATAATCGTTATTATAAGGCATGTTTTGTCAGAGTCTTGCTGTGTTCTTGCTGTGCTTTTCGGTATTTAAGCTAAATTCGACGTCCAGATAATGGCGGAAGAAGAATCGCGAGACAGAACGTAGTGATTCGCACCATTCATAAATTATGAATACCACCCAATTATCAGTATAATAACAATATGTGTCATACAATTATTTTTCTTTTTTTTTCTCCTTCATTTTTGTAATTGACATGCTTATACCTGTCGAAATTGTTGACAAATAGTTACGTGAAAAGTCGTATTCGGTAGAATACAGAGTATTTTTTCAAACGCTTTTTATCCATTAGAAAATCATAGTTCTCGCGTTTCTACACAGAGCATATAAAGTAAAAGTTACACATAGAAAAAAAATATTTAAAAACTTTAATTTAAGACAGGAAATTCACTTGCGCATAATTTTTACTTGCTTTTCCAATTTTTTTTTTTGGGGGGGGGGGGGGGGTCATTTGTGAACGCGACAACATTGTCAATCAAAGAATCAGCTCTTAAATAATATTTCATTTTTTTTTTTAATTTATATCATATTTGTTCAATGAACTCCACAGTCATATACTTATGTATAGGGTATTTGAGATAAACTTTTCATCTTTCAATAATCTTCCCAGATAACGTGTTTAGTCATTCTTTATTCATCCTGTACTTCGTGTATACATCACAATTTTTTTTTCAATATGGTGGATTTTTAAATTATTGAAGCATAATTTGGGTTTATTTTGTGTGTTTTTTAATTGCCCAAAATATCTGATAAAAACATAGATCAACGTTTTATAGCTCATTAGCTAATATTACAAGCATTCTGTATGTACAATGGCGGATCCGGGGGGAGGGGGGGGTCCGGTGTTTGGAACCCCCTCCTTTTTTTGGCCGATCAATGCATTTAAATGGGGACATATAGCTGGAACCCCCCCCCCCCTTTTTAAAATGGCTGGATCCGCTCCCGATTTGTGCCTTTCATTATTTGTACATAAATTAGGCCGTTGGTTTTCTCGTTGAATTGTTTTACATTGTCATTTCGTGGCCTTTTATAGCTGACTATGCGATATGGGCATTGCTCATTGTTGAAAGCCGTACGGTGACCAATAGTTTTTAATTTCTGTGTCATTTGGTCTCTTGTGGAGAGTTGTCTCATACCACATCTTTTTTTATATTTACAAGCATACAGAAAAAATAACCAATAATCTTTTTGCTGACTGACTCTGATACCTTAAACTCTCTCCCATATCTAACAGAAATAAGGAGATGTGGTATGATTGATAATAAGACAACTATCCACCAAAGTTTGTAAGCAATTAAAGGCAACCGTAAGGCCTTCAACAATGAGAAAATCCTTAACTAAGGCTATAAAATGCCCCAACATGAAAGATGTAAAACATTTTTATTGAGAAAACTAACGGCCTAATTTTAACAAAACAGTTTTCGAAAACCAGATATGACACACATAAACCAATGACAACCACTGAACTGCAGGCTCCTGACTTGGGACAGGCACATTAAGAATATGGCGTATTTAAACACGTTTAAAAGTCCGTTAGATTGTTTTAAAGTCACTTTTTACTCATCTTTAATGAATGTTAATTTTAAAGGTTTAGAAAATTTAATCAAATTATTGAAATGGATGCATAAACACATGGTAAATTTAAATGACACATAGTATTCTATTCTTTTAAAACACAATTTTGGAACAGAATTTATCAGGTATGCATGTAACAAAAATAAAATGATAAACAAATAAGACGGTTTGCGATATAAAAAAAAGGCCCGAATTAGCGCAACCAAGGACAGCTTTGGTTGGTTTGATCACAGTTTTAGAAAGATGATCAACCGATGTATGTAAAAATATGTAAGCATTAAACAAAACATTAAATACTGAATTATAGAAAAGAAGAAATTCTAAAATCGCCTTTTACTTATATTTAGACAGGTAAGGAAACGCATGTTAACAACACGTATATTTATACTGGTCTTTGTAAATCTATATGTCCCCCTTTAAAAAAAATAGAGATAAAAAATGAGTTCGGATATACTTTAAAAAAAACTAAATGCGACCTAAACTTTGATGGTGTATTTGAACTATTGTTAGTAGAACCATAGCTGATATCACGATCATATTGCTTGTGTCAAAAATTTAGCAATTGTGTTCTTATTGTTTATAAACAAAAAGTAAAATCGC
Organism: Mytilus edulis; assembly: GCF_963676685.1. NCBI lineage: Eukaryota > Metazoa > Mollusca > Bivalvia > Mytilida > Mytilidae > Mytilus > Mytilus edulis. The sequence continues at coordinate 67,025,976 of NC_092346.1, read as the reverse complement.
AAAAATACTGAACTCCGAGAAAAATTCCAAACGGAAAGTCCCTAATCAAATGGCAAAATCAAATATCAAACACATCAAACGAATGGATAACAACTGTCATATTCCTGGCTTTTAACAGCCATTTTTATGTAGAAAATAGTAGGTTAAACCTGGTTTAAAGTTGGCTAAACCTCTAACTTGTATGACAGTCGGCTTCATATAAGAAGTAAATAACTGCAACGACGCTTTTATTTTATTTTTTAGCTTTTTATGCTTTTTTCTTTTAAAATGACATTGCTAAAGCACGCCCTTTTATGTGTTAATCAGAAAGCATACAAAAAAGTGACACGGTCATAAAAGTGTGATTATATTTCTCCTTGACAGATGAAAGTTAGAATTAGAAAAAACTAAAAAAAAATGATACAAGATCTTTCTTTAATCTTAATTTTCTTAAACACCCAAGTGGTAGATAAAATTATGCAAAGCAACAGACTAAATTAAATAGAAAGTTTAATTCAATATCTTAAATGAATTAGATGAAAAATCTATTTTTTGTAATTTATTGCAGTTGTCAACAAATACGAATTGTATTGGTTTACTATTCATAAAAAACTGTATTGGTTTACTATTCATAAAAAACCTCGAAAACTTATCACATCAAATTATACTGATCATACAGTATAGGCCACACACAAATTTTCATGTTTTTAGCATTTTTTGCTTGAAATGATTGACAAGTTAAGATTAAAAAATTTAAAATAACAGCATCGATTTACAAAAGTTTCATTAAAAGATAAATTCGTAAACTGGTTCTTTGGTAAAAATTGCGCTAGGAAGGGACGTCTTAAAGTGTACAGTGTTACTAAACAACAACTACCGACAGCTAGATACATATTTTAAAGCAGTACTTGATAAATAATAGATATAGGAAAATGTGGTATGGTTACCAATGAGATAACTCTCCATCCAAGTCACAATTTATAAACCATTATAGGTCAAGGTCTTCAACACGGAGCCTTGGCTCACACCGAACAGCAAGCTATAAAGGACCCCAAAAAATTACTTGTGTGAAACCATTCAAGCGGGAAAACCAACGGCCTAACTATATAAAAAAGTTTCTTTTTTTAAATATTGTGTGCAATGCATTAAATTTATATATGCGTTTATAATATTGCGCTAGGAAGGGACGTCTTAAAGTGTACAATGTTACTAAACAACAACTACCGACAGCTAGATACATATTTTAAAGCAGTACTTGATAAATAATAGATATAGGAAAATGTGGTATGGTTACCAATAAGATAACTCTCCATCCAAGTCACAATTTATAAACCATTATAGGTCAAGGTCTTCAACACGGAGCCTTGGCTCACACCGAACAGCAAGCTATAAAGGACCCCAAAAAATTACTTGTGTGAAACCATTCAAACGGGAAAACCAACGGCCTAACTATATAAAAAAGTTTCTTTTTTTAAATATTGTGTGCAATGTATTAAATTTATATCTGCGTTTATAATATTGAAAATAGTACACAAGCATGACAAGTTATGTCTAATTTTTGGTTCCTCAGTATAGAATTAGGGGGCGTGTAAAGATACTATAAGATGTCACGGTGGCATTTGTATTATATTGCACGTTATTGTGTGTTTGATTAATTTAAATGACATGATCTATTTTAATGTTTTATATTTTTTCACTACGATGTAAGTTAATACATGTATTTAACTGAACAAGATCCGGTGTAGTGCTGTATACAAATTATCATTTTAACTTCTCTCCTCTATATACGAAAAGTACAGCAGAACACGATAACCCGAATAATCCAGTCGCTATATTACGATCACTTCGATCACTCTGGAGGACAATGACCGTAAGGGGCGCTGAAATTATTCGAGTTACAGAACACTAATACTAATTATTTTAATGTATAGAATGAAACTATTCGAAATTAATAGCTGATTCCCTGGTAAATATGCATATAAAGAAAAGAAAAGAACCCAAAATATTATATCAATATAATTATAATAATAAATAAATCTGTTTACAGAATTATTTTTATAAACATCTGTGATATGTGACTAGGTCATTATTCCTCGTCTTTGCATGTTATGAATATTGCATAATAGGGATGTGATGAAACGATGGTAACGTAGGTACGGACGGTAAAGGTGGAGGAGCACTTGGTAGGGAGGGGACTGAGCCCATATTCTGATGTTCTTTATTAACTACAGATGGCGGTATAGTTGACCTTGAATGACACACAAACCAGTCATTTAATTTTTGAATTTCCGGCGCTGATGACGGTGGTTCCGAATTGACTAGTGGTAGATTTGAAACGTCTGGTTTCTTGTCCACTGTTTTTAGCACTGTTGGTGAATTCCATGTAGTTTTTGTTTTTGCTGGAGATATTGTTTGTGATTCTCCTGCACCGCAAGCTGCCATTTCTTCTGCATCTTTTTCCATTGCAGGTGTAATTTCTCCATGAATTTTCATGTGCTTCCGAAGAGAACTGGGGTGTGTATAACTTTTATCACAACCCCGTACTCGACAGTAGTATGGTTTATCACTGGTATGAACGTGTGAATGCTTCTTTCTATCAGAACTATTGGCAAATCGTCTATCGCATCCCTCGAACTCACATTTGAAGGGTTTTTCACCTGAAATAGAAAATGATTGAAAATATAAAACTCATTCATTTGCTTTGGATTTATTTATTCTGCAGTTATAGTTGATAGTTATAGTCAATAAAATATTCTAAATTTTGCTTGTATATTTGAGTACAAGGCAACAAAACGCAAGTTCAGGGTTGGTATTGTCAAAGTTTTAGAATTATGCTGTGTTCACACGTAATTCGAATTCGATTCGCATTTACTGATTTGAATTAGTTTAATTCGCTTTCGAAACGTTTTACCGAACTTAAATTCGAATTCGAATTGCAATGCGCGTCAAATTCACTGTAAGACCAAACGACGTTAACTTTTAATTCGCATTAACAATCAATTCATTTTAATTTACTTCGAATTGCAATTTAGAAAGTCTCCACACCACAGTTTAATTCGAATTAATGCGAATTAACTAATTCGTATTAACGAAAACTCATCTATTATGCGAATTGGATAATGCGAATTAGCCAATTCAAATTCGATTCGAATAAAAAAAAAAGAAGAGTGTGTGAACCCGATTTAAGAATTCGCATTCGATTCGAATTAAACGTTCGTGTAAAACCCCCTCCCGTCCAATGAAAAAAATATGTTTTGTCAAACATATTACAAATCAATGCATGCGAATGAAAACAATAAATAATCTATGAACCTTTTATTAAATTAAAATAATCTTAAAATATATGTAATGTTTTGCGTTTATCCCAATTATTTGTTTATATGTTTTCGAACGCATATCCAAAACAAAAAGGTTTTATACAGAATTATGAAAAAGCTTCTTAATCTGTCTAAACACACAGACAAATAAACTAACAACCATTTGAACATTTCAATAGTAGATGTATAGTTTATAAACAAGTTAAAATTTAAAAAAATGGGGTTTTATAATAAATAGATAAATCAATGAATTAATTTAAACATTTAAAAAATGTATTCAGCGTTATATTTTATTTCTGACGTCATAATTGTTCACTTCTAATATTTTTTAAATATTTTCTATTTGTTAGTTTATAGCTTTTATCTTATTTGTTCTAATAATTATCATTATGGCTATGAAGTGATTCGTCATTGAGAAAACTACTCAATACAAACATCAAGTGTTTTAAAAACCTTGTTCGGCTGCTTATAAATCTAATATTTTAAAGTAATTAATAAACTTTTATATAACAAATATAACACAAGAAATTTTAGATTTTATGAAAAATTAATAAAAAAATTACCAACTAGCTAATGCACAAAAATGAAGAAATGCCACTTTATTGGAAGTAATTCTTCATTATTGATGTGTTTCATCCCAGAAATAAAGATTAACTGATTTCTTTTATAACTAAATGATTTAGGAACGGCCGTCGGGGAGAATTAAACGGCCTTTACTAATTCCCAGATGACCTTTTGAAGGAAGTGACCAGTTTGGCTCATTACATACATAATTCCATGATTACTTTAGCTCTTCTCGCAGTTGGTCTTACGTATTCTTAAGCAAACTTTGACACTCCCGCAGTGAAAATCTTGACAGTATGGAGTTAAATTTTTGGGTATAACCGCATGAAAGAACAGATAAGAGATATTTCACAAAAACGGTTAATGAAGGAGTTACTGTAGAAAAAACATTACTTACATAAAATTGATTGGAATTTTATCGGTATATAATATTCTACTTAACATGTATAAACCGCTGAGAAAACTTGTTGTTTTAAGCATATTTAGCTGCAATGGATTTATATTAGAAAACATCTTAGTATGAAACAGCTGTGCAAAACCTAAAACTTTGACACATAACGAGATTAACCCTTTCAGATTATTGACGCGAGAATCTATTGAACTGATTTCTGAATTAGGAAACCGATGAAAACCGGGATTATTTGAAATGATTACAAAAAGGAAATAGATAACCTTTTGTTGATTATTTAATAAATCATATTTAGAAAATATCCGATAGCCATTTGGACCAACTTAAGTCCACAAGATAGCATTGACAGAAACATAAATACATGAACCAGATTTTATAAATTTTTGTCTATTTGTAAAAAGATTAAAATGTAACTAAATTGAAGATGTACTTTTAACTGCAATTGTTTAAACAAAATTAAGCTGAAATTGCATTTTAACAATATTGCATTGCAGAACAAAACAATAACCATAATACAAAAGCAAAGGAATCAACGTGCTGTACCAAATTACTCCACTTGTTCCAAAATGTATGTCATACAATTTTAAATATATCTTTTACGAAAAATTCACACAAAAAAAAAAAACTCGATCAAAAACGATGAACATCATTTAAATATTTGTATGATAAAAGATAACGGTTTCAATATTTTGTGATTTATCTAAAACGATAAATATTAATTATGTGCAATATTTATAACTAACAATGGACGAATTAACCTTGCAATATGCAACCAATAAATTTATAATATCATGAACGTTAAATAATTACAAAATGCAAGTAATTATGTTCACAAATTCTGTTTAATATCTTAACTTGAAATCTTTTATTTTTTCAGATCAAAGGTTTTATTTCCCTGTCAAAACCATTTATTCCCTCTCGGTGGAATAATGTAAGTAATGATTCTCTCTACAAAGGGTTTTTCTCCTTCATAATTTAGAAGGGACAGTTTCACAAGGTAATTATTTTTCAATACATAACGCATCATAATGATTTAAGCATCTGTCAAAAGGGAGAAATGTACATGATTTACATTTTTGTGATAGTAACGGCAAAATGTGCATGCTCTCTCTAAAATATGTTTCTTGATGAATATTTTGAAATGTATGCTTTTAACAGTATTCCTAAGATATATCGTCAATTCCTTAATTGAGACATGCTAATAGTGAACGAACCATTAAGTCGAACTTTTGTGTCCTTCTAATGATTTTGCCATCAAAAAGTGAAACGGTGTGAAATTATAAATATTTATTATGATACAGATCTGAGTCTTTTAGAACGTTTGAAATAGAAGCTAGATACGGCTCAATTGTAATCCGGTACATACATATGTTTTGCACGTTTGTGGAATATTTTTCTGCTAAGTATGTGTAACAATTAAATGATGTGAAGAATAATAAAGACTAAAAATTATAAATACACCGTTTTGTGATTTTCTAAACACATATACATTTGTTTTACCAGAAAGTTAAATCTGTGCATTTACAACATTTCCAATTTCAATCCGTTTCAGTTATTTTTGTTTTTATTCGAAATATTGAAGCGTAGATTTTCATAAATATCAGAAACTATGATTTTATAATTTACTTCAGTTATTAAAATTCTTGGTTGGACTTTTAATATTTCCTTTTCTTTCGGATGTTTTCAAATTTAAGCTACTGCGATATCATAATATTGTTTTCTATTAAATTAACTATGATTAAAAGATTGACGGTTAATTTATTAATTGGCTTTGTCACAAGATTTAATTTAAAAAATAACATAATCTTTTTGTATAGAAGGGTCCAAATCCACTAGAAATATACAAGATATTTGTTGGTATCCTTACCCGTATGTATTCGTTTATGGATCTTAAGATTTTCAGATCTGGCAAAAACTTTTCCACATCCCGGAAACGGACACGGAAATGGCTTTTCTCCGGTATGAACTCTAATATGATTGACCAGTTTATATTTCGCTTTGAAAGGTCGTCCTTCCCGTGGACATTCTTGCCAGAAACACGTATGACAAGTTTGCTCTGGTCCTCCGACATGTTCTATAGTTATATGGTTCACAATTTCATGCATTGTGTAAAACACTTTATTGCATGCCTTTCTAGGTTCTTGTTGGTCTTGGTCAATCCATAAACACGTGCGTTCTTGCTTTATAGGAGGTCGGATGTATCGAAAAAAGGACGACGATCCATTCGGAAACATGTTCATGTGATTGAGGAAAGATTGTTGCGAATGATCATGGTACTGCTCTGTACGAGGTAATGAATTGTATCCAAGCTGATCACCACGGGAATACATGTCACTTGTATGTCCAGGAATATTAAAATATCCAGATTGCGGAGGCACATTTTGGCGTGAGCTGTGGTAAGGTGAAGCTTCATGAAGACCCTGAAGTAAAACGTGTGTGCTGACATCTTGGTGATGATGATGGGAGGGATATCCAGAAGAGGAATGAAATAGCATTCCGGGCGTCCGAGATGGAATATTGGTATCATTCATGGATCCATGCAATCCAAATTCAGAACGCCTTAAAAACAAGTCCCTGGAATTTATATTGTTAACATTAGAATATGCACCCGTATACCCATTACTTTGAGTATTGTAATAATTATATTGTTGGTTCTGGATCATACTTCCTTCCGGGTGACCGTAACTGACCCCTGGTGGAGAAATATGCTGGGGGTCACTTCTATCCATGAAAGATGCAATCATTATTGAGACAATTTTCCAGTTTATTTGTCTATTTACAATAGCTTAACTGTAAACATGCAGAGCTGATTCTTCAAGAACAGGTGATAGTTTGTTAAATTTCTACATTTCAACACTTTACACTTGTTATTTGGCGCTGTTAATGCTTAAACTGATATGTTTACAATCTATATGAATCTTCAATCAATGTTTTCAGACAAGCCGTTTTCATGGTGAGCACCCCTGTCATGCTGTCACGCCTTTCTCGCAAGCGATTGGATGAAAACCATCTCTTCCGCAGAATCAGGATTGTGTATCGGTAAATCATATATCAAGTTTATGTGATGTTATTGATATATATGAGATATCCCATAATGTTATTTCAAATAAATAGAATTATTTCATTTTCAGAATTGTTAATGGTAATTTTATAACATTGTATAAAAAATGGAAAAATGAAGATGTAAGAATATTTGTTTTTATTACGTACATATTATTTTATCATGTTGTATACGTGTATGCAGTTTGTTCCCTGCTGATAGCCGAAAAAAAGATAAAAGTAAAATAATTTTACCGTTTATATACCCGGTTGTAGCATTTACAATTAATTTTGTTATTTTTTGTACGTAGTAATATTTGGTTTGTTTGTTGTTCTTTCTTAAAATTTACTATATTTTTTTTTTATAATTATTATACTAATATTATTGATATGATTTAAAACAATATTTTATCGTTATTTCAATATTATCATTGTATTCATCGGTTAATTTTAATGCATAGTTTTATTTAATTTTTAATTTTTATATACTTACAGTCCACCACTTTGGAAGGCGGTTACTTGATATAGGAAGATGTGGTAGGAGACAACTCTCCATCCAAGTAACAATTTATAAAAGTAAACCATTTAAGGTCAAGGTACGGCCTTCAACACGGAGTCTTGGCTCACACCGAACAGCAAGTTATAAAGGGCCCCAAAAATGACTAGTGTAAAACCATTTAAACGGGAAAACCAACGGTCTAATTTATTATATAAAAAAACATTCTAGGTAAGATAATCTTAATAGCACTATGTATCCGGATAGTGGTTATATGTTCATGCATTCTAGACCATGTCCTACGGTATGTCTCAAGACAGATCCTACGACAACTTCGATTAACAGGCACAGATCTGTTGTGGGTTCATTCCTTTAATTTTATTGTCGATTATTACTGAATCTGAATTTCTAATAAACTTCCCTTTAAAAACAGTTTTTTTGTAATTTTATCCAATTTCTAGAAATGATACAGTTTACAAAATCAGTCATTGAAAAGTTATTTGTTTTAAACATTAGTTTCCGCTTAATGTTTGATATTAGTCTTTGATTCTGTACAATTCAAAACCTTTAAAAAATTACCAGCATACCGAAAAAGTCCACATCTTTCGAAAGGAAATTTGTCGTTTATTGAAAATTCAGATAACCCCACAAAAACGAAAGTGAATAACGTCTAAACAAGGAGGTTGTATCATACCTACACCTTGGTCTAAACGTATATACAGATTGCAGTCCATGATTCTGAATATTTTGGTAACAATTGTCAATAGTCAATGTTGGATAGTTGTCTCATTGGCAATCATACCACATCTCCATAACTTCATATGGGCATATATAGATGAAAATTGGAATTTGCAGAAATTGATGCGAAAATTGCCTTGGACCACCATTCTTATTTATTTATTCAACTTGGAAGAAAATTATCGAAGATGTACGTTTTCGAGTTGTATATAAAAAGAGATTTCCGAATAGACAACCATTTAAGAATTATGTATAAACAAAGATTATGTCTTATATATGTATGCATACATATATACACTATGCATAACAACATTACATGGTATCAATTATACTGCATCAGATGGACCTCTGGATAAACGTTTTCATTTTAGTACATATTTTATTTTTGTGGATATTTAAGCCTTATAGACATTAATGAGACTTCAAAGTTTTGCTCTGCAATAGTTAATTTTTGACAATCTATTTTAGTTTTCCCCTTTATTTCAGTTCTATCCATATTGACCAATAAAATGCATCTGTGTGCATAAATGTACAACGGGTTGCATTGACAATCGCTTAAAAACTTGCTTATATACTAAAACATTTAACAGGAGGGTTCTCTATGGTCCGCTCTCAAAGAGCAATTATCGTAAATTCAAAATTCATTGATAGTAATGCACTAACTGTAGTAATTATGCTCTCTCACACAACGGGGTTGTTGTAACAAATTTGACTTCCCATGAGGGTTTAGCACGGTCGTCAGCATGGGAATATTCTGCCATTGACTATTAAATGAAAGGCGTGTTTGTTTTAACCAAAATTGGCAAATTGATACAGAAATTTGTTTTTAAAGAACATTTCGTTTAGATGAGAATATTTCTATATGTTCTTCTTCTTCATATGGTAATAACTTTTGACGAATTCAAAACAAATATATTTTGAATCATTAAATATGTAAAAAAAATTAAAGATGACAACTGAGATAAATACTGTCCATTTATCTAGTTTGTCCCAAAGAAAGGAATATAATAAAATTCATTTTCTTTTGTGTTCTGATTTATTTGAAGTAAGAAATATATTTGTTTTTTATTATTTCAAAATCGCATGCACATAATATCCTACCAAAATGTAAGAATTTGGTATAACATGTAATTTCAAAAGAAATGCTTTTGGAAATATTTCAATTTTGGAAACAAAACTAAATGAAACTGCATATTGGTGAGGTTTTTAAAAACTACATAATAATACACATATCTTTTCCTATCTCAGACAAAATTTGTCCAAAAAAGTCTACCACGACACAAACCGTATTTAGGGGAAAGAGTAGTTGGCTCATTGTGGGAATAAAATTCCCATTGTGATGTAATATCTTCCTGTGGTCTATGTGATCCGCACGTTAAAGCAGGAACATTTATATTTTTAGATAAACTGTTCCAAGGTTAAAGCCTGGCTCATCTGGTCGATCTGTTGCCATTCTTACATGTAATGGTTTTTGCTCTAACAGGGTTGACATCCTGCTTGAAGTTCAACATCCAGAACAATATTTAGTCATTTTACTTTTTGTTTACTTTTATAATCCACCAAATAAGGCTGTGTGCTTTTAAAAACAGATTTAGAATTTTAGGATATTTCGTTGTGCTCACCTATAAAAAAAATTAACGAACATTCCAAAAGAAAATAATCGTATTAAGCTTGTCAACAGCAAGTGGCGATTTTATTTCATTTCAGCCACATGTCCATAACGACTTTAATCTCTGACATCGTAAGAAGGAAACGCCAGATTAACCCAAATTTGACAAATTATATATAAGTATGGTCTTAATTAGCCACACAAAATAAAAACACCAATCACATGACTGAATGATAAAACTTATAATTAGTAACCCGTGGCTGCCAGTTCCAATATTAACATATATATGTACAACCCGCGCATGTTCTTGACGGGGGTTCTTATATACTTAGTTGATTCAATTAGCAAGTCAATTAAAATTGCATATTCAGTGAATTAAATATGTTCTGGTATACCATTTCTTTCACTTATTTCAATAATCCATAGGGTTCAATTATTGTATGCAATGGGAACCATCTGACGATGGAACACATTAATTTCCAAACCAGATTTTATTAATTAAGTCACCATGATATTTTTAAACTGTGAATGACAGAGCTAAAGATTAGATGCTTATTAGTATGTATCTGTCCCTTGTCCTGGTGAGCCGTTGTAGGTACCCACTGTTGCATAACTTTGATTTATTTCTAAATCGACGATACCAAAATATAATTAATTTTGAATAAAAGCATTTTGTGAATTCTTTGAACATCTTGTGCGTCGGCATAAAGAGGATTTGTTATTCTAATATTTTTTGTCGATCAGATTTTTTTAAGATAGAAATACAAACCAGAACAAGATAGAAGTTTTCTCCAAATAATTATGAAAATTGTTTTTTTTTTCTACTATGCATGAAGAGTTATATGCATTAGATTAAAAATATATACATAAAAGCTATCAAATAAAATTAACCTAGTTTGGGTTCAAATCCATCAATCAAATTGAAAGTTCTATATTTGACTATTAAAAAGGTATTTTAGATTAACGCATTTTTACCTATGTTTGAACCATTATACTTATTTTTTAAGAGCTAACATTGATAAATATGTATACACTACGGCAAACAAAACAGGTTTTGGTGTGAATTGGGGTAATTTTTCATGACAGTTATCTAGAATCAAAGAGAAAATCGGCCTAGGATTGCTCCAACGTGACAATCTTACACTGCCATGTATTTACCGTACTAGATAAAAGAAACTCATCCTTTAATCCCAGTGCAGATACGACATAGGCAAACAGGAATGATGTGTCCGAGGTTTTCAACACACAACTGAAAAATGAATTGATAACAAATGCTATTGATTTCACATTTCATAGTCACAATAGATTTCCTAGATAAGACATTTTCTGTTCATTATTTCGAACTACCCTTTTATTTTATGTATATTTCATTTTAAAAAAGAATCCTCTTCCACGAACGAAAACTCCATCGATTTTCGATTAAACTGTTTAATTCCTCAATTGATCGGTACTTGTACAGATAGTCTAAGGGGTGAGAAAATCTCTGAAGTTTTGCTACCTGACACGATTTAGGATTTTCTGTGTAGATGAAGGCTTTGGATGACGGAGAAGTAATCTTCACACAGTACGAATAATTGTCAATATGATTTTAAGTCAAAATATAAATGTCTCCAGGATTAAAAATATGAAATTTAAGGGTATCGCAAATATTGCTATAGGATAATATTGTTTTATTTTAAGCAATGTGTTTTCTGGTAGCAATAATAAATATGTATGCATTTTGGTTTTTGTATGTCATTGTTGTGCTGTCTCATTGAAGTAGGCCCCAAATCTCCTTGTACATGTATTCACATATAGATATCTATATTAAAAGGTAAACAAGTTCATTTGCTGAGTTCCAAATGTTAACAGCCGAATCTAAAATTTTCGGGATGTGTTTCTGAATTGATTGTTATTGATACTATCGGTTGAAAAGATTTTTCCACGTTTGCACTTAATTCCATAACACCAAATTTAACAAAAAGCCAGAATGAGGTACTATAATATCAATTTTGATTAAATGCACCCATAGAATCGAATTGATATGCCATGCTGTTCACCATGGTTTAAATATGTTGTACATTAATACAATCACTACAGCCTTTAGATTAGTTCCCTTTTGCTCTCTTATGTATTTTATCCCAATGTAACAAAATAAACCTATGTTTTTTTACAATATTTATTATGATTTGAAGAAGTATATTAAAAAGTTAAAGAAATTTCAGTAAGACAACAACTAAAAACTAATGATGAGAAAAAAATTGATACCAAATCGTTTCGAGATCACAGAGATTACCAAAAGGTATCGCAAAAACAATTTTAAAGTGTGCAAAAAATTGAAAGTAACAGAAAATCTCAATAGAGGTTTCCGACTTGAGACAGACACATTACAGTAATAGAGTATAATATCTCAGTTTCTACAATAAAAGGAGATAAAGAGAACAAAGCACAATTTCAGAAGCGAGCAATTCGTACCTCTGTAGTTTTAAAAGTGCACACAAACGTGGACCTATAGTTGTTAATGTCTGTGTCATTTTGGTCTCTTGTGGACAGAAGTTGTCTCATTGGCAATCATACCACATCTTCTTTTTTATATACACATATATATAAAAGTTAAAAAAAAATGTATGACAAAAAATAAACTTAAGGAGAAACTAAAGATAAAAATTTATAATTATTCTGCTCCAAACTATAAATAAGAGAAGAACAATATTGAATTGATATGGGCTTGACAACCCCGAGGCTTAAGACGTTCCGCAGACAATTAGCAAGACCAAAAAAGTCAGAAAATGAATTATACCCATATTCAAAAACCATAATGGAAATCAAACATTAATATAAAAAGTAATAGATTTGAGTTTCACATTTCCCTTACAGTTGCTTAAAGCCTTCAGCTCCGCACCCTTCCCGGGGAGACACAATCACTTATTTCTTTATTATGATCTGCAGTATCTTATTTCAGTAGGGTCTGGATGAAAACAATCACTACGGGAGATAATGAAATATAGGATGATATTGGACGATAATACCTTATTCCACAGCGAGAGATCATTAACTCGTTAACATTATCAAGTACCCTTATATTCCTAAAATCTTTTAAATATCATATTTAATGTTATTCATTAAGATAAAAAAAAAAAGGTAAAGTTCTGAAAAAGGTAAGTATAAAGTTCTGTTTTTTTCTTTATATCATGACTTGACAATTTCGCATTCATCTGTTTGTTTGTTTTTTCTTTAGATTATTTTCTTATTTTCATAATTAACCATCAATTCTTAATTTCAAAGATTTTTACTTTATTTTTACTTTCAGTTTTTCATATAGCAAAATAACAACGATGCCATATTCAAAATCTCTCTATCGGTCTGATCTTTTTGGTATTTTTTACAACTTGACAATACACATAACACAAACAACACTATATTCATTCTGTTTAACTGTTTAATATCAGTGATGTTGTAAGTAAGCCGGGAAGCAATCGTACATTCTGTATTACTAGTAGTATTTTTTTTTGCATATTTCTAATGCAGTAAGCACTATTAGGGTCACATTCAGTGAAGCACATTTGATTATCCCTTTTGTAGTCAGTTTGGACCATTTTCTCTGTTATCCCACTTGCAGTCAGTTCAGTCCATTTTCTCTGGTAACCCCCTTGTAGTCAGCTCGGCACATGTTCTCTGGTTATTCCCTTGCAGTTAGTTCAGTCCATTTTCTATGGTAACCCCCTTGTAGTCAGTTCGACACATGTTCTCTGGTTATTCCCTTGCAGTTAGTTCAGTCCATTTTCTATGGTAACCCCCTTGTAGTCAGCTCGACACATGTTCTCTGGTTATTCCCTTGCAGTTAGTTCAGTCCATGTTCTCTGGTATAATCTCTGGTTGTCAGTTCGACACATATTCATATAACGCAGCTTCTTAAAAAAAAACTCATGCTGAACAGTATGTTCAACACAATGCTATCTGACTAAATAGTAGTGTTGAAATATCTTACGGTTTCATCAGTACTTATAACGCCTCGTAAATATCTGGCGGCTTTAAAAGCAATTCAACTACCTTGTAAATATAAGGCGGTCTAACACACAGTATCTTGAAAATATATTACGGTATAAATAAAACGTAAACCACCTGTGTATGGTTTTTCCGTTTTTCACGAGATCATTATTTGATTGTCCAACAATGACTGTTCTGTGGTATTTTGTTAGTATTCAGTTGCATCTTCCAAGTTTTATTTGCAGATAGAAATATACTATAAACTCGAGGGAAGATTTATTCATTTTTATAGAATCTAAACAGTATCTGCAATTGAAAAAGGAGAGAATAAAATGGAAGTAAAAACTTAACATGTATATTTTTTTGTCAAATATGCCACTTCAGTACGAAGAAAGGAAAATTACTTATTGGAGTATTACTATAGTGTAATCTTTCGAGACAAATGCGTTCAAACTCGCATCGAAAATACAAAATGTAAAAACGGTTGAGAAAATTACTGTGCAAGCAATGTGTTGATGAATTTGTAATAGCATAACCCATAGCTGAAAAACAATATCTCAAAGGGGAACTTTATCATTTTTGACAACAAATTCCATTAAATTAAGATTTTGCATCAATATTATTTATCCCAAATCATAAGTTAATGACGAACGCAGCCGAGTTGTATTTCAAGCGGATCCTTGTACCTTGATAAACCCGAGATACCAGCAGCTTTGTAGATACAACCCGAGACCTATTTCTAATATACAATTACAACAAAAACAAGTCATTTTATCAAATTTTAAATGTTCCAATTCTTCTGACATGAAAATAAGTATTATGAAGCACAATCGATCAACCAACATCAAAAGACAAACAGACAGAATTTGGACAGAAAAATCAAAATGAATAATTAATGACCATTCTTTTATCGGCATCAAGAAACTCATAATTGCTTCTACAGATCATACTTTTGCAGTATACCATTTCAAGAATATAAATTTATAACGCTTCAGTCAACTATTTTCATTTGCACTGAATCAAAGCTTACGGCGCGTAAAAGTTCCGTATGGGTCATTTATAATGTCGTATTAAAGTCACGCTGATTGGCTGCACGATAAGATAAAATGGCGATTAACATCAACAACTAACGTTAAAAAATGAGTTACGGCGCGTGCTAGTCCACTATGAATCCATCTTAAATAATGATAAGAACATCTTTGTGGTATAAGGTTTTGCTATATATAACCGAATACCTTTCATCATTTTAAAGATGAAAATACTATTAATTATCGGCATTACAAACTCATGTATTAACTTCTAGGTCGTGAAGTATATTTCCGTCCTTATTAGAAATTGATTGTTTTCTTCTGTTAAAAGTTGATCATCATCATCGAAACGTAAGTTAATTTTGAAATGATGTGACCAAAAAGTCAGAATTGAGAAAACTCAGCTGAAGCCTGTTTTAGAAATAAGAAGATGTGGTATGAGTTACAAGTCTTGTTTGTTTAATTTAAGATTTCCACTCAGAATATTAATTCAAACCATAATGTTAAATTCCGTACGTTGACCTCTATAGCTGTTTTTTGTTCCTTTTTGTAACGTACGGATGCTGGCTCGGTGATAAATACGCAAAATATCCTTTTATTTATATAATTTTGCGTTTTTCATTTAAAAAGACACAGATAAAAAAAACCTGTATCGTTTGTCAGAACTGAAGACATTGCCCTTTTTACACTTCACATTCAAGTAAGATGATTTAACATTACAATATGAATTGATAAAATCCTAAGAGTGATCACCTGTTGAATATCAGAAGAAATTCCTTATAAAAGTTAAATATATCTATCTAATGTTTGTTTGCTTTCCCAGTTGTATTATAGACAAACATACGAATAACAAAGCTATTTTAAAAATTAGATTCCAGATTCCATTCTCAGTTGCTTCAGTGAAAGCAGCATTTTAGAATATGTTGTGTCACCAATTGAAAATGGTCCCACCTTGAATGTCCATGCTGCTATTATAGTCTATTTTGGTTATCATTACAATAGCTTTTTAAGATTTAGTACGTGTTGGTCTGAAAGGAATTATGAAAAATAAGATAACAAAAAATTCCGATGATGCCAAAAATATTTTTAAAAATTAAATCATATCATTTTAATACATGAAGTTAAATATTTTTAAAAAAGAATCATTTTATATATATATACAAATATATTTCCAGAATTAACTACATGGCGTTTTAGATGTTATTTATCTGTACTTTTCATTTGTTTTTGAAGTATCATAAATTGTCAACATATGTTATGTGGTCAGTTTGTCTAGAGAGTCGATTAATAAAGTACTAATATATATACAATATAGAAAATAAAACTATAAACAAGACATAAAACAAATCAAAATTAATATTGCAAAAAGTATAAAATAGAAATCTACAATCTATACTGTCAATCATAATGAATTCTTACATACATTTTCAGTAATAACTGTTGGAAACAAAGCAGGAAATTGTGATGATGTGATGTGTATCATTACAAGAAAAACTTATATTCCCGCCATGAAAATCGGCATGGAATGCTAACTTTTTGTGTTTCACGGTTAATAAAGACATCGTGATCCCGTTGAAAAGTCAGCTCCAATTATACGCTTAAAAGACAGAGTTAAGACAGATACTTACCGTAAATTAAATGAGAAAGTCGTAAAAAAATTATATGATATCGTCCTCTTTCCTCTCCCAGGCATTAAATTGGTAAAATATTAATGTTGACATGTTAATATTGCATATAAAAAGATAAAAGAAAGTACAGCAATGCCTCTTTGCATGTAACTAAATAGTTAAAATCGCGCCATTCCCATGCGGTTTCGTTAACGGTTCTTTTATATAGATATGCCGCATTTTGCTTTAATCATGTTCTTTTATTGGTAAAACTGTTTTTCAATTCTTTCTTCTAAATGGACAACTTAAAGTTTAGCAAAGACGCGTGAACATCAGTACCCAAATAATGTAAAAAAATATCAGCTTCTTCATTTCTGTTGTAAAAACTGCTGTAATCTGTATGCCTACAAGCTAGACGACAAAGATCTCCACATCAATTAGGAAGCAATGTAAGCTTTCCTTGGGCAGGAATTTATAAATTAGTTACAGTGAATAGCCATGAAAAATTGTTACAATATTATTTCCATTCAAATAATTCAAAAAGATATTTTCCTCTCCCCATAACATCAAGCGCTTTTCGATAAAGGTTGAAGAACGATGAACGCGAGTCAATTGTTATAAGTTAATCAAATATAAAGCGATAAAGCTTTTAACTGCAGGGTGAAAATGTGCTTCAATGCTTTTCTAGCTTTAGCTTCTCTGCATGCATGGTACTTGATTTTTTCCAAATGTATAAATTTAATGATCTAGATCAGCATAAGGAGAAATTCATACACTTCCAACATGCAAATGTCTCTACATTTGATATACAAGCCACAAAAGTAAATTTAATTGCTATTTGTGTACACAGAAATAAGCATCAATCATAAATTGTGTTTTGATAGAATAAATCGTCCATGCCTTAATAATATGATATGGTCTTGAATAAATACAACACTGTATAACATATTAATAGAGGTATCAAAATATAGTTAAGATTAAAACGACTTTGGGAAGGATGTCAACGAAACAGCAAACAAACAATACAATTAAAAAAACTGATATAATCATTTTATTATGGAAAAAAGTATTAATAAGTCAATTCCCGCATCATGAATTGATTCTGATATTAAAAACTGAATATTCACTTAATTGAAAAGGAGCGAAAATTGGTTCGCTATAAATAAAAAAATAGACCATCTCGCACCCTTAATTTGCATGTTATATTTGATTGGCGTAAATACAGTGTTTTCATCTAATTTAGAACTATTAACCCATCATTTAAACATATTTGAGTCTGAATCGTTCATATTTGATATTGTTATCCAAATCGAACATACTGCATACATTATCTAGATAAAGATAATATACCATTAACTTCTCACGGTATATATATAGTATTTCATCGCAATTAGTAAACGTGTACCACTTTGTTTAAAGGGCAGTAACGCGTGAAACAATGTATTATGAGAACAAACAATTTTAGAGTCATATATACTGGATTTACGACAAGACTAATGAGAAAGTGTATGCTGCAACTACGGATGACCGTTTTGTACCCGAGGGTACCACGCGTCTAGCGACTTGCCTTATTATTGACACGCCATTTTATGTGAAATCGTTCAAACTACTTTGTTTTTTTTTTGTTTCGAAACATAGGTGGTCTAAGCCAAAACACAGAGGGCCTAAGCCAAAACATAGAGGGCATAAGCCAAAACATAGAGGGCCTACGCCAAAACATAGTGGACCGAAGCCGAAACAGTCAAAACATATAGGACATAAGCCAAAACATATAGTGCCCAAGTCATAACTTAGAGGGCATAAGCCAAAACATATAATGTCTAAGCCAAAACATAGCGGACCTACGGCAAGTTATGCAGAACTTTTTAGGACTTTGAGTTTTCAATGCTTTTTAACTTCCTGATTAATTTCGCATTCCAACTATTTTTATTAACGCGCCTTTGATTATTTTTGATAGACGAAACAAGCGCCTTGCGTACACAATTTTAATTCCGTGATCTTTGACGAGTTTTTATATACTTATTCATAAATTATGTCAATCGAAAGATATTATTGCACTTGGGAGTGAAAATAAGTTGACAAAAAATTTACACATAAAACATCATTGTGTTAATTTTTATTTTTTCAATTTTCAGTTCTGAAATCCTTTTAAATTCGTTTCATCTGTTGCTTTTCTACTATTATTATCACTTCCGAACACCCGTATAGAATGTTGTAGTTAGTATGCATGTTGTGTGTTGGTTATCAATCATAATTTTACTTTTTTGATGCTTAATGGTGGGTATCATTTTTGATTGGATTTTAAAACGGGTACCACTTCGTGCCGTATAAGGAATTAAATATAAGAGCTACCGGAAAATTTTATACATAGTCACATTTGAAAACAATAATTTCGGAATAAGCGATTATGGCCGTGTCAATGAGACGTAGTAAGTTTTTTGTATGGTTTCGCAGTATCCTATCGGTAGGTCTATTTGTATTCATTAGAATCGAGGCCGTAATCCGTTTTCTAGACTACATGACGCAGAGAGCGGCAATTGAAATATTAAAAAAATCATACCGTGATGGATGATAGAATATGCTTTCAATATATGCTTATAAATCCGTGAATGAGTTTTGACACAAGGTGAAAACGATTTTTAAACTTGACTGCTTTCAACAGAGAAAGCACATTAATCTTTAATTGAAGCTTAAATGAATATGGTATCGACATTTTTCACAGTTTTGGGTATCACACAGGGCGTGGTATTGTTTCCTTTTATTTATCTAATCAAAGAATGAAAACATACGACTTGACTTTCGTGTATGCAGGTACTTGAATATGGATCAGCAACAAGTTAGATATTACAGTGTAGATCATTTAGGAATGATTTTTACAATAAATTGCCCTTGACGAGCCCCTCGCAATATCAGCTTTTTTTAAGCAACAATGTGTCAAATACAGAAATCGATGAAGCGTGACACTGGATTCCAACTGCTTCAATGTGACAACCATTATATATCCTTTACGTTTTTACTATAACAGCAACTATAAATGATTATTTTTAAATAATGAATGAAAGCCAGTAAATAATTACAAAATTGGAGCACTTCTAACGGATAAAAAAGTCTGAAAGCCAGTCCAATAATAACTTATTTGTTTATTCTTAATCGATCATCTTTGCGTATTTGCAGATAAGGACTAAATGCTCATTCAATTTGAAACGACGTCGAGAAAAAGATGCAAACAAGAATAGTATGACTTAAATTTCAACACTGGGATCAACATAATTTGAATAATATACAAGTTACAAGTTTTTCTTCACTTTGTTGGTAAAACTATGTTGAATCCGGCAAAATACTAACGAAACAGTGAAAATTTTAAAAGAGACAATTTCTACTATAGAAGTATAGCAGTAAACTAAATGAAGATATTAATAAATGTTTTATGCACCTGAAATGCTTTAAAAAAAAAAATGAAATCTTTGGTACTCGCTGAACATGCACCCTTTATAAGTTATTATATAATTCCCTAATGTTAGTTTAAACAGCTAGTAAATATTATTGAAAAATTATAACAGTACAATATTTTAATTTAACATAACAGTCAAATATTGAAATAAATAGTATATCTGATATGGAAAGTTGAAGAGTTATAAAATGTGTTAATTTCCTTAACATGCTATATGGCATGGCACGTAATCGGTTCAATAATAGTAAATTATTTATAACATCCAATCACAAAAAAAATCACATACGTCATGTTATTTCAATTTTAAATAATAAAAATAGCTTTTTTTATATATTAAATCATTGATTTTTGTTTTTCAGTGATCTTTGTTTTCATTTTTATTAAATTTAGAACTTGAAATACGTAAGAACTTAGTACTACATGGTATTACTCTTTTATTACTTTTGATGGTAGATATTTGGTAATCCCAGAACAATTATTAAAACTCTTCTAGACTTGTTGAGTTTCTAGATCCATTTGGATTTAGAACCTCAAAAAATTTACACGTCCAATTTTTGCCTCCGAGCAGGCCCGAGACCACAATTAATTCCTCTATTAGTTCTTTATAACGTTTTGTCTCATCAAAAAAAATGACCTATTCTTTTTGACAGATCTTTTGTGTGTGTAATGTACAGTACAAGTCCAAAAATATGTCCAAGTTTCAGAAAAATTGCATGTTTACAACTTACAAATTTAGCCAATACACATCCATACCCCTATGGACCAGTCAAGAGATGTTCCGAAAACTGTAAATATCACCTTTTTGCACCTGGCCTAATCACTCTTTCCATATCAAAATCAGTTAAAATAAAATATCTTAACATTTATTTCACCTCTCTTCTTTCATTTCCACCTTACAAAAGCTAAGAAATGTTTGAGAAAAGGAAAGAAAAAAATTTAAGAAGAAATACACTTTAATTAAAGGGAACTATATTCGTGGACAACGAAAAGTGGGGTCATTAATTGTGGTCTTGGGCCAGCATTAGTCCGAAATTACTCTGACGTCCAGCGGCTGTTTTGCCAGACAAGCTGGGGCCTTGGGACGTCAGAGCTCGTCCCATATCAAAAAGTGGATAGAATGAAATTCAAAACAGTGTGGCTGTGGCCATTGATTGACACATAAAATTTATCCATTGACTGGGACAATTTACGTGAACGTTTGTCTGTAACGACCACTGTTCACGACGTACCTACGATAGACATTTAAACTGTGGGGTCACCAAAGGTTTCTTAACGCCTTTAATTATAAAATAATTCGAAAAATTAATCAGGAATAACCTTTATGTTTTGATTCATATAATTGATATAAATCAAAACATCGTGTTATTTCTGATTATTTTTTCGAATTACTTTATTAAGGTGTTGAGAACCTTTGGTGACCCCATAGTTTAAGAGTCTTTAAAAAGTACATAGTGAGCAGTGGTCGTTACATACAAACGTTCACCTAAATTGTCCCAGTCAATGGATGAATTTTATGTGTCAATCAATGACCACAGCCACACTGTTTTGAATTTCATTCTATTTGCCCGTCCAAAATAGATGCGCTGCGTCGTCGCTTCTGGTGCCGACTGAGGGCCTTGGAATTATCATGATAAATCGGGCATCAATCTGTTCATTTTTCATTTATCTCATCATTTATGTAAGTTTCACCTACCTGCCAACCTTTATTTTTCTATATTTTAACAGTTTTCACAGAGACCCATCGATTTTTGCATTTTGACTTTCACTTTCAAATGGACGTCAAGTTACGAGAGAGTTTGTGGCCTCGAGACTCAAATATGCAAATATTTATATTTTTTCCCCCTCCTTTATAGGAGATCAATGTTTAACATTTAGAAGCCAACCACGATTTTTCACCTCCTTTACAGGAGATCGGCATTAGCATTTAGTTCCGACCACGATAACAATCGGAAGCTCTCGGACATTTAGATAACTTGCATTGTAAATGAACGAGGTGTTACATTATGGTCATTTGCATAAATCATCACTGTTTTCTCGTGGTCACGTGATAATCTTTGAAAATGAAAGACAAAATGCAGAAATCGATGGGTCACTGTGAAAACTGTCTAATTATGAGAGTATAAAGGTTGGCAGGTAAGTGCAACTTACATATATGAAGAGATAAATGAAAAATGAACATATTGATGCCCGATTTATATAATTCCAAGGCCCTCAGTCGGCACCAGAAGCGACGAAGCAGCGCATCTATTTTGGACGGGCAAATATCCACTTTTTGATATGGGACGAGCTCTGACGTCCCACGGCCCCAGCTTGTCTAGCAAAACAGCCGTTGGACGTCAGAGTAATCTCGGACTATCCGAGCATATACATATCTATATTTTGTTGTTTACTCGGGAATCCCAAATGTTGTTGCTGTTATTGTCGAATGGAATCATAAAATAGGGAGATGCATACTATATATGACTAGTGTGAAATCCATTTTCACTGAATTAGTACACAATTATATTGAGGGGCCAGCTGAGAACCACCTGAGGGTGCGGGATTATCTCGCTGCGTTGAAGACCCATTGGTGGACTTCGGCTGTTGTCTGTTTTCTGTGATATCCATTTGACGTGGGTCGGTACTTATACATCCCGTCAATGTGTTTGTATTATCTTTCATTTTTGCTGGTGTGTTTTGTATATATATGCGTGACTTTTTGTGTTTCTTAGGTAAATATGACGTGGCTCTGTCCTTTTGAAGATCCCGCCATTTAAGTGTTATTATTCTATTATAATTTTGAAAATACTTTGAACGACAAAATTATTTTACTCGCGTAGTGGTTTTAACAATATGTGGATTTTTTTTAACCCTGAATAGCACCATTCCTCATGTGAAATTATATTTTTTTGGAAAATACTTTGTACGACAAAATAATTTTATATTTCTTCTTGTGTCACGTGACGTTAACATTTTCTGACGTCAAACACGCGAAGCAATAAATGTGGTTGTTAAATTTGATAGATGCAATGTGCTTCTTTGTTAAATATTTGTTTGTTTTGAAATTGTGACACAGTGGTGACTGCTGTACCTAAAATTTACAATTTTACCTATTATATCTGTTGTGTTCACGCATCGTTGTAAATATAATTGAATTTAATGTGACTGTCATACAAGTGAGAGGTTTAGCGCTATAAAATTAGGTTCAATCCACCATTTTCTACATTTGAAAATGACTGTACCAAATCAGGAATATGACAGTAATTGTCCATTCGTTTGAGGTGTTTTATCATTTGATTTTGCCATTTGATTAGGAACTTTCCGTTTTGAATTTTCCTCGGAATTCAGTATTTTTGTTATTTTACTTTTTGATTAACAATATCCAACCAGCAATTAAGCTAATACCATTAACATACAACAACTTAGATTGAATACCTCTAAGTTTGTTTCGACCAGCAAGACAAGATCTACAAAAAAAACCAAAACCTTACAATAGAAATCTTCAGTTGACTCTTTATACGAGTGATTGCCCGCCTTCAATGATAATATTTGCCATTGTTTTTGAATTAGTTGTCTATTATCTTGAAAAATTATATTCTTCGTTGCTGTTTCTGTAACATGAGGTTTTTTTTTAATTGTTAGGGTCGTTAACCATAAGCAAAACCTTCTACGTGAAGGGTGGGGTTATTCTGTAGGGGTTTTCCATCCCTTAGACGACTGCATGAGCTTACGAGTTCTATCTACCCAGATTTTCTTTCTGGATTTACTTCCATAGCCTTTGACTTTCCAAAGTCACCCACTAGGCAGTGGGGCTATTATCCCATAGCTGAGGCAATGGGCAGTAAGTAAGTAAGTATCTTGAAAAGTATTTTAAATAGAAACTACACCAGAATGAGATGTATATATAGGAATATGTCAACATGGCCGAAATTGTCAGTTTTTTTATAATGTTATTCTCTTTCATTCTTTTTAATACTAAACGTGTTAATTGTTGAAGATGTAAGTCAGCGTCACAGGCTTTTTATAGGCTCTAACTTATATTTTCTGAGATATATCAGAGAAAATCTTGTTATTGTTGTCTTCTTGCAAACACCCCACAAAAGGTTTAACTCTATAGTGGTGCAAGAACTGCAATCAATTAGCCTGGGGTCCTGGCTAATCTTGTAAGTGTCCTTGCGATGCGCAGCTAGATTGGACCGGGATACCAGGCTGCAATCAATTTTGGAACAATTATTGAGTTACCCCTTGTTTTGTTTTAAAGGAGTAGAGTTGACTGATTGCAATAACTTGTCATCAATTTAGTTCATCTAATTGGTCATTTAGATAAAGATATGACTATACCCTGTCTTATTTGAAGTTTTTCCTCGGAGTGCAGTATATATTTACAAAGATGCGTGAACACAACAGATATAATAGGTAAAATTGTCAAAATATGGGTACAGCATGCAGTCATCACTGTGTCACAATCTCAAACCAAACAAATATTGTTTTGTGTAAACATTGAACGACAAAATTTCTTCCTATGTGACGTATAAATTTTCTGACGTCAAACACGCGAAGCAATGAATGTGTTTTTAATTTGATAGTTGCTTGTGTGCTGTTTTATAAAATTGTTTGTTATGACAGTTGTTGTCCATTCGTTTGATGTGTTTTATCATTTGATTTTGCCGTGTGATTAGGGACTTTTCGATTGAATTTTCCTCGGAGTTCAGTATTTTTGTGATTTTACTTTTTACAACGTCCAGATTTATGAAATATCATTGCGCCAAGGACTGTTTCAAATGGTGCATCGATGCAATGTTGAAATTTGATGAATTTATAAATCAATTCCTTTCTAGTATTATAATAATAGAGTTCTAAAAAAAACGGAGAGATATTCAATCTAAGCTGATGTATCAAAATATATTAGCTTATTGTCTGGGTGAATATTGATTATCAAAAGGTCGTATCAACATACATAACATAAGATATTATCGGACCACAGATGAATTATCACCTCCGGCCTCACCCCCTATGGATTTTACTAACCCTCTATGGGTCCGTATGGGGTCAGTAGCGAACGATATAACTTATAGTCAATCATTGTATTCCATGTCTATTTTTGTGTCAATTAAATGGCGTCTAGTCTTTAATACGAACAAAATGCTGATATATTATAACGTGTCCATGCATTGGTGGTTGTTTCTTTTGGACCTTTAGTAATTTTAATCTATGTTTGAGTAACGTATATACCAAATATGGGTGTTTAAGTTGAATCGGTGAACATCAATTTGCCTCTTTAAGTGTTGTGTGAATAATGAAGAGGTGTAGGTCGTGAAAAGTAAATGCTAAATAATTAAAAAATAATCGTTTGTATGGTCAAGAAGTATAAGTGTCCTTTCGGAGTAGAGAAGTATAAGAAATAAAAAAAAATTACAAGTTGAAATGGATCTCTAACGAATTTATGGAACTAGTATTCAATAAAGTACAGTGGCCTATAGTTGATAATTTCTGTGTCATTGGTCTCTTGTGGAGAGTTGTCTAATTTGCAATCATACCACATCTTTTTTTATATTTGCAAACTCTTATAAACAACTCTGTTCAAATTCTAAAATGTTTCTTCAAAATGGTTAAAACATCCTTTTTAAGTCAACAAAAGAAGAATACACGTTTATTTGTAAACATTCAATAAATTAAGTATCTTACTGTGTACATGTACTACCAATATGTAAAGATATGATCACCAAACATTTTGTCAGATTTACCTCGTTAAATGCACGCTACACAGGAAGTTAAAACAACTATCTTATCTACTTCCGATAAAACAATTATAAATGTTTTGATTTGTACTCCCCAGGAAATGTAAGCAAAATCCTCGTTACTACACCTGCTCCCTAGTTTCGCATTTGTCTGGACACTTAGCTTCTCTCGAAATGAATCTTTTGATTCCATGTTCTTATAAACTGTAAACAATCCGCTTAACCTATAATAAGCTTTAACCGTTCAGCGAAAGCAAATTTTCTAAAATATTAAACACCCTCTTCTTTTACTATGATAAAGTGAAACTTTTTTTCGGAGTTTTGTTAATTGTGAAAAAATAAATTAATGAAATGAATGAATTAAACTTTAATGAACTGTTCGTTTTGATTATCTTCATAAAGTAAGGAAAATATGGTCGAATTAAAAATGTTGTAATTCTGTTGTCTGCAATTAAATCTTTTAACAATAACAATTGTGTGTATGTTAAGAGTCACCCTTAGCCAAACAATAAAGTCTTAATTTTCTCATTATTAACAAGAAGACTTGAAACCTATTAACTCTCGAGCTGACAATTTCTGGCGTAACTTGTCACAGACGACACTTTTCTATTTCTCCGCACGTGCTCTTTCTCAGCGATGTTTTGGTTTGGAAAGGCCTGCTGAGTTCATAATCACTGCTTTTAGGAAACAAGAAACTAAATCGGCCATTACTTTTATATTTATGAATTTTTATTCTGAAAAACACTATGAAAATACCAGAGAATTATGGGTTGATAATAAGTTTTTATCTAAAAGTCACACGTCCCTATTTAACTTAAGGAAGCAAAAGAGCTCTCTAAAGAAACGATGTTGATAACATGTTATTTACATGTAAATATTGGCAAATATATGGGTCTTTAATGAAGTAAATGTAAAAATCTTACAATTGATTATATCTTTTGGTAGTGAAGGCTGCAACCAACAATAAAACAATTACCATTTCGGAACAAGCTTTGGTATATAGTATTACACATGATGACTGATTGCCCGGATAGAGTTGCGACAATTTGTGAAATCTCATTTTTTTCAAAGAAGCAATTTATTTAAACATAGAAAAGTTACAAATTACGACTGCGTAGCCTATAATTTTTTACATCGACGTCTACAAACAATTTTTCATTAATTAAAAAAAGATAATTTCTCGCGCGCCTGTTATTCAAAATACGTAAATACCATCATAGAACATTTTCAAGTATCAATATGGAACAAAGGTTTAAGTTGTAAACTTGAGTAAAACAGCATGAATTTTTTTTTTAAATCGATCAAAGAAAGAAAAAAAAAGAGTTTTAAAAATACGAAATTTGGTCAGTTTTAGCCTTTCACTCTCTGTCATATGAAAATGCTTTAGTTACATGTAAGTGAATTATTTGTCTCTACCATTTAGATTCTTCCGAAGACCTATATATGTATGTGACAAATTCCGGAAAAGTTTGTTATAAAACCGAAGATCTGTAAAAATATTCAACAATGGCAAAGTATGTTGATGTCAATTCAAGGGTACTATGATTACCCTATGGAAAAATATGTGAGTAAAAATAGTCGGATTTAGAGTAAGATACGGTGCATTCATGGTTGACATTTCTTTCTAGTGTGTAATTCAACGCATTTGTTCTTTTTTCACGGAAAACATCTCAAAGGATCAGAAAATATCAGTCAGTGTGCATCTTCAAACCAAACTTGTGAATTTTTAACAAATCTAACCTTTGTAACTCCCCTCCTATATAACCTTTGAAACTCCCCTCCAATATCACCTTTAAAATTATTCTCCAATCTAACTGTGGAAATGTTTGCTATTTTAACCTTTGAAATTCACCACAAATCTGACTGTGGAAAACTTCTCTCAATCTCAACGTCGAAATACCACAAGAATCAAACAATGGAAAATCTCCAAAAAAATCTGTTTGTCGAGATTCACCACCAAGCTCATCGTGGAATAGACTGGTTCACGATCGCAATATCCAGTATGTTACACGTATGGATATCAGCTAATACATGGAACGAAGTACCGGGAACCAGGATAATTGGAAATACTATACAAAACCGACAGTGAAAAATGTTTCCTAAACTTGATTCACAAAAACAGGGTAGATAATTCGTCATAGTACATACGGTTCAATTTTGTTCTATACAGTTAAATTTTCACGAAAAGTGTAAAACAACTCAAACAGGAGATTCAACGGTCTATATTATTAGGTTTCAATAATCAATTTTTATTTATACTGACTGCGTTTTTGAAAATCTCCTCAGACATTATAACAATTGGAGATCAACCTCATGACACGTATATATATCTGCTAAGTGTAAATGTAAAGATATTTGTCTTTAGCTAAGTGTTTTTCTTCAAATGACTTAACAGATGTAATTTTGGTTGATCACTTGTACTTTATGCATTTTCTTTATGAAGAATAATCGTTTCAATATGTCTTTACATCGTACATTTAAATCTTAATTTTATTTTATAGCAAGTTTTATCGTTTAGTAGGCTTTAAATGAATCTTCCAATTTAAAATTGACCGATAACGATTGCTTATTTTTATTCAAACTTGAATATCTTACAGAAAGATCGCATATTTCTGACCAAAAATTATTCGAAAAAGAAAAAAAATTAACAGAGTCGATGTGACAGCTGCAAAGAGCGTATCTTGACTTGATTATCTCAAAAAAGATCAAGGCAATATTTCCACAGTTCTTTGAATGAATTGAAAAACACACTTTAATGTCCGTATCATATAATGAAATATTAGAGGGTTTGTGTGCCAGAATAACCATCATAGCGAATTTCCAAAAGCTGAAAAGACATATCTGATGATAAGAAAGATTCGATAAAGATACTTCTTTATGAGTGATAAGGAATTCATATTTCTACTTCGCTATTCGTTTACATTATCGAACAAACGATCGATTCAACGTAAGAAAAACTATATATTTAGAAAATAAACTTAGTGGAGTGGTCTTCATACTAGTTTAAAACTGAGACAAAGCCGTTATCAAGGAACTGGTTTTCTATAAGAACAAGACGGTCCTGATTCCGAAACGCATACGTGTTACTTTCCATATCTATATCATATAGTATGTATAATATTTTAATAATTGTTGTACCAAATGAAAGCTGAAAGACTTGTGATTGCTGAAGAACTTCATTAGTTTAAACGGTAATAAGAAATAGCATGAAATTTTAAAAGAAGGGCATACTATGTCTGTTTCTCAGACCCGAGGTTCCTGTTTTTGTAATTTCAAAGTTTTGGAACCAGTACAGTCTTATATATATATGCAATCAAAGTTGATTTTTTCTAGACAAATATAAAAAAAAAGGAGATGTTGTATGATTGTCAATGGGACAGCTATCAAACATAGTCCAAATGAAGAGGACAATCTACAACAATATATAGGCAATCGTACGACCTTTAGAAATTACCAAACCTATACTGCATATATATATAGTCAGCAACATAAGGCACCGACATCTCAAAATTTGGAACAATTGAAACAAACAAAACACGGCCTAATTTATGACCAAAAAGTAAGCGGAAAACCGAATATGACAGACAGCAATTATCGAAAAACACTTAATTATATGCTGCGTGCATGGTTCTGACACTAGGTTAACCAATCATTCTTTAACCTGGAGCAGTGGTTTTCACAACTCATCTGATCGATGTTAAGCACAAACAAATACAACTAACATGCATAAAGACCAATTACACGAAGTGTCGATCTAAAAGTACTTGCAGTTACCAAAACTTAGTTTCTTTGCCTACTAAATTTATAAATATCGGATGTTCTCCAAGACTAAAGCATGTTAATTTAATGTATTGCTTTCAAATAAACTGATTGTCACTGTATAACTGAACTTAAAACACCGAAGCTATAACCATGCTTCAAATTGAGGAATTTAACATAGAAAGCAAATTGGCTAATAATTAGCGGTGTTCTTCCTGTATATATACAAGTACCATGTAGAATTCAGAGCACCTTTTGGGTTTTTCAATGATGATACATTTACGAACATTAGTTTTTCACCATCCAAAACCTCAAAATCAAAGTATGAATTGGTGTTTAGAGTTCAATGCACGCAATATACGTCGAATGTATTTATTCCAGTATTTGCAATCTGCATACGGAGGAATGACAACTCTTTGGTCATTCAGAAATAATTACTTCCGGTTGAGTCTCTATACAAGGCTTCCATTGGTCAGTCCTACTCAGAAGCATGGCAGCTTGTCTCCAATTACAATGGCAATGTCTTATTCAATGATCAAGTTGTTACACACTCGTTTCTACAAATGAAGACGCTACTACCCTCTTCAAACGAATATCTTTTTAAATTGAAAACAAAATTGAACGTTTGTAAAACGGGCTCTTTCAGGTGTAAGTATTGACACCTTTTATATTGTTAACTACCTAATTAGCATAGACGGCCCGTGACAAGGCGGTTTTAACCAATGCATCTCTTTTTCCGTAATGGTATTTTTGTTAAAAGAGATACTATTAACAAATAAATGTGTGTATTATTGTGAAGTCTATAAAAGAAAATATTTCTTATGTGAAAATGAATCATTCATTTCGCTCGATTTGCCTTCATTGGAATCTCCCGACAGACTTTTAAATCTTATGTCTTTTTAATATGACATAGGCGACAAACTGGTTACTTTATGTCCACGGCGATTCTAAGCTTACGTACGGATGAATGAATTCCGGAAAAAAGCGTTTTCAACAAGTTAAATGAATCTTCAATTTTCATTGAAGAGAAATGTAATCCTTGCATTTATCCTATGTTTTTAATGACATTCCCCCGGTGAATTGTTTGTTTCTTTGCACGACAGAGGCTGGATTTTGACACTTTTAACAACGCATATAAACTGATAAGAAATTAAACTTCAGGATCCGCCATATAAATAGGGAATTTTTTAGCCATATATTACATCGACTTTTTATTTCATTTAACACAATGTTGACATATATAGAAATGCAATATTATAAATTACAAAGCAGTCAAAAGGTGTTAAAATTCCAGTGTCCTTTAAAAAGCATACCCATGTCACAACAGATAAATTTAATTTATGATTCCGCAAAAATGTTACGGTTTAAATATAATGCATTATCTCGTTTAAGAATATTATAAGTTTGAATGCTAAGAACATTTGGCTAACAATGAATCCGAACACAGACTATACAATCATTACCTCTCTGATGTTAAACCATTTGCATTGTAAATGTAGGGAACCTTTAACATAACGTCCTTAAAATTCTTGCTGGTCGCGTTGTTGATATGCAAGTTTTTTTTTATATAAAATTTTATTGTACAATCTTGTTTTGAATGTTGGTACGGGTAAAGTAATAGGTTCTACAACGTTGTCTGTAGTTACAACTATCTGTCAATGTTGGTTAAGCTTGAAAACGTGAATCATAACCGTTTTAATGTTCATAATAACACTATTATACTATGCGGTATGGGCTTTGCTCATTGTTGAAAGCCGTATGGTGACCTATATTTGTTAATTTCTGTGTCATTTGGTCTCTTGTAAGAAGTTGTCTTATTGGTAATCATACCATATCTTCTTTTTCCTATACTAATTATACAAAAAAGTACAATTAAAGCAAAATCGAACGCCTGAAAATAATATATTCACAAGTTTATCAGCTAACAGTTAAGCCAAAGTTTTATAATCGTCTTAAGGTCCATCTTGTCATATGAATTCACATGGATTAGTTGTTGAACATGTTGGAATATGAAAATAAGAAGATCTGGTGATTCCAAATGATATATCAAAAATAACGTGCAAGGTCAGCA
Organism: Mytilus edulis; assembly: GCF_963676685.1. Classification (NCBI taxonomy): domain Eukaryota; kingdom Metazoa; phylum Mollusca; class Bivalvia; order Mytilida; family Mytilidae; genus Mytilus; species Mytilus edulis. The sequence continues at coordinate 66,994,226 of NC_092346.1, read as the reverse complement.
ACATTTCGAGCATGCATATCAACAATGTTCGTTTCGTTTGCAGTCAAAAAGCTTCTCCTGTCATATATATTTTTCATTTGTATGTATACACTATGAAGTCGTCACATCATCAAATACTTACTCAGTTATTGAACACCAAAAAAACGTTCATCTTGTTCATAAATTAAATATCATAAAAAGGAACAGAAACTGAGACGAAACACAAAAATAAAAAGATTAAATGAAATTAGTCTCTGTGTAAACTTATACAGAAAGCAAAATTGAATAATTATCCATTAATAACCAGAATGTTGATTAAGGACAAAATGTCTGATCATATGTTCGCCTAATTCCCAGAGATTGTCCCACAACGATCTGTATATATTGTGGTATGATACATTGAATGTGAAATGTCTAATACAAGTAGTTTTTGCGACATTTGCTGTTGTAGAATAGATATTGTTCAAGCATTGTGCATTTACTGGTGACGTATGTATTTTTAATTACCCAATACAAGTTACTGATTAGCATCTTATTGTGCGTGTTACAAAATTAGCATGTTACATCTTTGAATTAAACCATCAAGATTTAGACAAATGGACAAGTGTAATATTAATGCAACTGTAAAAAAAAATTGCAACTTTATTATTTTTTCATTTGATGCCTTGAAAGCTTTTATCAAATGTTTTAATTGACGTAAAGTTACGTATTCAATAAGTTAAGTTGTTTATTTTTAATATTTACTCTTTCAACTTGATACCTATAATTCATTGAAATCCGCACAGCTTGAATGATTATTTTTGCAATTTTCTTTATAGCTCTTATAACTATATTAAGGCGGGGTAATATGAATTTAAAAGTACAAGTATATACATTCAGAATAATGGGATCGTACAATGAAATGATCAGACTGAAGAAAAATACTAAGTGACTTTTCACATTAGAAAAAAAAAAAGCCGATAAGAAGCCATATTCGATATACATTGTATAAAAGGGATACATTTAGGTAAACACATATTTAGTATTTATTATTTGTCAACAAACTATATTACATCAGGACAGTGTAATTTATGACATTACTAAACAGTTTGTAATATGCATGAAAATAATAATAAAAGGATGTTGATGAAGAAGTCATTGACACAAAACCTCTCTACACAAGAGATGCAAATATATATTTACCATAGAAAAAAACCCCAGCACAGGTAACACCTTCTAGTAAATGTTTTATGTACGACTAATAAAAAAAACCTAATATCGTAAAAAAACACAATATTATTTTATTCAGTATGTTCATGGCATTGCACTAGTGTCATCCTGTACTATTAGTTCAGACACCTATATTGCATTATAAATCGTAAAAACTTACCATCAGCAGGTTTTAAACTATGATCTTGATTTTGATAACTTCGATCTTTTTGTTACTTATATTTTTGCTTAAACTTATTTTAGACTTGCAGGTGTCTTTCATGTACCGATTTCATTGTCTGTTCTGTTCTAAACATTTTGTTACTCCACTTGGTTGTCTTTTCATTTCTAAACATTTTGTATGAGTACAGAATTTATTGCTGATGACAGATGAGTCAAATGTTCAAAATTGGGTTCAACGATATAGGAATTGCTTAAATGCTTTAGGAATATATATATATATATATATTGAGAAAAAAAACCAGCTCTGGCACAGTAATATTTAAGAAAAAACTACAATATTTGAGATAACCATATTATTGTGGAGAGTTGTCTCATTGGCAGTCATACCGCATCTTCTTGTTTATATCATCAGGAAAAAATGTTTTTTCTAACCCAAACAAAAGCAGAAAGCAATAGAAAACCATAAGTCGAGGAAGAATAAACAACACTAATATTTCTCGAAAAAGAAGCACAACAAGTTAGCGTATACCGACCGTGAACATATATATTCGATTTTCCCCACCGTGAAATGAAATTAAAGTGTTTCCTTCTTTATCAAAGATTCAACAAATATGGAAGAAAAAATATATATCTATAATTGAAGAACGTCTGAATTGTCTGGTAAAGGCGTTTTTGATGCGCATGGATTCTAAACTTAATATATATTCTTCTTACAGGATAGTACTGCATGCGGGTACTCCTAGATCGGCACTTTTATCATTTTGTCTTTATGTTTTTATGGGTTTTGTGTGTGGGTGGTTCGTTTCGATCTGATGAGTCCAACCATTTCAAACTGGTTTTCTTTACAACTTGTGATTGTTGTGTTGTGCTATAACACGACTGTTCTATGTTATGGGGAGGGTTTATTAAAAATTTGAATTTTAAGCAGTATATCAGTGTCAGGTATAACTATTGCTACATGTTCAACATTTCCAGAACCAGTCTTGTTGTTTCAACCAACATAATTTGCAAAAGGGAGGATGAGCATTCAGAAATTGTATACCATGACTATAATAGTTCTGTATCGGAAGGGAGGGATTGATTGTCAAATTCTTTTGGTTGTAATGAGAACACAAATTGTTTGAAACCTTAAAACTATATAACACTGTTCTGTTCCTAAACCGCTTGAATGGACAGATACTACATGTCAGTAGGCTTCTACATACAAATATTTAAACATGCTTTCTATGTCAGTGTAATGCATATTACCAAAATTATATATTTGGCCTTTTTAATGTTTTTGATTCGAGAGACACTGATGAGTCTTTTGTAGACAAAACGTCGTTATAGGCGTACACAATTTTAAGCCTGGCATATATGGTGAGTTTGTAAAACGGTCAACTAGACATCACCAACTAACAACGGACTCTTCTACGACAAAAAAAAATAGACGGAGAAAACAAACAAAAATTAACAACACATCGTCCAAATAGATTAGAACAAGCACTAAATGAATTGGGTAAAGCTAAACAAGTTTTAATTGCGTTTAATCTTTTTGCCTATATAGACCAGATATCGGAAATTTAAATGCACATTAAAACAACATGCATATATAGCAAGATATCCCAGTTGTTACAAACAGCATGGTCAATAACTTGCATGTATTGAGCACTGCTGTTACACATCATAATGCACTAAAACAGATTTATGGAAAGTTTGGTCACATTCTAAGCTAGGAGCACCATGATAAGTAAAAGTTTAATAGGTTAGCTTTGCTCGCTCAGGGACTCTTCTTAACCATTCAAAATTTACATACTATACTCTCTGACTATAGGAGTTCAGTATAAGTGGATCTAGGATTTACAACACTGAGAATGTCCAAAAAGGAGCAAAGGGGATAAGACGACCTAAACTTTTACTTATAATTCCGTTTTATGAAACTGAGAACCTGATTTTTAAAAAGGTGGGGACTGTAAAATATCTTTAAAAGTAAACCACTGCGTTTTGTCTAATATAGAAACTATACGAGTTCTCAAGTTGGAGTATATAGATGCGTTAATAAATTCTTAAAAGTTTTTACCATAAATACAGAAAGAAAATATTGATAAACGCAGAGACCTGTTCAAAAAGTTCGTATAAATGGAAAAAAGGAAAAACCACAAAAATACTGAACTCCTAATCAAATGGCAAAATCAAATTTTAAAACACATCAAACGAATGGAAAACAACTGTCATACTAGTATTCCTGACTTGGTACAGACACATTTTCAAATGTAGAGCCCTTGCACGTTGCATGTATATATATGGTGTTTCTTTTGAAAATCTATTAAATTTCAACCATAAAAACGGGTTCCGCTTTATGAATTGTTTCACAGTGTATGTTTTACTTGTTAATTTGGGAATAGTAGTATACCTTGCGGTTTTTAGTAACTAGGAAGATTAAAACTGGCAAAAAACGTGCAATAATGAATGTCTTTGGTAATTGCAGACATTTGACCATAACTGAAATGGCTCGAAATAGATGAATGATAATTTATATGTAGAAACATTTTTTTTTATCTCGACAATTAGAAATAAAATAATTTAATTATTACTTATCAAAACAATACATGTAAGTTCGTTTGTCTTTTATCCATGCACCTGTGTGCATTGGTCAGTGTTAATCAAGAATATTGTGCGATAGGCGGCGGATGCAAGTTCGATAAATGTCCCATAGAACTGAAGGCAGAATGTTCGTTTTCGTTTCTCAAATTAGCAAGTCCGTGATTTGATCCTTGGTAAACGTACCAATCATTGATATTCGTTTGATGGGACTGTCCTAAACTTACATTGTCATTTCGATGAATGTCGACAGACGAAGCATTTGATAATGGTGAAGTCGTAGTCTCCTGACTTCCTGTCACTTGTTCAATCTTCACTTCCTTCGAGGAGGGCGGTGAGCTTGCTGTAATGTCACCTTCAGACGGACTTGTTTCTTCATCTGAATCTTTCAATTCGGTACTAGGTGAAATGTTCCCATGTATTTTCATATGTTTCCTGAGTGAACTTGGGTGAGTATACGTCTTGTCGCAACCTCTAATTTTACATACATAGGGCTTATCACTGGTATGAACATGTGAATGTTTCTTTCTGTCAGAACTATTTGCAAATCGCCTGTCACATCCCTCGAATTCACAACGGAACGGCTTTTCTCCTGTAAAAAATAATAAACGATATGTTAAATCATTTCCTTTGCATAAAATCTCTAATCGGAAACAAAAAAAACGAAAAATGCAACACTATATCAATACATCATTTAAAAAATGTATTTCCCAAGACAATATATGTAACCCTAAAAGGGGAAAAGCATTCTATTTTTTCAAATATTTTTTGTTTGGTCTAAAAATGTATTTGTTGTTTGAACCACAGCTCTGTTCCATCTGAATGTTATGCAATTTTATTCTATAGGGTTTAATCCAGTAAAAGCTAGCCTTCTGTTGTCGAACATGGAGTGAAGTCAGCTTGAATAACAAACAATTTGAAAGATATTAGAAGTGATGAAAAATAACAGTCGGTAAATGCTAAGAAATCTCATATATATTTTTTTTATGGTTTTTTTTACCAACTTTTTCATTTTCTTAAAGTAATCAAAACAGAGATCATATTGTTTTTGTAAAATTAATTTCCATTTACATAAACAGAGACATATTAATATTGATGTAATAATTATCAACCCTGAATAAATGTCGTGGCATTAATGTGATTATTTTTCAAAATTACAAATATGAAAATCCCCAGTATTAAATGGCACCATTCTTTCATGATGTTTTAATAGAATCCGACTATGGTTAGTGACGACATCTCACGAGAGTTAAAGAAACAATGAGATATGCTTGCAGCTCGTAGTCATTATCCTGAAGTGGCAGACAGGCAAATACAATAGGAGTGCTGTATCTGACAGCTTACTGATAAATGTTTAATCCACTATAATGACCAAAACCTGATAATATAGATTTGTCTTGAAATAATAATAATTAATTATGCTTCGTCTTTCATTTCGCTCGTTTGTTATTTTTGCAGCTATCAGGAGAGCTGTATTATATATATTGAAACATATGCCAAATTAATTTATGAACTGTTAAATTATCCCATCGTCAGGGTTGCCATATTGCACAAAATTTGGGGCATTAGTGTTTGCCATTAACATGATGATAAATAATGGAATTTATTTCTTGATTTGATTTTTGTTTTGTTTTTGTTCGTGTACCTGATACTTGTCGTTGGATCTATGTATTTGAAAGCTTGTATTATTCAATTTACTTCGTTTCTAATATATCTGCTCCTGTAAATCTCCCGACTGGTTTGTATAAGTTGGAGAGTTTAACTTTGTGTCAATAATAATACCCCCCCCCCCCCAAAAAAAAAAAAAAAACGATCTGAAAACTCCAGATTTTACATAATCTTTTGCAAATAAAGAGGGTTATTTAAAATTTATATATAAAGTCTTGTATTGCAGAGGACAAAAACGGTTTGCTTTCCGACTTTAAAAGGATCCATAATCAAACTATGTATTTTTACATAAGCATACAGTTTGCATTGTAATTTATTTTTACAGTCGCATGCATATATTGAGGTCAATGTAAAGCAACATAGATTGGGGCTTTTATTTGTTTACTTTTCTTTATTTTTAAAAGACAAAGTGTTAACAGTTTTAAAATAAATCTATTTATTGTTAATAAAAGTTTCCTATCTTTCAAATTGTGTATTTGTTATGCGGCGGAATCATTCGATTTTATAATAGATCTTAAAATTGTAGTGGTTACACAAAATAAACGATTATTTATACTTGAAATTACAATTTATAAATACTAACTTAGTTTAGTACATGACAATTGTTTATTCCTAGATATAACAATTGTTGTTAATGTCTAGAATGCATATTTTTTAAAGTAAAAATTCTACAAACAAGAAAATACATATTTCTCCAATTATTATAAGTTTATCTTTGAAAATTATAAGAGAGTAACAATAAGTGATTATTATTTTTAATGTAGAAATTGTCCATGCAGAGCATGTTGTTAGCTGCACAGATGTCGATATTTCCTATTGTCATGCATCTGTCACGTGAAGGGCATTATTATTTGATATATTTTAAGACTTCTTTGTATATTTTAAAACCTTATTTTGTAAAAAATGTCCAAAAATACATCGGAAGTTAAAATTATTCATAATAACATATTTAACTGCATATACATTCAATGATATATCTTATTTTGCAAATGAAATAAACCAAATTACCCTTGTTAAGTCGGAGTTATATGACAACTTATTCACAAAGCTTCACGATTATGCGCTTTTGGTAACTAAATAAGTTTTAAAAAAACCAAATATATTGACTTTAATTATTCCAAATACGGAGGAACAAGTGACAATCTTATTTTATAAAAATAATATCCAGAGCATAGTATCTAAAATTTCCAAATGTTTGACAATGAGAGTCATGTCCTAAAATTGATCTTGATATTAATTGCTTTTTTACTGTATTGTATGCCCGAAACACTGTTACAGTATACATATTGTAACAATGTATTTATATTATAAATTATATAATGTGACAATGTATTTATTTTGTACAGTAAATATTGTAACAATGTATTTATGTTTGTTCAGTAGATATTGTAATTTTTTTTAACAATGTATTTATAGTGTTCAGTAGATTACTAGATATCTAAACATTTGTATTTATATTGTACAATAGATATTGTAACATTGTATTTATATTGCACAGTATATAATATTACTATGTATTCATATTGTACAGTGGATATTATGACAATATTCGTGTGTCCCTTGTGGGTCTTTACTTGATAATAAAGTGTTATTGTTGTTCTTCTTTATAAGTTCGTATATTAATAACTTAAATTAATAGATGATATTAAGTGAAAAATAAAAGTCCGGAAGTTGAAAAGCATGTCGGTAGTGGAACTCTCTCCATATCTGTTAATCTTGTTTTCTTTTTATTGATGAAGATATGGCATTTGACAGACTGTCAAACTCAAATCGATCAATGTTTGTGTATTTACTTCAGGATTAATTCTACTTGTAATCCAATACTCTACAAGTGTTTATTGTATGTTGCTTCCAGTAAAACAAAATTACTATTTGTATTAATTATTTGTAGAGGAATGAAGGATGCTTCAAAGCTTTCAATTTGTTCATCAGTTGTTAATATTATTTCATTGAATTCAAAATGATGAAAATAACTTTTTTTAGTAAAAAAAGATGATTGATTATATATAAGTTTCTTCAGGAAATAAAAGTATATTTGAAAATTCTATTGAAAGAAAAAATGACATAATATTTGTAAGAAAGAATTATTATATACATATATAACACTCATTGTACTGTAATTTCGAAGTTTACTTGCAAGCTGTCTCTCAAAATACGACAACATAAAACTAAATTCGCAACAGGTTGTCATAAAATAGTGTACGTATGTGTGTTTACAACTTTACAAACTGCTATTTCAACTTTTATATATTCTAATAAATATTGAAAATATTATGATAATAAATAAGATTTCCAGCTGTTCTGAATTACTACTACTAGCAGGAAGCAATCTTAAGAAAAATGCACTTTCACCAATCTACTACAGAAGTGTAATTTGACATTCTAAATGATGGTTGTTTTCAATAGTCGGATAACTTGTCTGTCAAGAGCACAAATTAAGCATAAGAACTTATGAATGGTACCGAGTAAAAACAAACAAAAGTGGTGAGAAAATCTTCTGTTAGGGATCAAATAGGTTACTTTTCAAAACCTACAACGTCGACAAAATGTTTGTATCCTTGGATACGCATATTTTATCACCGTGCAGATAGAAATTTTGTAATTTTTATTTTAGTAAACACACGTGAAATATTTGAAGGCAATTCGAGATATTTCATTTTCGTTTAAAAACTATTAAATTAAGACCGATTTCAAACCTCGGACTAAAACATTTTACAGTAAGAGAGTTTATTTTTTTAAGTGTCCGCGGTATACATATTTCAATTCAGTTTTAAAATACTTTAAATAGGTTCTGACCTGCTGAAGATCATATTTAAAATGCGTTACTTAAATTTAAACAGTGGTATTTGAATTTTTAACATGTCAAATAAAAGAGGGAAAATGTTTTGTTTATCATTTCTTCTACACGACAGGAGGGACTTTAGACTCCTACATAGTCGGTACGGTACATTGGAGAGTTTGATTCAAGATTTATCTACATTTTTGTACAATGAAAAACATGTCTAATTTTCCTTCTCCCCAACCCTGCTGTAAAACGAATTAGCCTGGATATATAAAACTTGATATGTATATTACAAAATTCCTGTAATAAATGAAAATTATAACACCCTGTTGATTCATCATACGGTAATAAAAATAAGATTTTGGTGAAAATAAGTATGGTTTACTTATCAAAACAAGTAAGGGGCGTGAAGACATAATACTCAAAGAGCGTTCTCAAAGACATCTGGAAAGAAATTTAGTTCCGACTTGTCCCCCATAACTAAAGTTTATGACCATAATTACTGTCAGACTGAAATATTAAGACGCAATGTAAAAACAAGATGTGCTCTCCTCTCTTTCTGAAGCATATGACAAAACCACATTGTTCCGTCATGATTTATATCAAGATGGGTTCGATTAATTGGCCTATTAATTAGTCGTTAGTGTAGCTGTTAACTTGCCACATGGAAACAGTGGGTGCAAATTTGTAGTTATGTAAAAGTTGTAAATTGGACCTCGTTCTGTCCGCCATTCCACGTGACCGAATTATCAGAACTTTTATTTTTAATTTTTTAATAATAAATAATGATAAACTTTGTTATAATGTTTCACAAAAAAATCTTTTGAAGATATCATGAAGATAATAGTGCAGAACATACATCATAGTCGCCAAAATATGACGATGACTAACTCTTTATAAATTCTTCATATGTTCGCACCCACATTAATTATTTTCTTTCATTTCAAAGACCTAATGAAATTACAGTACATTTTCCCAATGAAACAGGAACAAAATGCCCAGAAAAAGTAGAATTATAATTAAATATTGTAACACTTATCGTATTATGACATCTTTACATTTGAATTTAAAGGATAATATTTTAATACATGTGAAAAATCATGACAAAAGCATTGCATTCCAAAATCAATTCCGACCACTTTTTGTCAGTTTAGGTGATAAGACAATCGAAAACCAATAATCCTAGCTGATTATCAGTTTTGAAATGACACCTTTTCAAGTCCTATTAGCCACAAGTGGACAATCCGATAATATTTCTGTAAAAATTCGATTTCTCTCCCATAGAATTATCATGGAATTGATTTTAAGTATTGAATTTTGCGCCAAAATTGACAACTGCCTCGTAGCTTCAGTTGTTGAAATAATCACCAAAACTGTTATTTACAAATAAATGTTACAAATTAACTTTAGAAACTCTCAATTATCCCCTTAAAGTCTTCAGGCTAAATTGAATAAAAATTGGTTTTTATTTTTATTGTTGCACTTGTTATATTTGACAGTTTCTTTATAGTATTCTAAAATAGAGATTGAAATTTTAAAGAATTCTTTTTTTAAAGTTCAAAGACCTGTTAATAAGTGTACATGTTTTTGCGACCCAAAGGCTATTCGTAAATAAGTTACAAATTTTTTGTGTTTAAAATCAATTTAGTTTCATGGGTTATTCAATAGTTTATAACCCAGCAAAAAGTTTATTGATTCTACAAATACTCTACTCAAAACGAAACTTATTTAGTTTAATTGTAAATAAAAAAAACTCTTTCACTATAACTTAAATATGAATTTAAATATTTTAAGGGGCGTATATGTAAATATGTAATTACATAATGTTTTAATGAACTTTTTGTCAATCAGTCTGTTCTAAATAAATAATATTCTGTATCTTTTATTTGTTCAATTTTCATTTTTAATAAGAAGAGTTAAAAATCATTTAAAAAGTTTTAAGGGGAATCTTGTTTTGAACAGATATTTATACTTTGAATATTCAAAAAATGCGCTTATCTTGGTCAATATCCAAATAAACTGGACATATCATATCAAATTAAATTTAAATCATATGTATTTATGTGTCAAAATATTATCACGAACAAGGAATCAAATTCTGATCGTTTAAATTTAAATTCAACAAAATTATAAGTTTACATGTTATTCCAATAAGATTTGTTCAAACAATTGATAATTCTATGAATCATTGAAGATTAAAATTTATGCGATTTTAAAATTTTCCCACAATGTTAAAAAATGTAAACTAAGAGAGTTTTTTTACTTGCTCTTTTCAATAATTCCTTTAAAAAATAAATAGTAAACAAATGTGTTCGGCGTATTCGTATAATTGCGAAAACTATATCATAATCAATCATTTGTAAATATTTAAAGAAAATACTATTTTCTAAAATATTTACTAAGAATGTGGCGGAAATTCATCATACCTGTATGTGTTCTTTTGTGGATCTTGAGATTTTCAGACCTAGCAAAGACTTTTCCACATCCCGGAAACGGACAAGGAAATGGCTTTTCTCCGGTGTGTACTCTTATGTGATTGACCAGTTTATATTTTGCTTTAAAAGGTCTCTGTTCCCGAGCACATTCCTGCCAAAAACAAGTATGATTTGTTTGTTCTGGACCTCCGACATGATCCACAGTAATATGAGTCACTATTTCGTGCATTGTATTAAAAACTTTATTGCAAGGCTTTTTTGGCTCTGGTTGTTCAATGTCTGTCCATAAACACGTGTGCTCCTGTTTGATCTGTGGTCTCATGTAACGAAAAAATGCTCCTGGTCCATGTGGTCCCATGTTCATATGATTTAAAGAGTTAATAGGACCCATGTTATAATGTTGTGCGTAATGGTCCGCTCGTGGTGGAAACTGTCCAAACTGATCCGTCCTGGGATACACATCCGGTGGTGTTGGAAGTCCAAAACGGACTTGATTGTTCAAATGATGAGATGGTGCTTGGTGTGAAGCATCGTGTATACCTGGGAACAGTAGGTGACTAGAATTTGTCTCCGGGTGATGATGTGAATGGAAACCAGCAGATGTAGCAAACATTCCTCCATGATGTCCGGTTCCGCTTGTTTCATGACTTGGTAGACCAATATCAGGCCTTCTGAACAAAAAGTCTCTTGCAGCATAACTTCCTAAGTGCGAATGTGTGGTTCCATAGCCATTTGCCTGAGAAGGGTACTGTGGTGGACTCGATTGATTGTGTAATCCTTCATTCATGTGATGTGGGGGACTCAACTTCAATGCTCCCGGGGGCAAAGTCGTATGTGGATTGTCCATGTACGGATTAATCATATTGGTGTACTATTTTAGTATATCATCAAGAGTTAATGATGTTATTTTTTTCACGATAACCCAGTTGGTGCACAGTGGCAAACAATCCTGATACGGCACAAGCGATGAGACTAACGTTACAGCAGAAACAGTCAACAGATAGGCCCTGCTGGGACTTGATAAAGTCGGTCCTGATTGTTGGTAGGTTCCCGTCACTCGCACCACAGTAGCTCTCTAATATAAATTCTATCTTGTCGAAAATGAAGGGATGATATGAAGACCACTACAGAGTCAAAGAAAATATTCAGTCCTGTTTAATTTTCCGACAGAAATCAAATTGATACTTTTTCTGTACAATCCTCCTCTCAGTTGGCGTATCACAAATTTTGATTGGCAAATGGTAACACCTTAGTTATTTCTGATTGGCCATTTACTTTAGGGGCGTAAACAACTTCAATAAAGGCGGTGTTAAGAATAACAATATTTAAACAAATATCAATTGATTGGAATTAATTTTAAATACAATAATATTATTATTATCTTTCCCCTCTTCCCTGACATATTAGAGAATTAAATTGAATATCGTCAAGCTTTTTTGTTTATTCTTTATAAAAAATCAAATTACTGTTTTAGTTAAATGAGTTCCGATTTCTCTCTTTTGAAAATTTTAATATTTTTTCAGATCTTAATAAAATAAAAATATTATTAAAAAAAACTTATTCATATTATTATGAATTCTAAACAAGACTTGGTTCTGCTTTCACTATTAGCTGATACTTTCTTCTTTTGTTCGTGCACATTTAAAAAAAAAATATAATCCACTCTTTTATTAAGTTATTTAACCATATATATTGTTGTCTTCGTATTCACTGTACTCTATATTTACTATTGAAATTTATATATTAATTCCAGCTATTTTAAAAAACCACTAAACACAAAACTTTTTAAGATACAATAATTAATCACTTAAAATTAGAAAATGTTTTTATTGATATATGTAATTTATAAACAAAAACAAAAAGGGTCGCCATTAAATATTTATTCATTTGCAAAACACCTGTAGCAAAAATGAGTGCAAAATAAGTTGATGGTTCTAACAGATGTGGGAACATAGTTATGTGACTAGTTATATACTTCAAGTACGCTAGGAGTATATCTTATTATAACTAGAAAAACAAGCATTGCTGATGTGCTCTTCATTAGTATTTACTCCGTGGGAAACCTTATCATTCTGTTTTGTGGGAAAATCTATGACGAAAGGGAATAGTGCTTATTGAAGTATAATGTTTATTATGAAAGAAAATGTAATTATTTTATAACTATTTTATGTGAGGAAAAACAGCATTTCCCCTTTTATATTGTTTTCTCTTAAATATGATTCGTAGATCAAATTTTACACTTAGAATATTAAAAGTTAACTATTTTAAGACAACATACTATTGTTTAAAATGTTCTAGTCAACAAAAGAAACGATACATTGAATGCATTTTCAATATATATGAAATATTTTGTTTAATTAGTTTAATTCTTTTAAGCAACTTTAATAGTTAAATATTGTAGTAGTATTTTTATTATTTAGTTTATGTCATATTTGTTGTTTTTATTTCGTTTTCGGACATCGTTACTTTTATGACTATCATAAGACACCTATTTAATATCCAAACTCAGTTAGGAACAAATTTAGGACTTATCTTATTTTAGGAGACTTTCGTTAACCTGACTTAGGACTAAAACGTGTCCTAAGACCATCCTAAGACATGTCCTAGTCCTAGGACAGCTTCGTTGACACGGCCATCTAGATAAGGGTAAAAAGCTTCAAAATGCTCCTTTGGCGCAATGTCTAATGTTGTTTTCGTATCAAAGACATTGCGTTAAGGCAAAAACGATTATTTTTTTTATTTTTTGTAGCAACTTTAACAAGTGGCCTGTTTACAGTTTTTAATACATTCGTAAATATAATAATATTTAATATTCTTATCTTCCAAATTGAGCATCGATTTCTGTCTTCATTTTCTTTTGGGAAAAATAATGTCCAACAACATAACATTTTCTCACTTATTATAAACCTGCTCAGACTTTTGAATCATTAAAAACATCTTGCATTTGTTATGCAAATTAATATTTTTAATTTAACTTTTTCTAATTTCTTTTTTTATGATAAATTAGAGTTCAAACTTGTGTATTGTATTTTTATTAGTTTTATCAGAGACATAAAATACAAATTATTTTTGATTGTATAGCATTGTCTGACAGAAAACTGTAGTTGGACAAATTACAAACGTACATGTATTCTCACACGTAAAAATTACAAACGTACATGTATTCTCACACGTAAAAATTGAAAACGTTTGATTAAATTAGCACACTTGCTATCCATAGAAGAGTTTGTTAACAAGCTGTAAAAGTTGTAAAAGGAAGAAATTAACACCCATTGTTCAAACTAGGTTACTTATCTATGTTGTCTAAAAATATATTTCTTTGAGGTATTCCTGACCTTTGATTATTAATTTACATAATTCACAGAGGGTCAAACAAAATTGTCTACGTAAGACAAATTGTCGGGCTTATGCGAGAAACTGAAGACAAAAATGTATTTCCCACAGTAAGAAATAACATATCTATATATATCTAAAACATTGGCATTTTCTTAGACAAAATAACATTGACAACTAAAAATAAATAAAAAGTAGACCCCTCAAAGAGAAAGTGAATAGAAACAGCACAACTAACATTTCTACGGAGGCGTATTCCGATATTAAGGACATATAGTAAAAATGAAAATTGCATTGAACCTTTTAGAAAACATCAACATTTTTACTTTGATAAAAAAAAAATGGCATTGAACATTTTAAATAATATAAAAAAATGACTTTGATATAAAAAAAAAGAGTCCAATTTCAATATTATTTTGCGTTCAAAATAAGCTTCCGTAAATTTCCAAAAGTAAAATAGCAAATCAATAATTACATGCACATCTAAGAATTCTAGACTGACCTTTGATATCATAATACTTCATTTACAGACAATAATTAAACGGTCAACAGGAATAATTAGGTACTTTATGAAAATTATTAGATTAAATGAGTTCGTAGGAAACGAGCTGCCACCAATAACTATAATGTTGGCACTTATGAAAATCCCGATTAAGATGTTTAAGTGTCAAATTTTCTTTCAACAAAATCATCTTATACAAGATAAATCCCCAGTAAATTAATTCCAACCATCGATGTATATTTCACAACATGAAATGGATTAATAATTTCGTTGACACAAATTGCATGATGATGCTTAGAATTAAAAAGCTGAGGCATAAAATTGACTCGGCTTTATAGCAAATTGAAATACAGATAAGAACATTTGTTCAAGGACCATTTTTTGTGTGCTGAAACTATACCACCCAAGAAAAAGTTTCAAACTTCTAAAATATTAAAATGTAAATACATTTTATTACGTGTTTAATATTTAATTTGAATAACATTTTTTAAACTGTGACTGTCGCTGCATTTTTCCTTGTATGATTTGTAAATGCTGAAAAGGAGACCTTGTTAAAATTCTGTCATTTCGTTAAATTTAGAGAAGGTTCACAAAGGGTTAAAATTGGCCCTACATTTTTGACGTTTTTTAAATCGGGACAAAAATTACAAATTTTGCATAGAAATACTTGTGATAATACTATTAAGACAAAAAAAAATAAATCTGCACCTTCCTTTAAAATTTATGAAGTTTTGACCTCATTATTTGTATTTAAGGTCAATTTAGGTCAATTTTTTCCATAAGTTTAATTGTTTTTGGCATAATTAAACTTGGCCTCCATCCACGATCCAAAAAGTTTTTGTATTGATGAATTCTATATATCAAAATTGGAATCTTTTGGTTACAAAACATTTTGGAGGTGGCGGCCAAGGTTTTCTTAAAGATTTTAGATAAAAAAATTGCACAAAATCAAGAAATTTTAACAAAATTTTCAAACTGGCCTACTTTGGCTATTATGTACTTTTATGAAAAGAACTGGGTTTTTTTTTCTGGCGTTAAGGCTTTTGAAATATACCCATTTACGAATCAAATCATGACCTCTTTAGTGTTTGATATTTTATGCCATTTTGTGCCATAAGTGAACCTTGTCCTTTGTTTTGAATTACACAAGAAAATATTTATGTCGTTTCTAATTTGAAATTTTATCTTATATTTTGGATTTCTTTTCTAATGCACAAAAAACAACAATAATCAGTTAACTTTCAAAATAATTTCCTATGTAAAGAAAGCTTCTTATCTTGTTTACTTTTCGTCTTTAATCCTAATAAAACATCAATGATTATTTCTTTTGTCCAGTTTAACAAGGACATAATAAATTTCTGGTTCTTAGTGTCTAATCATAATAGATCATTAACACATATATACTTATCGGTTACCTATCATTTCTTCTTTTGAAATATACCCGTTCCCCGCTGTCCTAACTTTTGTCAATGTTGTGTAAAACTTTAAAATTGACCTAGTCATGGCGGGATACAGTAATTAAGCATGCGCTAATCACTTTATCAACTGGGATGTCATCACCTTACAGTATTAGATTTTAAACTAAGTTGAAAATTTCTGAACAAGTCCGAAAATGTTTTGGTGCATTTTCAATAACCTAAATTTAATATTTCGGAACATGTCCAGATTTTTTTCTTGAAAGTTTTGGGTTTAGTGGAATTTTTCGAGAAATATCTTCAGTTAGTAAACTAAATTGTCATACTTTTGAAATATATGCCCAACACATTAGTTTCATAATATTACATTACATTTTATATATATTGTTAACAAACTAAAAAGAGAATATTATAGCTGTAAAATTCTTATGTTAAATCAACCTGAGGGATGCTGATAGTACACAAATGGTTTCCAGCTAGTTAGCTTGCTAGTAAGGTCATCACACACAGCAAATTAATGCTCTAAGTTGAACGGAAATATTTTCTAACCCAACGAAAAGGACATTTCAGTTCATCAGAGATGATAAAAAAAGCAAAATGTTTTCACAATACTAAAGCTGAGTACTTAACTATAAAACTGACCCGAGAAAAATATGAGTATCACGTTAGATAACACGAAAATTATTTCAACTTATAATCTCCATCGTTTATGTTAATATTCATTTTGTTGATGTTGGTTTAAAAGAATAACAAATAAAAAAAGGCAAACGAAAATGAATGATTAATCCTATCTTTTTATTTCTAATAATATTGGAAATTTGATCCTGTATACAGAATTCCATTACATTATAATTGGCTTTTATAGATAAAATAAATCACAACACGAATTAATATTAACCATATAAAGTGACTTGCAGTACCGCGCACGATGGACCCCGCAGTGAAGCTGGTCTTTATTAACTTTGAATAAGCTCCACATTCAAATCATCTTGTTTTTATAATAACATTCTGGATGTGAAAATGAGATGTCATACCCAGAAAAGGCGGATAATGTTATCAAAAAGAAGAGTCGGATCATTATTTTTATAAATATAATTCAACCATCCTTGTCTAATCTTTAAATTTGATGTATTAAATATTAACTTGAAAATGAAGATATGTTTCAAACCGCAAAGGAAAACTACTTTGTCATTTGACGCCAAAACTAATTTCAATTTTATTTGAATGTTGGTCGAGAAAATATGTAAAGCGTTTTACTATACATCAATAGATGTTTTCAACATAGATCTAAATATCTCAAGCAGATGATATTAATGTTTTGGATAAACTTAAATGTGTATCAGGTTACACTGCATTCTCTCCAGACCTTTTTAAATGACAAACTTGTCTTTTTCAAAGCGGGGTGCTTTTAGCCTTTATTCATTACGCTGTTCAAGATCTAAAGGCATATGTCAAATTTTACCCTCTTTTTACTACTTTCTGTAGAAAACTTCAAATATTCTTATCAAACCCACAACCTATTAAAACGCCTCAGCCATGGTAAAATAATGCTTCTGTGAATTATGGATAAGTGCTAGAAAATTTCAAGCAAAGTGCAATTGTAATAGCAAATGACAACACTTGTCAGATAATAACTTGTTCAAAATGCTGCACATCGTTTGTACTGCAATAAAATAATTGCTCTGCAGACAATTAAGCAATGAGAACTATGAACTATCTCCTTGAAGCTTGAAAACTTTCTTGCGAAAGTCAAGTACGTCTTTAAGGAGTTTTTGACTTGGGTTTTACTCGGCGTTTAAAAACATAAAAAACACTTCACAATTCAAATAATGATTTAAAAGTTGTAACAAAAGAAAAAAAGTCAATAAGGAGACCTCTGCTCCTCAAAATAATCTGAAATCATGTCTTTGTTTTGTTTTTCATAGAAAAATCTGTCGGTCTAATATTTTACAACAAAAAAGACAAGAGGCCACAAGACACCCAGGCGGTCTTACTTAAAACATTGACAAAAATAAAAATTCATTCACAACTACATGTATCGTAAGGGGAACAACTCTATGTTAAAACATAACCCCAAAAAAAAACCAAACGCAAAACTGTAAATATCAATTCACCAACCGTATCCATAATGATTTTTTAATTTAACTGAAAGAATATAAATGAAGAAAATGACTGATGAAATAGGCCAATTGTTTATTTTATTTTCTCGGGACAATGTTTAAATAAATTAAATATTATTAAAATGATAAATTTAATAAATTTATTTTTTGGAACATATTTTTCTGTATAATATTTAAAAAAAAACATAGGAGAGGGAGTAGACCTCAGTCATAAAAATCTCTCTTTTAAAATACAAAGACTCCATTATTTTCTTGAATCTGATATCAAACTATTCGTGTTTTCACAAAAAATGTAATTTCTAAACCCTGTATATATTAGCGTAACATTATTGCAAAATATACACCGACACTTTTAAGCGGCTATAGCTTTTACGATGATATAAGTTTATTTTCTAGATAATAAAAGGTTTTAGTTTCAAAGTGATGTCAAATGCAAACGAATCTGTAATAATTATATCTCGTGGCGGAGGTGTTAATTTAGAGACAGAAGAAACCTAGAAGGAACCATAACTCATAAATTCACATTATACTCCATTTATTTCAGCATCTGTAGATTACACTAGCATTTCTATAACCCTATTAATTGTCGCTCAACCCAGTCATATTATAATAAACATTACTTGATGAACATCAAGTGACTTATGCCAAAATAGTCCGGCGCCCGTTTTGATAAGCTCCCACAGCTTTTATACCTAGTTCCCGCAGTGAATAAAACCACGACGCAGCGAAAAGCAGTTGAAATGTATGTACTGCCATTAATCATGAAACGGAATATCAACATCTATAATATATTAGTAACTTAAGTTTTTATCAAGAAATATTTGCCTTGGTCGCTTGGCTCTCCAGGGAGTCTGATGATTTTTTATCTAGTTAATGAAATTTTAATAGACAAACCCTCAACATTTAGATATTTTCTTCAAAATGTTATTAAGACATTATAAATAATCGGGATAATATTTAACGAAAAACTATAATATATGAATTTTTGTGTTTCTTGTTATGCTGTTTCAATTTATTTTTTGGGCATATGGCAAATTTCGAAAATAAAATCTGTCCTATGTAGAAATAAAGCTAATTTCTGTGCGTTTTAATTGGATTTTATGTTCTTTAAGAAGGTTCCTTTAGTACTTTGATAACTGCTGATTTCTGTATGACTCAAAAAAGTTATAATTGTGTGAGAAAAGATGAAATGTCATGATTTTTGAAGACAAAAGAAATGATTAAAAATAAATCTCCATCCACATTGAACTAAAAAGAGCGTGGATTATTATGGCTGAATATAAAAATGGTTGAATATAAAAACTAAAATGGTTTATCTTTTATGAAACAGTTTATACGCTTTGCTTACGCAAAGTCTATAGCTACAAAAATATGAACAACAGCAACACAATTTCCTCCGAATTTCTAGCGGAAATATCTCGAACTTCACGTATTTAATTAAAAAAACCAACAATTTCATTGGAACAGTCTCATACAGCATATTTTAATATTATAACAAATTGATACTGTTTATTGTTTGTCGTTTTGTTATTTAACTGACGAAGAGTAAAATAGTAACCCTAACATGTTCATGTCAGGAACCTCTTCAGTGGTTATCTTTTGTAAAAAAATATAATTAGTTGTTAAATAGAGAATTTGGGCTTGATGATAGATCTTTGGCTATCAATTATTTTTATAACTATTAAGACTCAGACGATTTAGAGCGACTTATTGTACAAGCACATGCTACTGTTTAAGACTGGTTTGTCGACCGTTAGACGTGTTTTAATATTTGAGATGTTGGATTGCTACATCTCAATGACGTAGTCACACACTATATTTATTTTAGTAACTTTCAATCTTTTGTTTGAAATTGAGGAAACTTATGTTTATGTGACCTACTGATAAAAAAGATTTTAGAACTCTACCGTAATTCGGGAGTAAAGATCTCTGTCGTTCTGAATATAGATATATAATAGACCATAATACATTGTAATATGAAACAAGGAGGTGTGTTATGATTGCATGCCAGTGAAACAAGTATATTCACCTATAATCAAAGGACAAGGATGCCAACAACTGAACAGAGTTTTACCCTCAACAATGAGGAAAACAAGTTACATGTAGTAAGATATAAAAGGAACATGCACCACAAAATGTAAACAAAACAGTTCAAAGGAGACAATATAGAGTTACTACAGAAATAAGTAAACACTAATAGAGCAAGCAAGCACCATCATACTATAGATCCTTTACATGGGCTAAACATAACAGAGCTAAACATACCAGAAATGTACCGGGGATCAAAAGTTTGTTAGCGCTTATTAACCATCGAATGAGCCAAGAACAACTGACATAAAAAACAAACTATAAAAATACGTTGGGAAGGATTTGACTCATCAGATCGATAATAAATAAATAAAAAGACTAACAAAGATAAAAGACACAAAGTATAACGGTCTTTTAGTACTTGTAGTTACTGAAAGCTTTAATACCTAACCAATTTCCACAAATAACATCATAACATCTCTTTATTTTTAATATTCTCGTTTTCCAAGACTGAAGTTTCAACTACTGCGCCTACAGATACAACACAGTTAGTGTAAACATTTAATAAGATTTTGATTATAAATGAGAAAAGCCTACATTTGTGCCACTTTAAAATGTAAGTGATATATAGGACCATGTATACGTGTCTATCAACTGCAGCTAGCAATAAAAGTTTATTATGTATTAAACTATTTAAAACGAAATCTATGTTAGAACCGATTAAGAAAAATATTTAAAGATAATACTACGATGTTGAATGTTGAAAAAAGTACGTTTATCTAAAGCACAACACTTTTACACATATAGTATCTTCAGCAACATCATCGTAAAAAATAGGTTGTGAAAAAAGATTCGATAGACAGACCAATATTTGTGAACCAAATCTGTCAATTTATAAACATGAAAACCGCATTCAAAGCGTTTTTTTGTAGTGAAGTAACAACCAAAATTGTTTTTAACCTATCTATATTGTTTTAGGAGATGTATCCGTCCGTTTTTGTTGCTATATCAATCCATCAGAGTAAATCTTTTGTCAATGAGAGTTGTTACTTACTTTGGTCGGAAAATGCAAGCACCGTCGAAATTTTGATTGCAATAATACCATTTGTTTGTTCGTAGAGTATTCAACGTTTTTTCTTCTTTCTGCTGCTCACAAATAAAATAAAACAATTAAAAAAAGTTTCCGCGTACTAGTATTTGAATTTTCCAAATGTCCAACTTGAGCTTAGGAGGTTGGAAAATTCAAGTACTAGGTCCTTAGCTCAAATTAAACGATTGGAAAATTCAAGCACTACTACTTGTACTATTTTGATTGTTCTATTTCATTTCTGTGCAACAGAAAGAAGAAAAAACAACGTTGAATACTCTACGAACAAACCTATTGTATATTATTGTATTATTGTATTATTTAAATGTTAACTATCTATGTTCAAAGCATCATAGTTTGGTCATGATGTTCTTGGCTACGTTAATAACTACATGTATCATACGAAATCTTATTATTATTTTTATAATCCGTGACGGATAAATTTTTAACATTCAGTCGAGATCTATTTTTCATAACGAGTGAAAAGTGTATACTTTATATTTAATTATCTTTGTACTCAAATCGCTGTTTATCCGTTCAGCGTTTACGCAGATAAATTGCTTCCTTAAAAATTAGAAGAAAGAAATATACTGTTGTCGTTTGTAAACAAATACAGATGATTTCTGTCTTCTAATGTACACACAATATATTTCTGATTTCGATTACTGAGATGTCTATAAATTTGTCATCAACTGCAGAAACCATCTAGGTACAGGGTTTCAGAGTTGTGTCGTATACAAAAAATGTACACAATGCTATTGTAATATCGTAGCTTCATATACAAGTATTTGCGTGTTGTTTCCTTTTAAGTGATTATGTACAACGCTAATATCTTTCGTGCATACTGCAGCAAACCCAAAAACAAAAAGTAAACTTACTGATCTTTTGTATACAACTGTTATATTGTATTACTACCCTGGCAACAGTGCATGAACACTTTTGGAAAAATTCATTGGAATATATATTTGATTATTTTTTTCAGCGTTGTATTGTTAATTTGAATTTTGATGCAGAAAACCGACCAGCAAATTCGAAAGTGTTGGTATATGAAAAGACAGTTGCTGAGAATTTCTAAATTAAACTGTTATAACGACTACATGTCCTACACTACAAGTATATATTCTAATGAATTGATTAAAGTTTTTTTCTCAATACAATGTTTCGTCGAGTTACGCATTAGTCTGTGATAGGAAAATAAAAAAAAAAAAAGTAAAATCACAAAAATACTGAATTCCGAGGAAAATTCAAATAGAAAAGTCCTTTATCAAATGGCAAAATCAAAAGCGCAAACACATCAAACAAATGGATAACAAATGCCATATTATTAATATTTATTGAAGCTTTAAAGGGAAAATTCTCATGCAAAATACAATTTTTTTGAAACATGAAATTTTCTTTTTTAGCTAAAATATCAACACTTAAGAAACGACATTCAAACGTCTCCCAATTTTTCAAATATCTGACTAAAACGCTGGTAAAAAGCTTTTTAAGTATTTTAAATAAATTCTGTGACAGGAATGCTATTTCCAAATTTTGTTTAAACTTAAAAAAATGGTATACAAACTATACAGTTATAATAACATAACGGTTCTTCTTCTGAAAATCTAATAAACGTCCAATATTGCACACAATATCTGTTATTTATTGCATTCCATCTCAATGGTCAACTGCAAACATATATACCTCTCTGTTGTAAACTGCAAATACAATCTCTGTTGTATTTATTTAATCCAACCTCTGTTCTATATTGCATTCTATCTCTGTTGTAAAAGCCATGCAATATGTTTTGGTGTATATTGTATTCATTCTCTGTTGTTTTTATATTGCATATATCTCTGTTGTGTATTGCATTCATTCTTTGGTGTAAATTGCATTCAACCTCTATTGTATATTGCATTCATTCTCTGTTGTAAACTACAAATTTAATCTCTGTTTTATATTACATTCCATCTCTGTTGTAAAAGCCATTCAATATGTTTTGGTGTATATTGTATTCATTCTCTATTTTTTTTTATTGCATACATCTCTGTTGTGAATTGCATTCATTCTCTGCTGTTTATTACATGCAACCTCTGTTGTATATAGTATTCATTCTCTGCTGTATATTGCATGCAACCTCTGTTGTATATAGTATTCATTCTCTAGTGTTTATATTGCACTCACACTAATTTTTTATTTTGCATTCCATGTCTGTTGTATATTGTATTCAACCTCTGTTGTGCATTGCATTCATTCTTTGCTGTAAATTGCACCCAACCTCCATCGTATATTGCATCCAATCTATGTTGGATATTGTATTTATTCTCTGTTGTTCATGTTGCAGTTAATCTGTGTTGTTTTATATAATGCATTTATTCTCTGTTGTATATATGTTGCATTTATTCTCTATTGTTTTATATTGCATTCAATTTTTGTTGTTTTTATATTGCATTCATTCTCTGTCGTAGATTACATTCATTATCTGTTGTTCATATTGCATTCTATCTTTGTTGTTTTTATATTGCATTCATTCTCTATTGTATAAGGTAAAATCACAAAAATACTGAACTCAGAGGAAAATCAAATTGGAAAGTCCATCATAACATGGCAAAATCAAATGACTAAACACATCAAAAACGAATGGACAACAACTATCATATTCCTGACTTGGTACAGGCATTTTCAAATGATGCGTGAACTTAACAGACATAATAAATAGACAAAATATGGGTACAGCAGCCGTCATCATATTATATTCATTCTCTGTTGTTTAATATTGCATTCATTCTTTGTTGTTTAATATTGCATTCAATCTCTGTTGTTTTATATTGCATTTCATCTGTGTTGTTTTTATTTTGCATTAAATCTTTGTTGTTTATATTGTACCAATCTCTTTTGTTTTAAAGTGCATTCGACCTCTGTTGTTTTATATTGCATTCATTCTCTGCTGTTTATTGCATTTAATCTCTGTTGTTGTTATTGCATTCATTCTTTGCTGTACATTGCATTCATCCTCTATTTTATATTGCATTCATTGCTGTCAATTGCATTCAGCCTCTATTTTATATTGCATCCATTCTTTGCTGTTTTTATATTGCATTCACTCTCTGTTGTTTTATATTGCATTCATTCTCTGCTGTTTATTGCATTCAATCTCTGATGTTTTTATTGCATTCATTCTTTGCCTTAAATTGCATTCAACCTCTATTTTATATTGCATTCATTCTTTGCTGTAAACTGCATTCAACCTCTATTGGATATTACATTCATTCTCTGTTGTAAACTACACATTAAAATAATCTTTATTATATTATATTCAATCTCTATTGAATATTGCATCCACTATAAGCTGTATTGTTTATCAAATGTCTGTTGTTTATAAATGCATTCGATATCTGTGGTTGTTAAATGCATTCAAATTGTGTTGTATATTGCATTCAAGCTCTTTTGTATATTACATTCAAGCTCTGTTGTATATTACATTCAAGCTCTGTTGTATATTACATTCAAGCTCTGTTGTATAGTGCATTCATTCTCTGTTGATCTCATTGCTTTTAATATCTGTTGTTTATATTGAATTCCATCTCTGTGGTTTCTTTTCTCTCTCTGTTGTTTTTCTCCATGTAGTTTTTTGCCTTCCACTAGTTCTTTTCCCGATGGCCATTGTAGTGTTACATAGCTGTTGTTGTCTCTTTCACACCTAATTATGTATCCTATCCATGTCCACCGTCTCCTTCTGATTTCAAAACTGCAGTTTCTGGTGTTAGCAATTTTATTAACTGTGTTGTTTGATGTTTTACTTTGCCATCTTATTTTTAGGATTCTTCTTAGTCATTGGTGTTGTACAGTATTACGTTCAATGTTTGTGAGTTTCCATGTTTCACATCCACACAGTAACATTGGTCTAATTAATGATTTATACAGATGTATGTTTGTTTTTCGGCCAATTCCTTTGGAATACCATATATTTCTTAGACGATGGAATGCCCCTCTTGCTTTCTGTATTCTGGTCTTGATGTCGCTACTTCCTCCTCTCTATTTGCCCCTGGTATGTGATCTTGTCTACATTTTCTACTTTCTTTTTATATATTGTTATCAGCTATTTACTCTTTGTATGCTTGGGTCTCAGAGTTAAACACTTTTTGGGGTTAAGTTTCATTCCTACTCTTTCAACTTCTGTTGTTGATTTCTGCGTTTTCTCATCAAGGTCGCTAAATTCCATTCAACCTCTGTTGTACATATTGCATTCATTCTGTTTTATGTTTCATTCAATCTGTGTTTTATACTAGTAAAATTGAGAATGGAAATGGGGAATGTGTCAAAGAGACAACAACCCGACCAAATAAAAAACATCAGCAGAGGGTCACCAACAGGTCTTCAATGTAGCGAGTAATTCCCGCACCCGGAGGCGTCCTTCAGCTTGCCCCTAAACAAATATATACTAGTCCAGTGATAATGAACGCCATACTAATTTCCAAATTGTACACAAGAAACTAAAATTAAAATAATACAAGACTAACAAAGGCCAGAGGCTCCTGACTTGGGACAGGCGCAAACATGCGGCGGGGTTAAACATGTTTGTGAGATCTCAACCCTCCCCTATACCTCTAACCAATGTAGAAAAGTAAACGCATAACAATACGCACATTAAAATTCAGTTCAAGAGAAGTCCGAGTCTGATGTCAGAAGATGTAACCAAAGAAAATAAACAAAATGACAATAATACATAAATAACAACAAACTACTAGCAGTTAACTGACATGCCAGCTCCAGACTTCAATTAAACTGACTGAAAGATTATGATTTCATCATATGAACATCAGGCACAATCCTTCCCGTTAGGGGTTTAGTATCATACCATCATAACATATATGAGAAGAACATAATCCGTGTCATGCCAACAACTGTTTTTAGAATAAATGTGTTTAGTTCCGATGCAAAGACCTTATTAGTGACTCAATATTAACGCCAAAATATGCAATCTTTAATGACTTGACAACAGTATCGTAATTATATCCCTTCTTAATAAGTCTATTCAAAGGTTTTGTAAGTTTCTGAGGTGAATACTGACACCTTTGTGCTTTTTAAAGAATATTTCCATAAAAAATTGGATGTGAAATACCTGAACGTATTAGAAGTCTGCATGTTGAGCTATATTTACGAATAATGTCTTTATACCGATGATAAAATTTAGTAAATGTTTTGACTAGTTTGTGATATTGAAAACCCTGGTGTAATAATTTTTCAGTTATACATAAATTTCTCTCGTTAAAATCTAAAACATTGTTACATACACGAGCGAATCGTACAAGTTGAGATATATAAACACCGTAAGATGGTGACAAGGGAACGTCACCATCTAAAAACGGATAATTAACGATAGGAAATGAAAAATCATCCCTTTTATCATAAATTTTAGTATTCAGCTTTCCATTAGTGATATAGATATCAAGATTGAGAAAAGGGCAGTGGTCATTGTTAGTATTAGCTTTATTTAAAGTAAGTTCAACAGGATAAATTTCATTAATATACATACTGAAGTCGTCATTATTGAGAGCCAAAATATCATCAAAATATCTAAAAGTATTATTAAATGTGTTTATCAGATGTTGTTTCGATGGGTCTTTGCTTATTTTTGTCATAGAATCATATTCAAAACAGTGTGGTCCTGGCCATTGATTGACGACCTAAATTATCCCATTGACTGGGACAGATTAGGTGAACGTTTGTCGGTAACGACCATTGCTCACTTCTTACTTATTATAGAATTTAAACTGTGGGGTCACCAAAGGTTCTTAACGCCTTTAATAATAAAATAATTCGAAAAATTATTCAGGAATAACCTTTATGTTTTGATTTATATTATTGATATAAATCAACACATCGTATTATTTCGGATTTGTTTTTCGAATTGCTTTATTTAGGTGTTGAGAACCTTTGGTGACCCCACATATTCAGTGTCGTTAACAAGTACATAGTGAGCAGTGATTGTTATCGACAAACGTTCACCTAATCTGTCCCAGTCAATGGGATAATTTAGGTTGTCAATCAATGGCCAGGACCACACTGTTTTGAATATGATTCTAAATTGTAACTCATAACAATACAAAAACAGGTCCGCAATAAGTGGTGCACAGTTAGTCCCTATTGGAATTCCGATAATCTGACAATATACGGAATCCCCAAAGCGAACAAAAATGTTATCTAGTAAAAATTCAAGGGCATATATAGTATCAAAGCATGTCCAATTAACATAGTTTTTTTGTTTATTGCTACTAAAAAATGACCTAAAAGAGTTTGAACATATATATTCACATTCTGATTTTTTGAAAATTAGGTGTGTGAATTTTTTCTTAATGAGAATGTGAGGCAATGTGGTATACAGGGTAGAAAAATCAAAACTTTGAACAGATTCAAAATCACCAATTAGACTATTTTTGTTTTTAATTACGGTGTCTTCATGCAATATTTCAACACAAAAAAGGAAGCTTTATAAGGAATCAAATTTTTGCAGTCATGTCTAAAACAAAAATCTGTGCATTCAGCTGTTTTTATCGTGGTTTTATGAAATTCAAAATCAACATCACTAAAAATTTAAAATTGAGTTTAAAGAAATAAAAAAAAACATATCTCCTGTTCGAACCCTCAACAGAACTAATGTTCTGTGTTATATTCAAACACAAAAATGTTCCCACTCCCTTACTTTAATCAGTAAGAACGATTATACTTTCATAGTTAAACAATGGGTCAAAATAAAGCTGCGTCGGATAGAAATCGACCTTATGCAAGTGCACATATACATAAACATGCAAGTGCACATATACATAACACGCATGTATTAGACTTTGCTTAATTTTGGAATTTTCAAATACGAAATGAAAAATGTATAATGGTCTGTTGGTAAGGTACTTATAACAAGTCAATTTGTAAACAGTTACAGACTCAAAATACATTTGTTTCAACCCAAAATAGGTTAACACATATATGTATTAATATTCATTTGTCAAAGGTGGATTTCTATCCGTCTATCTGACACAGCTCATTAATATCAAGTTTGGGCCTAAAATATTAAACAAGCTATTTCTATTCTAGATTTTGTTTTAAATTTAAGATAGATTCTCTTATAGGCTGTACTATTGGTTTAACGATGTTATGGCTACTTGATGAAAGTATTGCTTTTACATTATATCATAGAATTATTATATCGTCCTAATAATAAATAAAAGTCTCATAATCGTTACATAGAAAATAAATAAACAATAAAAAAAAATATATATCAAGAAACATTTGATTTCTGAAAATAAAAAAAAATATGGTAGCTTTACATTATGGTCAATTAAAGTATATTTAGGATTGGTGAATACATATAAATGTTATTAATAATATTGCAATTAATAATATTGCAATAATATAATAATTATAATAATAAAGCAGACACAAATATATACCCAAGCACAAAGTAAACCGTTTATTAAACAAAATTATTAGTTCTATCAGTGTATTAAATCTGTTATTTTCTGATGAATTACACAACTTTGCTTATTTTATCTTTTATCTTTTGTTTTTGTTTATCTTTTTGTCTTTTTAAAATAAATTATTATTTAGTGTTTTTGCTGTTATTTTTCAATTTGTTTCGAGTTGCCTCTTATCTTTACGATTGCAATGTTTGGGGTACCCAAACCAATAACCAGTTTTAGTTTTACGAAATGAAATCATAGATTTTAGAATATAAGCGCTTAGAGTCGTTTGGTATCAGGTGAACTTATGGTTAATTTTTTTGACGAATACTTTTTGAAATATCACAAAAATCAACCTACTTTGACAATTTTTACTCGTTTTTTAATCTATTGAATAATAATATGATATATGTTTTCTTATTGAAAATTTTCTTTTGGTAAATTTCTTTTAGGCACGATATTTCGATGATACGTTATACTGATATAAAAGCAACGAAGGGATATAAAATTACAAGAGGGTGATATTGATTGATGTTCTATATAAAATTCATTTTTGTCAGTGTTAAAACGACTTAAAATATATTTTTTATTCTGGAAAGGTATAGAAAAAAAAAGTAAAATCACAAAAATACTGAACTCAGAGGAAAATCAAATCGGAAAGTCCCTAATCAGATGGCAAAATCAAATAACAAAACACATCAAAAATGAATGGACAACAACTGTCATATTCATGACTTGGGACAGGCATTTTCAAATGTAGAAAATGGTGGATTAAACCTGGTGATATACTGTTTGTAGTATCGATTCTGGTGATGTAAACCTTACATGAACTCTTATTATTACCTCTTTAATTAACATCTGTTTCAAATGAATACATTGATAAATGATAATATTAAGAAGCTTTTAACAAATCAAATAATAATAAAATAAACATAAGAAAATAGCGACTTAATCCTAATGTAACGTCTAATTTCATGATATGTCATCGAGCGTCAAATCTATTATTGTTTATCATCAGAAAATATTCCCTTCTAGAACACTGCATTTTTGTATTTTATTTTAAGTAAGATATATTATTCTAGTAAAGATGAAACATCATCACTAAAGATATTTTTGAATCAATGATTTAGTTCTTATCCACTTTCGAAAATGATAATCATCATTACTTATGATAACAACATATCAGAAAACGTGAATAATACTAACTTACTGCATGTAGTTCGTTACCCTTCAAGAACCCATCTCCTCTCTTTAACCTTTACTTACAGTGATTAGGAACTTTCCGATTTTATTTTCCTCGGAGTTCAGTATTTTTGTGATTTTACTTTTTGTATACATATTTTATGTTTTTTTCTGCAAATATGATATTTTCCCCTGTTCCGATGTTTACAGCAAAACCTGCTTGTGAAAAGGTATGACAACAAGACCATAAAACAATGACTACCCTTTAAGGAGACAAAAAAGGTCTGCGCACCTGAGCGTTGTAAGGTAGGGAATTGACATCAATTGACAAGACACAGAATTAAAGTTACACACTTATTGCCGAATAGAAAAAATAGTAATAAATTCTTCATATTCTAGCCCAAACTTACCTTGTATGGAGAATGATACATTTTGTTCGTTAATCCAGAAAGGGGAAGAACATGTTTACCCTATAGTTTATTTGAGGAAATATCAAGAAAATCGTTTGGGTTGGAATTTTATTCTAAAATAGAGCTCTCTTTCTCTCTCCTGGCGCGAGATGTTTCAAAACTGACTGCTACCTTGCAGCGTTAACAGCAAGATTTCTATACAAACATTTATTTTTCTTTTTACAGAAAACTTTGAGAGAACACGCCGGGAACCAAGTTGTAAGCAGACGATAGCACTTCAATCTCGGAGATATGTCACTTGCAGGCGAGATCTTAGCGTGAATTCTATCAACTCTGAAATACGCGATTGAGATTATAATTTAGCAGACGTTATTGAAAATGCGTATGGGTTTGACGTTTCATTAATTTTGCATTCAATCTAATGGATACTAAAGCGATTTTCAAGATGGCGAATAAAATACAAATGTAAATTTAAAGATAATCTAAAACGGCTTAAAAGTAAATCAGTTTTATTTAGCAGGTACAAGGGATTGAAATCGTATTTATTTTGTGAACATTATTTATTTTCCATTTTGAATTTTGGACCCCCTGATGTAAAATTGATAACATATAACACATAAAATTTTAATCAGTTTCAGTTGGTTATTCTGGAATAACTTAATGGGCGTCCGTGGTTATATCTTTTTAAAACACCTCAAAATATGTTCATTGAATTTTGAAACACTCAAAAACAGTTACCTTTTCTGTACATGTTAATGCATATAAATGATGCTTTACAAAAAGTATATTGCTTTAAATAGTTTGTCTTTTTGAATTCAAAGTGATACAGCTATTAAAAGGATCGACTAAAGTCTCGACCCTCACAAATTTCACAGAAGTACATTACTAATACACGACTAAAAGAAAAACACAATATTGTAGATGATATATGTTGATTGTTAAAGTTTTATGGATTTTGACGCATAAATAAAAAAAATAAGTAAAAATTAGAATGCATGAAATAATGAGAAGTGGTTGACTAAATGAAAAGTCAATGCATAAATAATCTTGACATTTTTAGTGCATGTAGACGTGCAGATGTTAGGTAAAATGTAATCAAATTAACAGAATTCTGATCAATGCTATACTAGCCCATGAGAGTACTACTTTATTAATATAGAACTTCCATGACTAGACAAACAAGGAAAAAGGAAAATGCTTTTCATTCATGGTAATGTGGATTAATGGTTAATCCACATCGTTGAAAGCAAAATATAGAAACTGAAACTATATGTTGCAAGACAAAAATGTTTCAGCATGAAAGAATATATACATATTTCATGATCAGACTGAAACGTATGAACATTAGTAGATAAATAAAATCAAAAAACGATGTTATTAGGTAATCCATTTTTATATATTTTTTTAAAGTGCATGACAAAGTATGACCTAATTTATTTTTAGAACTCAATCGATACTGTATACAATGGACCATCGGTATTTACGTATTTGTACTTTACATGGGAAAGCATTTTCTTGCGGTTGACGGAAATTGGATTTTTAAAAATTCCTTTTCACAGCAGCCGTATGCATTGCAATTAACTCACACTACGTCTTGCATCATATCTCCAACAGAAGCAGTACCAGTACAAGGATTTCTAAAGGTTTTCTATCAAAGTCAAACTCCAAGTAACTTAGTATTTGCATGGTTCTAAAATGACAGTCAGCTGTAACCTTGTTTGTTTTACTAAACTCTTGAATTTCTCCTATAATCTGATGACTAACTATCAGGATAATTAATAGAAATATTTGTTAAACTTCAGTATCAGACAAGATGAAACGTGATCTTCTCTAATGTAACATCACAATTTTAGGTGTATCGACTTCAAATCTAGCGGCGAGTATAACATATATATAATTAAGACGACTAACTGTTCGTGTAATATAAAGATATCACGCTTTGTACTAGAGTAGATCAGTACTACAAGAAAGGTTTTGACATAGGTTTAAAACAATCGGATTTATTTACAAACATAAGAATTTCTGCACTCAATCTGCCGCATTGCTTGTTACAAAATCAAGCATCCGAATAAAATATATCGAAGACTGAAAAAGTAACAATATTCATTTGTTAAATGTTAATAAAACATGAATTTCATTTGCTTCTGCGATTTGAAAGTAAAAAACATGACAATCGCCAATCCAAACTCACATACTTTCTAGTTGAAACTTACAAACCTGACGAATGTGTTCATACCATGCAAATACTATATATGTTAATGTATTTTATCAAAGGTACCAGGATTATGATTTAATACGCCAGACGCGCGTTTCGTCTACACAAGAATCACGTGTGACGCACAGACCACAATAGTTATGAAGCCAAAAAAGTACAAAGTTGAAGAGCATTGAGGACCCAAAATTCCTATTTTTTTCTCTCGAAAAATTCAAAGTTTTGTCAATATGAAATTTATAAAAATGACCATATAATTGATATTCATGTCAACACCGAAGTGCTGACTACTTGGGTTGTGATATCATTTTCAATTAAAAAAGAAAAGACACCAAGATGGAAAAAAGGGGGGGGGGGGTGAGTCCAATAAAAAAAAGACAACACAGTGTCAAAAAAGAAAAACGACTAACATCACAAAACAGCTGAGGTAATCTACTTTGCTGCGAAAAGGAGATTACTTCATTCTCCACAAATGACACCCGTCATTATGCACATGGAATATTAAACATTTGCCGAAAAATCTCTTTTTGGGAATGTCCTGATCAAGGGTAGAGAACGGGATTATAGTTATCACTGGAACATAGCCATGGGCATCTGTAAAACAGATATTCAATAACGGTCAACCAAATCATTGATGACTCTCGTTAAAGTGTCAAAGTGATGACATCAACGTTCTCTCTTCGAACCCTAGATGCAATAGCTTCCACGTAAGCAGTTATACCTTCGATCAAAGAAATGATGCATGAAAACATTTTCACTGGAATATTGTATAAATATCAACTAGGAGAAACATTTTCTATATGCATGCACTGCTTGAATGTAACAACATAGAAAAAAAAGTAATTGCATAATTGGAAAAGAATTTATTTATTTCATTCGTTGTACAGTTTAGTTCTCAATAGTTATCAAAGGTACCAGGATTATAATTTAGTACGCCAGACGCGCGTTTCGTCTACATAAGACTCGTCAGTGACGCTCATATCAAAATATTTATTAAGCCAAACAAGTAAAAAGTTGAAGAGCATTGAGGATCCAAAATTCCAAAAAGTTGTGCCAAATACGGCTAAGGTAATCTATGCCTGGGATAAGAAAATCCTTAGTTTTCGAAAAATTCAAAGTTTTGTTAACAGGAAATTTATAAAAATGACCACATTATTGATATTCATGTCAACACCGAAGTGTTGACTACTGGGCTGGTGATACCCTCGGGGACGAAACTCCACCAGTAGTGGCATCGACCCAGTGGTGTAAATAGTTATCAAAGGTACCAGGATTATAATTTAGTACGCCAGACGCGCGTTCTGTCTACATAAGACTCATCAGTGACGTTCATATCAAAATATTTATTAAGCCAAACAAGTAAAAAGTTGAAGAGCATTGAGGATCCAAAATTCCAAAAAGTTGTGCCAAATACGGCTAAGGTAATCTATGCCTGGGATAAGAAAATCTTTAGTTTTCGAAAAATTCAAAGTTTTGTTAACAGGAAATTTATAAAAATGACCACATTATTGATATTCATGTCAACACCGAAGTGTTGACTACTGGGCAGGTGATACCCTCGGGGACGAAACTTCCACCAGCAGTGGCATCGACCCAGTGGTGTAAATAGTTATCAAAGGTACCAGGATTATAATTTAGTACGACAGACGCGCGTTTCGTCTACATAAGACTCATAAGCGACGCTCATATCAAAATATTTATTAAGCCAAACAAGTAAAAAGTTGAAGAGCATTGAGGATCCAAAATTCCAAAAAGTTGTGCCAAATACGGCTAAGGTAATCTATGCCTGGGATAAGAAAATCTTTAGTTTTCGAAAAATTCAAAGTTTTGTTAACAGGAAATTTATAAAAATGACCACATTATTGATATTCATGTCAACACCGCAGTGTTTACTACTGGGCAGGTGATACCCTCGGGGACGAAACGTCCACCAACAGTGGCATCGACCCAGTGGTGTAAATAGTTATCAAAGGTACCAGGATTATAATTTAGTACGACAGACGCGCGGTCGTCTACATAAGACTCATCAGTGACGCTCATATCAAAATATTTATTTAGCCAAACAAGTAAAAAGTTGAAGAGCATTGAGGATCCAAAATTCCAAAAAGTTGTGCCAAATACGGCTAAGGTAATCTATGCCTGGGATAAGAAAATCCTTAGTTTTCGAAAAATTAAAAGTTTTGTTAACAGGAAATTTATAAAAATGACCACATTATTGATATTCATGTCAACACCGAAGTGTTGACTACTGGGCTGGTGATACCCTCGGGGACGAAACGTCCACCAGCAGTGGCATCGACCCAGTGGTGTAAATAGTTATCAAAGGTACCAGGATTATAATTTAGTACGCACTGACCAGCATTGTCAATATATGAATAAAAGTCAATATATAAATCAAACTTTGGTGTATCTGTGGTCACTATTATTTCAAGAAATAGATACTCAACATTTATAGTCACCGAACTTTATTCAGTGGAAGGATATTATATATATATAAATTATCTGATCTGTAACCATAACATCTTCAAGCCTTATATATCATGTACTGCAGTACGCCGCTAGATTAAAACTGACGTGGAAAGGTAACACACGGCCAGCGAAAGCTCTATTATTTTGTAGAGCCCAGGTGGTCGTGTGGTCTAGCGGGACGGCTGCAGTGCACGATATCACAGTAGCATGGGTTCGAATCCCGGCGAGGGAAGAACAAAAAAAATGCGAAAGCAAATTTACAGATCTAACATTGTTTATATACAATTCGTCTAAACATCAACCCAACAATGTTAGATCTGTAAACGTGCTTTAAATTAGTCTAAACATCAACCCAACAATGTTAGATCTGTAAACTTGCTTTCGCATTTTTTTTGTTCTTCCCTTGACCATGTACCCCTGCCCAGCTGTCTGTAGCAACTTTCGGATCTTTAAGGCATCTACACCCGGTTTGTCGGTATTATGATTGTTTAAAACACATACGTCCACCCCTGTTTTGTGCGCTTAGTGTATCTCAAACGTTAGTTGTCTGTGTATAGTATTTTAGTTAGTCATTGTTTATCTTTTTGTCGATTTTCACTTATAGTCATATGCTGTTTTTTTTAGGCATAACAATTTTTAAACCCCTTGATACATGTCTCTCCACTTTCCAATTCTAGTATGATGAATAATAACAAAAAATTTCATTACAAAAAACTCTAGTGCTACCAAAGAGTAAAAAAGGGGGACTGAAAGATACCAGAGGGACAGTCAAACTCATAAATCGAAAATAAACTGACAACGCCATGGCTAAAAATGAAAAGGACAAACAGATAAACAATAGAACACATGACACAACATAGAAAAATAAAGAATAAACAACACGAACCCCACCAAAAACTAGGGGTGATCTCAGGTGCTCCGGAAGGGTAAGCAGATCCTGCTCCACATGTGGCACCCGTCGTGTTGTCATAAGATAACAAATCTGGTAAATAGTCTAATTCGGTAGGTCACATTCATGAAAGGGAAGGGGATTGTAGTAAGCTTCATACTTGATCAGCAGCTTTGGTGATTATTCAGAAACTAGTATACACTTCCTGTTTTTCAATACTATATCAGCAAATAAAGGACACCCAAACTTAATTAGAATATGTTTCTCACAAATAGACACCTGTCTATGTAATATGTCCTTTCTTGTAAAAGATACCAAAACCAAGTCATTCAAACCCAAGGCCTAAAATAAAATGACAACTCAGCAGTATACAAAACACAACATAGAAAACTAAAGGCAAAAATAAGAACCCAACCAAAAACCGGGGGTGATATCAAGTGCTCCGGAAGAGTTGTCAGATTCTTATCCAAATTTGACACAATTATATGATATAGATCATCAACGTATCAAAATAGTGGAGAAGAAATCTTTAAAAGTATCTACGAAATTTGTCTGTTCGTAAGTTTAGAACATGCATGCTCCCCATTCTACTTCGAGTATACAGGTCCATCTTTCCTTGATCTGTTTGATTTATGAAAGTTACGAAAGGTTATTGTGAAGCGCAAAAAATGCTACACATGCAGAGGAACAAGTGATCCGTATGCAGTTTCTTATTTGAAAAAAATATTTGTTGAATTTGGAGGTACACTTTTTCATCAAATTGTCCGAGGCGGCATTCCTATGGGAACCAAAATGGGTGCCTCTCATTGCCGACCTCTTCTTGTTATCATATGAGACGGAGTTCCTTCGGCCACTTTCCAAAAACAAGAAGACCAAAGAAGCCAGATAATTTTATTTCACATTCAGATGTATTGGCGATGTTCTATCCATTAACAATCCAAACTTTTCTGATTTGGTTCCATCATTAGTATATCCTCCAGAACTAGAAATGAAGGAAACAACAAACATGGCTTCCTCTGTCTCATACCTCGAATTTGACATAAGCGGCCATCTTAGTACCAGAATCAATGACAAACGAGACGATTTTGATTTGAAATCAATATACCTACTTCTCCTGCATATGGGATATACATGTAGCTACTAATCAGACTTTGTAAAACATCACCATTGTCTGAGCAGAAAGTTAATGAACGAGGGACATGTCAAAGAACGTATCGTACTTTTCTAAAAATGTTCATCGGAAGACCTTGTTCATAAATATTTCGTATCAACTTCACCAATTATAGACGATGGTCTTGAAGTAACGATTCTGGGTAATGACGTTGTTTATAATCTTAATAACGTGTTAATTTATTCTTTTATTTGTCTTTGTCAACTAGTACTTTTACTGTTAAGTCTATTGTTGGTAATATCAACTTGACAATGCTCAGTTCTGACATATCCCGTTATTGTGCTATGGTTTTTGTATTTTTGTCTTTCGTTTTTTGCTAATGTGCTTTGCCTTTTTTTTTTTTACATATTTGTTTGTCTTTATAGTTATTATTAAAGATTATAAAACAAATTTTGACTGCTGTACCCCTATATTTGACAGTTTTACTTATTTTATAAAGAGCAGACAACAGCCGATGGCTACCAATGAGTCATCAACGCAGCGAGAAATTCTCGCACCCAGAGGTGGTTCTCAGCTGGCCCATTAATAAAATTATGTACTAGTTCAGTGAAAATTGACTTCACACTTCAAACTCCAAAGCATACAAATGAATATAAAATACAAGACTAACAAAGGCCAGAGGCTCCTGACTAGGGACAGGCGCAAACATGCGGCGGGGTTCAACATGTTTTGTGATATTTTAACTTTCTCCCTGTACATCTAGCCAATATAGAATAAAGAAACACATAGCAATACGCACAGTAAAACTCAGATTAAGAGAACTGTTTGTTTAGTTCACAAATCGTAGTCAGTGGAGTTTTATGCGACTGTCATAAAAGTAAGAGATTTGGCTAGCTATATCCACCATTTTTTACATAAGAAAAATTCCGTACCAATTCAAAAATATGACGGCTATTATCCATACGTTTGATGAGTTTGTGTGCGATTTTGCCATTTGCTTAAGGACTTAAGATTTTTTTTCTGAGTTTGGTATTTTTGATATTTTACTTGTTCATATATGTAATTTTAAAACATTGTCAATTGCTTGGATCAATGAAATAGTTTCTCCAGATCCCGACCATTTATAAAGTTGTCGTTACGTGCTCTTTGTTCGGTTTAACAGGGTCAGTCCCAAATGCGCAATAACTGTTCGATATCATACGCAAAACCACTATCCACCGCAGGAAAAAAAGGGTGGAAGAAAATATAATAATGATCAGTAGAAAATCTATTGGTCTTTCCACCGAAAAGGGGAAAAATCTAAGAAGATGTCATTTTTATTGAGATAGACCGACACTGCTTAGATAAAAACAATCGAACTCAGTTTATACACACTTGTTACAATGCAGACATCATAGTCAGCAACCTAAGATTGTATGTCATGTAGTGCGTCTTGTTAATGCTGTGAAAATATCGTACTTACACAATCTTACATTAAACTGATTAAAATTTAAACTCAGTTTTAACTTTTAATTCTAAAGGTATACGAATTACTGTATATGTATCCTTAGTCGGCGCCATCCTAGTTTTAGTCCTGTTGTGCCTTACAAGATCATGGAGAGCAGAAGATCTGAAATTATGAAAAACTGGTAGGTAGAAGATAAAGGGCTTTTATCATTCAAAATCTTCATCAAATTATGATAAGTTCACTGTTAAACGGTGTTAACTTATAAACGTTTGTACAATAAAGCAACTAAAACAACACCCC
This sequence comes from Mytilus edulis, assembly GCF_963676685.1. Lineage (NCBI taxonomy): Eukaryota > Metazoa > Mollusca > Bivalvia > Mytilida > Mytilidae > Mytilus > Mytilus edulis. Next base: position 66,955,470 of record NC_092346.1, on the reverse strand, counting down.
ATAAATGAGTTGCCCTCCCGAACTCACCACGAGACGGAACATTTTTGTCCCTTATGAAATAAATTTATACGTTATGGATTGTGGGAAGATTATACATATGCTATCACGAAATTCAATTTTGTTTATCAGATATGATTATTGTTTTAGAACACCATGTGGAGAAAAATGTTGCATGTTATGATTTATTAATCTTGCAGATATAACGAAGAAAATCCAATAAAATAAATTGTATTTAATGGATATTTTCTTGTTTATTTAAGTATTGCTTTTCAAGCAACGTACTCAAAGACATTTAAAAGTCTGTTTTGTCGTGTCGATATTATCTAAAAATAATAAAAATTAGAAGATTTGGTGTAAGTTTCCATACGATATGCAAAGTTTTCAAAACAAATATAAGAAAATGTTGTCAGTATGCCGCTTGGTTCAAAATATATATTCTGTGTGAATAAGTCAATGAAGCAAAAAAAAAAAATCATGAATTTGTTTATGAAAAAAAACTTGGTTAATTCAGAAGTCAATATATTTTCAAAATCAAAAGACCATGAATATAATAAAACAAGAGTTACTGTTTAATTCTTCATAAAACACAAAGTTCTGGTTTCTGTGGCCATTACCGCGAGGCAAGTAAAAGCAACGAAGTTGGCACTTGCTTATATTGCATCGCCTTCGATGAAATCACAAAGTTAATGATTTTCACTTAATGCTCTGCAATTTTACAGACAACAGATATATTTTTCTTACAATTATTTGTTGATAATCTTCGCTGACTGATCATTTGTAAATATTTGTAAAACACGTAAAGGATCATTAATTTGTTTTTGCACTGAGTAATTCGTTAATAATAAAGACGACCATATTAACCTAGACATATGTTTTTGCACTGTAAGTTTTAAGTAGAGGCCTCAAAATAAAACTTCTTGTCTTAAACATCCATTGTTACATAAAGGAATCAATGTAATATAGTGAAAAATTACTATTTTCTTATTTGATTATAGAAATTACAATACCGTGCATGTATGTGTTTGAAAAGAACAACACAATAAAGGAAATGCACGCATCCCTGTAAGAGCCCCACAGCGGTAAGTAAAATATGCATATCTGTGTCATTGCATTTGGTATGCATGTAGACAGAAAACACATCCACGATTCTTAATGTAAAATATAATGAATTCAATTAGCAAAAAATACGCGTCCCTCAGCAGATGGTTCAATTTTTGGAATTTCTTAATTTTGTTTACACAATCATATATCCATTAAAAGAAGGAAGACATTTTGACGGAAAGTAATAAAATCACTGTTATTTTAGAAGGTTATTTAGTTCTTCTCTTAATTTCCAAACCTCTAAATGTTACAAAGAATTCACCGAGTTCTAAATAAAGAGAAAAAAAAACCGATTCACGTATTAATGTTCTTATACAAATATATTATAAAGGCTAAAAATGCCGCAAAATGTTGTAGGAGAAATAGAAGTTTTCATTTAACTTATTTCTTTGTATTAAAATGAAAAATATAAATATCTCTTAAAACGTCTTTATTTCTTATACATATATGCAAGACCCACCAACCAAAAACCTCTTTTAATCCCATCGTATAAGTTTCAAATTCTGCTTGTCGTATTAGGCTTGACAGAATTGCGAATTGACAATTTGTACAAAGTTACTAAGCACCAATATATTTCAATACATATCTTATATTGATAACTCGAAACCGGTTTGGTCTTGATAAAACAACAGTCTATATATATTCTTACAAAACAAAAACGTCATAAAAACAAATTTGCATGCAGATTTAGGAGAACAATGTATTTGGTCTCTTTACGGTGAAATTGAACGAATATTTTTAGAATTGTGTATATAAGTTGCATTTAAGTTAATGATCGGTCGTGTGTTTTTCTGCGACCGGAACTCAAAGATCTTGCAGTTTTGGAGTTATCGAGTTCAAAATTGATTTGAAGCCCATTACTCAACCATTGAAATTTTATTTTATTTACTTCAACTATTACTTTGTGTTCTGAATATTGGCAGAGGTGGATCTTTGTTTTCTCCTCGATTTAACTGAACAACGCATATGATTGTAAAAAATGGGAAGTTGTATGCAATATCTGTGCAAGTAAAGCACTGCAACTATTCTTATATGGGCTGCATGCTTATGTGTTACTTTACCATAAGTGTTTTTGAAATCATATGTATTGTATGTACAATAAAGTTGAGAACAAAGAGGCAAGATTCAAAGCTGGTAATATATCAATATATAGCAAATATAAATTGCACAATACTGACATTTCGTTTGGAAATTTATAGAATAGATTAAGCGAAAAAAGAGGTTTTGGTTTTAAAGTTGCATTGATCTTTCCATTTCCGCTTTGAACAGCGGTATACTACTGTTGCCTTTATTTATAAGACCTGATGACGTTTTAAGAGATTTTTGTTTTTTGTTTTACATTTTGTTTTATAAACACTCCTAAAATCAGTTTGGTGTGAATAGTAGTAGTACATATATTATTTTCTCCGAAAGCAGAATCTGTTACGATATATAGATAAAGTTTCAAAATATTTGATGCGCGTGAGCAAATACCGCACATACAATTTTGAAAAGAAATTAGGTTGTGTAAAAACTGTAGAAATATTATATATTAAGAGTATATTTGCAAATTAACACCGGTTACTTGCAATTATTACGAAAGATGTAAAATTATCTACTATCCCGATTGCAATTCAAATCAATTGTTTTGCTATCGTGTGCAGGTGATTTTGTCTGCCGTTCCGATTGTCATTGCATTGCAATGGATTTGCAATCGTTTAAAGTCAATCAGTTTTGATCTGTATAACCTGTTGCATCTGTTGGACAGATATCCCGTAATGGGGTGTGAAGGTGATATATATATTTGAACGATGCAACTTGACCAGAAACAAAACTATCCTAGTAATGCATAACAATAGCGTCGCCTGCGTTGGAGTAATAAATAAGAAATGATGTTTGCCACAAAAAGAGGGGGCAAAAATCATATAACAACTCCAGGTCTTTCATTGTGATTTGGAATATCATTAAATAGGGTTTGTTTTGTTGCACTTCATTGTTTCTGTTGTTTCCATTTAATGGTTAAGGTGTTCCCCTCGGTTTTAGTTTGTAACCCGGATTTGGTATCTTTCAATCGATTTATGACTTTTGAACAGCGGTCATACTACTGATGCCTTTATTTCAAACCTAAATTAAAAATGGATGAAAATGTAGGAAAATAACTTGGTAAATATTTCATCACCTTTTGTTCCATTGCTCATGTAAATATAAATACAGAAATGTGAATAATAACAAAGCTCATCCATTATTTAAGAAAAAAATATTTGAAAAAGTAATGAATTCAATGTTTTATTGAATGAATGAAGCTCCTGAATGCATATATTTATACATTGCACATTGTATCAATCTGCATTACTCTGATATATACTTGAAATGATGGTTTTTTTAAAAATTTTTTTAAATTTTCTTTCAATTTAAAAAAAAAGAAGATAGGTTAAATTACAATAATGTAAAAAAAAAAGCATAATCACATATCTGAATTGGTAGGATAAAGAAAGCACATGTGTTTGCACAAATGGATAATAATACGTGGATTAAGTGCAAAATGTAATTTCTTTTCGTGATCAATTAGGTTTCCTTATTTGATGGCCGCTTCCATTGAGGTTTGGAATACCATTAAATAACGTCTATTTTGTTGCACTTCAGTGTTTCTGTTGTTCTGTTGTTTTTCTTTTATGGTTAAGGTGTACCCCTCGGTTTTAGTTTGTAACCCGGATTTGTTTTCTCTCAATCGATTTATGACTTTTGAACAGCGGTATACTACTGATGCCTTTATTTCAAACCTGAATTAGATATGATGAAAGTGTAGGAAAATAACTTGGTAAATATTTCATCACCTTTTGTTCCATTGCTCATGTAAATATAAATACAGAAATGTGCAAAGTAACAAAGCTTATCCATTATTCATGAAACAAATTATTGAAAAAGTAATGAATTCAATGTGTTAATGAATGAGTGAAGCTTTTGAATGCATATATTTATATATTACACATTGTGTCTATCTTCATTACACCGTTTGTTATATTATTGAAATATACATTTTTATTTATTTTATTTTTTTGTCAATTAAAATTAAAAAAAAATAGAGGTAAAATTGCAATAATATAAAACAAGCATAATATATCTTTATTGTTAGGATAAAGAAAGTACGTGTGTTTGCACAAATGGATAATCGTACGTTTATTAAAGGGAAACTTCGCAAAAAAATCAAAAATTGATATTATGTCCATTCTGTATAAAAATTCTCAAATTTATAGATATTAAAGTTTTATTCCGCTAGATAAGAGATCACCATCGATTTTAAATTTTGAGTATCAATTCTCTGCGTTCCGCCATTTTGTCATCTTCTACGATCAAAAATCACGATATGTCTATAAACCACAAAGGACCAAAACTACAGTAACCGATGTAGTCGTAATTGCGTGTCGATATCTTGTCAATCGTACGGTTGTTTTATCTGACTAACTAACTTGATACGGAAAATGTTCTTATTTTTTTTTAAATAACCATAGTCTGGTATTTTTAATCTGTTAATATTGGAATTAATTAAAAAGTCAAAGTTCAAATCATAAATAAGTGTTCCGTGAAAATTGTTTTCGAAAATGTAATTCGTTCATAATTCTTTAAAGTAATAAACTATTCAAATAAATTCGGATCTTCCCTCATCTGATCACCAGCATGGCTTAAGGTATTACTCCCAAAGGTATTGTGAGGGGTGTGAGGTGACACGTCCAGGTATTCAAGCGATTTCCTGTCGGGCTTGCAAGTTCATGCATCGTTTCACTTCTGTAGGTATTAATCGGTGTACACGGCCGATAACTTATAACTTTCCATTTTGAACTATCAGGTTTATAATATACATCTCTGTCTTGCGTGTCCGAAAGTGATATAATATACTAGTCATTACTTAACTCATACGCTTGTTTATAAATAACATTTCTGGTGTAAAGAATATTATTTATAAAAATATAAATAATACATAAAAAAAAGATTTGAAGAAATAAAAATCTATTTACATATTTTTTCCAAGGGTTAATTTAGAAAAATGTAATATAAACTCGTTGTCAATAGTAAAGGACACTGAGATTGGAACATACCAGAAATATTGATTTTAAAATGTACGCATTTGCCGACGATTCGTTTATACGCCTGGATAGAAAGTTACGGAACTAAAGCGCAATTTAAATTATATACATGTATACATTGAACATAAGAAAGAAACATACATTTTGTGTAAATTGGGGTATAAGTTTTGTAAATAGACTAGTCCACGTATGCCAACAGTATGTAATCAACGAATTCGATAGACTATTGTATACCAAAAGAAGAAGAAGAAGAACGAACGAACTATACAAATTAGTTGAAAAAAGCTTTAGTTAACTCATCAGATGGATAAAAATACAAATACTATAAATACATTATTGGAAGTTTTCGTTTTTGCAATTTGAGAGTAAATGATGTATCAAACGTTCAAGAATACGCATGTAATATGTGTCACTGGATAAAAAAAATCATCCTCAACACCCACTTCCGTATGGGACTTCCCCTTTCAGTGACCTGCAAATTTAACAGATGATACACTTTCTAAGATTTATATGTCCAACAACGACCACTGCTCTACATGTGTTACTAACAGCCTAAGATAGCAATTCTTTTGTTAGGTCAATTCTCTTTCGTACAATACCAGAAAACATGGAAAATAAGTTCTTTAAATTTTGACTCTGGAATTAATACCATTTTTTCGTGCGACAAACTTTATTTCTGGCGATGAGCAGACATGGGCGGAAAACAATAAAAAGATAGGTTTAATATTTGTTCATTCATTTAACATGTATAATATGAATATCATTCAGTACACTTCGGTCTATACAAATGCAGAATATACCATGATGGTTTGATTTCGTCAAAAGATATAAGAGATCTGACAAATAGGTTATCACTTCGATATTGCAAGACACCCATTTATAACTTTGCACTTTTGAATACCAAACTTTCGCAAAAAGATAAGTCATTTGATTAAATAAGAAGTTGTGGTTTGTTTACTTGGAAGACACTTACCCAGATGAACTGAACTTAAGCAGCTATATAAGTCACGGTATGGCCTTCAACAGTGAACAAAATTAAAAGTATATTGTATAATTCAACTAAATGTGAACATGGCTGTGAGTTAGGACGTCTGGAGCTCTCCCTCTATGGCGCTTGTACCTCGGAAAACTTGTACAGCTTGTTTCAAGAACAACCGGGTTCAGACAAACTGTTCTGAAATCAATATTGTCACTAATGCATTCACCCAATTCAATATTACCATCAAAGAGAGTAAATTCGGGGCAACAAAGACATTCCGTCAATAACGGCATAACTATGCGTTTAGTACACGAACACCAATCCGGCTGTGTTAAACTGGCGAGGGTTGCTAAGGATATCTTGATTTCGGGAACTTTCTGCAGCTTCCATTTTATCAACTCTTCTTCGGTATACTCTAGCTATAGTGCGTACCCAAATTGACCATACTCGTCAAAATCTGCCTCTCTTGACCGGACTGGAACCACTGTTAGTACTATCAACCTCCGAACAAGACATTTTTAGTTACGATTTTATGATTAATTTTGGGACAATATATACACTGTCCTATAGAAACAAGTACGCACAAATCATTAAAGAAATATATGTGAGTAAAAGTTAATTGAATTAGCAAAGTTAATATCCTTTGGTCTCGAATGTATTTTAACTAATTAATGTGTTTTTATAGGCTAGCTCAAATCCTCATCCAAATAATATAATCTATATGTAATAATCCCTTCCTACCACACCAAGATTTAATGCCGAGCGGTAGACATATTTAAGGTACTAATTAAGTATAATTAAATGAACAATAGATAACAATAATTAATCATAAATGTGCAAAGATTTAAAAACATTTTTTTTTCTTTATTCGTACAATTATATTCCGCTTCGGTAGAGTTATCTTCAGATAGTTTCTGATATTAATTAATACATGGGTTTCAAAAGATTAAATGTAAGTGTTCTCGTACATTTTTTTGCCTAATAAAGACAATCAAAATGATTTGGTAAAGCTATTTCTAATTTCTAAGTTCCCCTTTTTTATGAGACTTAAATCAAGGACAAGAGGTGTATATCATTTTATTCTGACACATGAATTAAGTTTCCCGTCTTTAACCGAAAACTGTTTATTTCTTAGTAAATTAATTTATTTGAATTCAAATAAATAATAGCACCAAATATAATTAAATAATTCCACGGCGATCTATTTTTATTTGTCACCTGTATTTTTAATGTGTGTATTAAAAAAATGCTCCCTTGTTTATAATCCACTGATCCGAATAGACAGTCACACCTGGCAAGGTGTGCCCTAGAGGCGTGGTTAAATACCGAAGTGCAAATAACAATTTACCTTTAAACAAGCCATCTACGAGTATTGCCACAGAACCGTGAATACACACGTCGTATAAACCTAGTCATAGCAGAGATAGTAAAAGGTCAATAAGAGTACACCAACATATTGTCTTTACAGATTATTGTACTTTAATTTGTTCACCTTATCAGTCCGAAAATGCATTAATTAAAAATAATTTTATAACTTTTTGTGTTGTCTAAAAAAATAATTCGAATATATATGTTTAACATAGAAAATTTATCTCATGAATGTGTACAATTGCACGTCTGTGCGTTTTATCTTCTTATTATCGGCTGGTTATTAGATAAAGCATAAGTCATCGGCGCGCTTACGATTACGTTAAAATATGATTAAAAACCAAGACTTTTAATGATTGTATTTTAAATCCCGGCATGCAAAAACCAGGAGAAAACGTCACGACCTACAGGAAGTAGTTAATATTTTTTCATTAATTATTGAATTTCTCCTTTATTACTGCACATTTAGCGATAAAACTTTGTGAATATATATATTATGTCATTATGAACATATTTAAACCATAAGAAAAAAATCGCGAATTTTCCCTTTAAGCGCAAAATGTAATCATTTCTTTTCGTATTGTATTGATGAGATCAATTAGGTTTCCTTATTTGATGGCCATTTTCAGATTGTCTTAGAAACCATTTCCCATGTATTACGGTTTTCTATATTAATCATAATTAGTAAGATCCTTTTTGCTGTAAAATTGTCTTCCAGTTATAAATATTTAACTTTACAGTAATGATCTTATTTACAAATTCTATTATCTGGTTAAGGAAAGTCAATGAATCAATGTATTATTTAGAAGTCGGTATTAAACAAGACTGCCGGCAAAGTTATTGTGTTCTCTTCCCAAATTAACCTTAAAAGATATAATTTCCTCCATTGCGACATATTTCATATGGTAATTTTCCTGAGCTGCAGGGGAGGAAATAAGCATGAAGACAGCACGGTGTGATACGATAATCAGCCTCGTTCGCGACTCTATACCTGTGCGATGGCATCTTGTTCGCGAAGTTAAAATGTCGAGTACATATGACACGAGAAATTATTTTACATTTTCTTTATAAATATTCCTAATAACGTCTGCATTTTTATTATAAAAAATATATTAATATTAATGAAACAGAATTACAGAACAGAAATGAGTCATGTGAATAAAAGAGAAGAAAGTAGGTTTTATAAGACATTAGTGTCATGCACTCGTTTGCTATTTTCTAATCGAATAATCACCATGTGTAGTATGTTTTAACATTCAAACATTCAATAAACTTGTCCATGACAGTTTGAAACAATTGATTCCCTAACCATATATAACTAGAAGGTAAGCACAATATTTGTACGGATTACTCTTCTTTAAGGTCATTTCAGTTTCTAATCCATTACAACAATATATTGAACCAGAAGGACACATAGTTGCTGTTTCAAAACAAGCACCACCTTATCATTTTATATAAAGATCTATCTGGATTTAACCTTGGATTATAGGAATTTCTAATCCTGATAAACAAAATTGTGAAATACCACTACCGCCATTGTTGACCATTCATGGCAACCTAGCTGAGTTTTTCCAAATGGACAGCTTTTTTGTTTTCTTTTTTGAAAAATGAATAACCAATGACCATATAATAGATCTGCTTAGGAAAGGGTTATCACAATCAGCTTTTCTCATCACTATCCATCCATCGTCGTCCTTCACCAATAACAAAAATCTTCTCCACTGAAACTAAAACTACTTGGCCTATCGGAATCAAACATAACCAAAATCACCATTAAAGATGTGTACGGTTATACACCTGTGAACCATTATGGCTAAAACTTGAACCCGGGGTGTTCGATGTTGACCAAAATTTTCGAGAAACTCCTTATAAGAGTAATCGACTTCAAATCACGATGTCTACTAATATTTCACTTTTTTGGCTATTATTTTTAAAACTATAAAAGAAAAAGTAAAACTTTAACGACAAAAATGACAAAAAGAACCAAAAGGACAATAAGAGAATATGAGTAATTGTCCTTCAAACATGAATATTCCTTATTTTTTAGTTTTTCATGGTAGCTATAGTGGATAGGGAAACAAGGTAAACAGAAAAAAACCAGCAGGACACGAAGTTACAAAACCAAAGTGACAAGTGTGAGGTTTAGCTAGCCACAACACCAGGTTCAACCCACCATTTTTTTTTAAAATGTCCTGTACAAAGTCAGGAAAATAGCCATTGCTATATTATATTTCGTTTCTGTATGTGTGGGTTGTATTTTAGTGTTGTGTTTCTATGTTGTCGTTGTCCTCCTCTTATATTTCATGCGTTTCCCTCATTTTTAATTTGTAACCCGGATTTATTTTTCTCACTCGACTTATGAATTTCGAATAGCGGTATACTACTGTTGCCTTTAGGCAAGTCAACCCCTTTAACTAAAAAAAAAGATGAAACCGTAGTTCCAATTCTTAGTGAAAATCAGAAAAAAATATGTATTGATCGAAAATTTAAACACAACAACCGTAAACACAACAGCAATATGTCATGCATACAACGACCAATAGTCGTTTAAATCAGCTTCATTTAACTTGGATATTTGTCTCATAGGCAAATATACTGCATCACCTTGTTTTATATCCAGTTTACTACATATACCCTTATACAGATTTAAAGTACGAGTCAGGTCAGGAGGTTTTGAGATGAAATTGAAAGATATGAAGTGTGTGACCAGAAGGACGAAATGTGCTGTCGTTCTTGCTAGATATACAAAAGGGGTTGACAAAAACTTAAATTTTGGAAAGACTGACAACATAATGGCAACAAAAAGAAAATGTTTTAAAACTACTAAAGAGCTACAGAAAGATCAGTAGTTTCTGCTATTATAGTGGCACCGATTGCGTTGTTCATATCAAACAAGTAAACATGTTTTGATAAATTGCATTTAGTTATGATACAAATAGCGAAAGTGTGACAAAGGACATTGTAATTGAAAGATATTTCCAAAAAGCGTCCTTTATTTTCACATTTCACTCCACTCCAGCAGTGCATGCTATTTTGCGCTCAGAGCCGACTCAATTGTACTCATTTGAGAGAAAATCATTCTGTGATTTCTGAACCTTTTTAGTTGGACCATAACTTGATCGTTTTCAGCATTCTTCAATAATTGATCAGTAAGAATCAATACATTCGCAAGCTTTTACCGGATTCTTTAGGTTAAGGATAATAAAATAAAATCGTTTACCGTGATTAAAATCATGTGCTATAACGTCATTTGTGAAAAATAACAGTATTCTAAAATTACACAAGGATGGTAATGAAGACATTCGTAATTACGTTTATAAAATTCTGGTATTATTACTAGGCTTACTTTGAATATACACGTGAGGCCATAGTTTTAACAGTGGAAAACAGAAGAATATCGTTAAAACCTGTGGAGAAGGATTTCAGACACACAGCCATTCTTCATAAATGATGAAACACCACATTCAACATAGCCTGACATGCGCAGCAGGAGTACAGCGCGACTTCCTTTTCTGTCGAGCCTAATGTACACTCTATCATTATATTCGATTAACAAAACTAATAATACACGTCCATTATACCAGATCGTCACAGTGCATTCAATCAGTTTCAATTAGAGTCACGACATTTTATAAGTCAGTGATTATTTTTATACATTTCCCTCATGATATTCTCATTTGACAAAAATATCTGTCTAAGCGAAATGTACCCCAATATCTGGAGAAAAAAAAATCATTTGACAATTTGGATTTTAGAACAGACTGAAATTTCTGATAGCTAGTAGCTACCAAGACCAATGAGTACATTACCAAAAACTCTTAGAACCAAGTTGGTATTTTATTTTGTAGATTTAAGTTGTAAAAAACTATTTCACATAAAGTTGACACTATAGAAATAGTTTCAATTCTAATAAAATTTTATCAAAAACGTAAGCAATTATCATGACTTAACCAACTACTTGTAATAAGTAAATATCGTATGCATATATAAATAATGTTCTCGATAGAAGATTCAGTGCTGATGAAAATGAAACGACAGATGTAAAAGGTTTCCAACAATTGAAATCACTTCAAAAATTCAAATTAGATTTGTTGTGGATTTTGGTCCTTCGTTTAAAGCTTGGTAGTTATAACAATATTTAACTTTGTGTGTTATTAAAGCATAGTATCATATGGAGCATAAGAACACCCAATCGTGTCTGTGTTATTTGCTTTGGAACTGTGTTCAATTTGTTTTGACTGAATTAAGTACTTTTTGTTATCTACGTACTGAAAATATTCAAACATTCTGGAACAGTTATGATTGATTTTTTTTGCTGCCTTATATTAGTAATACTAATCCAATACGTTTATTGAAGTATTTAAAGCGGTATTGTGCTGACCGCAATCTTATGATGCAAAGATATTTGTATACCTGAATTTATATATCAGTTTCAGTCATGCAGAGGGTAAAATTTAGGAAATGATTGAAAGCCACTGGAATTCAAATATTTATGTATAATGTACTTTAAAAGTAATGGAACATTTTACAAATTTCTAGATAGCAATGTTATGTATTTTTTTTATATGTATAAATACATGCGTACAGAAAAAAACCCACTTTTAAATACTTTGTGTTTGGTTTTAAGGTGGTACCTTACACTACAGGGAAATAACTCTGTAAAGTCAGCTAAACGTTTTAATTACTTGTGTTGTAAAGGGAATATTAAGCTTATCAGTGATCAAAGTTGGTGTTTGTGAAACTGCTATATAATCAGTGTAATTTTTCTGATAAAATGGTTGGTTCAAAATTTTTGAAATTTTTATAATTTTGTTAAAGGGTCAAAGTCATACTTTGTCAAAATTTTATGAAAATTAAACAAGCCAAATTAATTTTAGTGAAAGTGTTCGGTACCACCTTAAGCACGTCTTTCCTGTATTTTTAGATGGTAACTAAAATTGTAGTTTTGAATCATCTATAGACATTAAAAATTCGGTAACAAGGTGTTAACAAGCTCGGAGATGCACTAGAAATATTGTTGAAACCTCAAATTTCACATATGAATAAATGATATTGTGAATTTAAGTGAAAACTATCGGACATTTAGATAATGACCCTGGTGTTAAATTCGTTCAAAAGAATTTAGCCCTTCCTCTTTTTCACGAAAAACTCAACACCAAATTCGCCAAATGGAACGACTTTTGCCTTATTTGTATTTCAACTTGTTAATGTTCCACTTAATCATATATTGACCTGCACATTTTTCAGTCATCCGTTCACGAATAACATATCTTGAACCAATGATTTAGAAGTATACATTACCTTGATTGGTCCGGCAAAGTTTTGCTTACTCTGTAGTCGTGATAACTGTATAGAGCAGGGTTTAGAACACCATACTGAAACTGGTAATTTCCGCCCCAAAGATGTATCGTTCAAAAAATAAAACCCTGTTGCATTGGTTTTCCTATTTATATATTTGTTGAAGTCACTTTTTGACTCTACAATGGCTGATTTAGTGCTTGAGGTATGATTTAGACAGGTGTCTGTTGTTTAAGGCAATATGTTTTCTTTTTTTTTAAGTGTTGTTGTATTGTAGAGATGATATCTTATTGATGTATACTCTCTCGTTTCTGTATAGTGAGAAAACCGGTCCTGGAATCGCATACTCAATGGGGTTATACCCTTTATCTTTAGGTAAAGGGCTGTAAATATCGATCGTGGAAGACACATTTTAAGCATGGGACTTTGTGCTTTGTATTTCTTTTCATTCGACTGATAACGTTTGAAAAAAGTTCTTCGTTCTGCTCTCCTCAAACCGTATAAAATAGATAAGTTAAGGTGGATCCCTACAGATATAGCAAATTTTTTTTCACCATTGAATTTTTCTTAAAATTTGCATACATATACTATGCAATGGCCTCTATGAAAATTTGAGTTAAAAATAGTATGTCACCAGACTCGTTTCCATGGTAACGGTCACCAAAGTTGGTACATCACGTGTATGCATAAATACATACCTGATGTAGAAACTCTGGATTTTTTTCAAGCCTTTGAAAGTATTTTGAAGGGTTTGTTCTTCATTTATTACAAAATTATTATTTAAAATGTAAATAAAACACAAATAATGGCAGTTTTATTCATTTTCATTGATTTCGTCTCTAATTTCATCAACACTGCTCCACAAAAAAAAACACAGATTTTGTTAAAAATTTCTATTTTTCTTAAATTTCCAAAAAAATGGTCCAATGAATATTTTTTTAAATTTGACATAAGATGGTCATAACAATGAGCTTTAAAAAGAAATTAAAAAAAATATGGGTCACCAGACTATTTTTTGCACGAAAAATGTTTTTGTGACCCCTAACGAAACAGTGATCAACAGCAGTTTTTTGTATATCTTTCATCATCGGTGATCAAAGCGTGACATATGTTGTCATATCCTTTGTTAAACTAACACAAAATAATACAGTTTCACAAGGCAATCAAATGAGAACAATTTTTTGGTTTCTATGAACAACGGTTACCATGGCAACAGGACATGAAGTTGGAAAATTCAAGTTTTTGCATTGTTCTGATGTGCAAGATTAACAACCTAACAGACAATGGCAGATCAAATACCATGATTTCAGACCAACAACACATGGCTTCTATGTAAATGTAAACAAATATTATGATACATTGTAATGCAGCTTATATTAGCATTACTGTGGTCTTAAATGAGCAAAATAAATTACTCAGAAGTTAGCGAAAATCACCAAATATATTTTTTTTTAAATTATCGATTCATAGGTAACAGTCATGCAAGTAAATGGATTAAAAAAGACTTTGTCACCTTTTCCACAATTAATGATTTAAGTTTGATGAAGCATAATGATAATACATTATATATTTCAGTTGTCATAGTAACATAACCAAAAAATGATGAAATTATAACTTTTTCAAAGGTTTTTCAACTTTCTTTATTTTGAATGCCTCAATAATCAAGCAAACATATAACTGTTATATTTACAAATGTGTAAATAGTTTACTCCTCTGATTCAGTCAAGTACTTATTGATAGTCATATATAGCATTATTAGAGTTCACTGTGTTCTCAGTCAAAATTATCAATCCTTCCATATTGAATAGTACATGTTGCTCCCAGTCAGATATAGCATATTACTATTAGTGGCAATTCTTTTCTTTCAAAATCTTTGTTTTCTGGTTATCTGTTTGCCTCTCTAATTTCTTATTCATACTTTCCCAAATTTTCTACGTAAATTTTCCAGGGGAACATTCTGTTGCTGCATTTACCTGAAAGTTAAATTTATTTATTTGTAATGAAAAGGTGTAATATATGGGCACAGGACGTTTGCGCTTTTTTACCTGTAAAACGATAGGACATTTGCGCTTCAAATACTATGGACATTTGCGTTTTTAATTTTGATTCACCTGTATTAAATTGATCGGACATTTGCGCTTTTTACCTATAGTCGACTACCTGTAATCTTAATGAGAAGTTATCATTACGTAAAAAAATTTAACTTATATTTGTCATTAGTGAGTTCACATTTACACAGTCTTGATCATGGATTTTAAAGTTATGGAGACTTGACCGGGTTATGGTTGTTGTCAGAAATGTATTTCAATCAGCTCTCTTGAAGTGCTGCCGTTTCAATCTGTCCTTAGCCTGGTGGAGAAAAATTCAAGCACTAGGACTCTCTAAAGAATAGAGACAAACGTTCACCTAATCTGTCCCAGTCAATTGGATAATTTAGGTCGTCAATCAATGGCCAGGACCACGCTGTTTTGAATATGATTCTACAAGGAATGTACAACTCAAGTGGGAAGGAGAAACTCGATCATTTATTTGAGATGTGGGCTAAGTACCATTCAGGACAGATAACAAGAGCAAAATTTGTTCACTCATTGGGCTTCAAATATCAAGCTAAAACTGATCTGTAATTGTGATGACAGTACTTGATTTTATTTCTTAAGAATGTTTACTTTTAGCTGTACATAAACTTTTAAACACATATCAACAATGTGCCATGAAATGAATTTTAAACTGTTACAGCCCGGATAAAAGAGGAGGGAAGTCATAGATATATAAAAAAAAAAAAGCGCAAATGTCCTATGTAAAAAGCGCAAATGTCCATTTTTAAAAAGCGCAAATGTCCTATGTTTTGAAGCGCAAGTGTCCACAAAAAAAAGCGCAAATGTCCTATGAAAAAGCGCAAACGTCCCGTGCCGTAATATATACTAATAAACTACTAAATCTATATAATATTTCAGTGAGTGCAAAATTAATCCAATCATGCATTACAACATCAATTTAAAAAGATTATATTATACCTGACTAACAAAGGTACTCATTAAGAGTTTTATAATATGATATATGGCCAGGTTTTTGAAGTGATTGCAATAATTAGGTCAGCTGATGGGTATGCATTTTATATTGCTTTTGCATATGATGGCCATCCTTTTTAGTGGTTTTTGTTTTGTGAACAATGGCAATTTGGAATGCAATAATTGACAATATAAATGATATAGGGAGCATTATAGGGTCCAATGCAAATAAATTCAAGGTATACATGTATATTTAATAGGTGTGACCTTTACCATATATGTGTACCTTAAATCAAAACAGTTGAACTGTTCTTTTTGGTAAAAATTTACATATATACAGCATGTGACCAAGTTTGAAATAAACATAAGTTATCTACATCACATAGTTATCTTCATTGTCAGAATTGTGGCACATAAGAACCAGTGGCAGTCTTGATAATATACTTTGTATTTAAATTATAAAATAAAGTACAAATCAATAGTGTAAAATGTGGATCACTGTGACCTTCTTTTGCCTGGAAGCTGAGTTACTTACTGAGACTCTGAGAGTGTATATATAAGTTTGCATGATCTGACACCTTTTAGTTGCTGAGATATACATTTGTTGTATATGAAATTGGATGTTTAATGTAACCAAAGTCAGTGAAGTGGAAAATGTAGGTCAGTGACATCTGTGTACAAGTTTACATGATCCTACATTTTATAGTTGAGTCTACTAAATATATTGTCCAAAAAGAAATGTTATAAATGCCTGCAAAACACCATTATCAGATTAAAAAGTCTCAAATGGAACCTAAGTTTTTTTTCAAAGGTAACTACATGTAATTATCCTAAAATGTATGTATTTACCATTGACAGTCATTCTTCATTTTTCTACAAAACTGCTGCTAATAACCTGCTGTTAAATGATGACCATGAGACCTACAATTGATAACAAATATAACAAAAATTAAATAAGTAAATTAATATAATCAGATAATATATGATTCATAAAAAGTGAGAGTTTTATATTACTTTTTATCAATGTTGGTTGTTCAATATCAAAATAGTGAAAATAATGATAAAAAAAGCCATATTCCATATAATAACAAGAGCATTGCTAAGTATGGCATCCTCTCACCATAGAAGACTGTTGCTTTCACATGGGTGTTTAGAATCTACAATGTCCACTTTCACCTTGACATTTGGGAATATCTTTTCTATTAATAAAGTTAAAGTATAAATTCTTTAAATTTACCTGTATTACTTTCATAGTTTCAACCAGTACCAAACATTTGCAATTCTGCAACATAACTAGCTTCAACCTAATGAAAAAAAGTGATAACAAATATATATAAATGAAAGTGCATGCAGTGTTCAAATACTATAGCTAAAACATATTACATTTAAAATTAACTGGAAACTCAGGCTGTTAACAATGAAATTTGTAATAATAATATGTATAAAGGCTTTCAAAACCAAATAGGTTTCATTAAATTTGTTGAAATTATACATTAATATAGATTTCATTTAATAAATTATACATATGTAACTAATTCTAGTTCAATATTTTTGTTGAAACAAATTCTGTCATGTTCTATACATGAAAGTCTTCAAGTATATATAACAATGCTTTACCACAAAATTGATTTGAAATATTGACCCTAAACTTGAAATTATTACCAAGATCTGTTAATTCATTTTTATGACTACTTAAGTGCAAATATGAATATAATTATGGTCCTCATTATACTTTATATCTACTTAGAAAAATTTATGAATTATATGACTAAAGGTTTAATTACCTTCCAATTATTCTTTAAATTAACCATGTTTAAAACTGTTTCTTCTTTTGAATTTATTTACAGGATTCTTTTGCAACTGCAAATATTTTCTTTCCAGTTTAATTCTCCTTTTTCTTTAAGTATGGCTGATGAATTCACAGACAGTACATTCAATCCATTAAGGAAATTGTTGAAATGTGTGGCACAAATTCCTGCATGTATCATTCCTGAAAAATATGATATGAAATGTCAGTCTGCACATGTATTGGTTAATTAGATAAACTATAAACTATGTAGACTTGAGTTCATAATTTTATTTGGAATATACAATTGATTTTTTCAATTTATATTTATATAATATGATTGTGAATTCATGTTTACCTTTATTCTTATAGATCACAGACTCACATTTATTTCTAATAATGTGGAATGAGGGTGGGTGCCCCCCTTCTTAATTTTCTTTTTTGCCTTCATGCATTATCCTGCATTCTACACATCATTCTAAATGACTAAATATGTAAGGTTTCCGACGACTTGGTCTCTGATCACATGCAAAAGATGACTTAATATGAAAATTCTGATTATAAAATAAAGAAAACTAATATTTTGAGTTTGTAAAACATTATTTTTGTGAATGAATCATTGTGACTGCAATTGTTTACTTTTTCAATTCTAATTTTATTTATGGTTATATAATTGCTACCAAATAAGTATTTACAAAATAATCCTCTCCTTTTGGATGCAAAACTAAAAAGCCCCTTATGTATAGATGTCTTTGTGTACATTGCAAAAATGATAAATAACTTCCAGGGGCAAAATTCCAGAAAAATTACTAAGTCCAGCTTCATAAAAAATTTGGGCAGCACTTCCCCTCAAAATAAAGCTTTTTACCCTCAAACCACATAAACCCCAGACCATAATAGAGGGGAATTAAAGAAAGAAAAAGAGAGGTGTGGGGCAGGTTCATTTATTCAAGACATGAAACCATACACCTTCTCCAACCAGTAAAATGTGTAAAGTCTAAAGAGAATATATAATAAAGAGAAAATTGAACTCTCTTACCATGTCCAGCTTTTGAATTGATAACAAATCCACCAGTCCCATTTTCCCCTCGTTTCTACACTGTCACACATTATATGCAGGTTACATGCACTGCAGCTACAACGATATGGTATGGACAAAATGCTCCACGGCCTCCACCTCCTGGTCCAAGCCTTGAAGGTCGTATTTCCGTTCACAGACAGTATCCGCAGGGGACAGTTTTGCATCTTAACGAACATATTCTGCGCTAGGTGATCATCAGAGCTAGCCGTCGACCTTCTTTCCAGGTTCCGTCAAACGAAACATCACTGTCTGTGATCGGACGCCGAATTTCTCCAACTCTCAAAAACTTATATCATATGATATTATAAGTTGAGAATCATTTAAGACTGTGTGAACTTTCAGGCTGAAGCTATTCATATTCTTTATTTTTAAAGAACGCATGCATTTATCCTTTATGATAAACCTTCCTTTCTTCTGAGCGATGAGCTGTAACTTGGAAGTTGTTTACACACGTTGACAACAGACGACATCGGAACTGTTACCGTGACCTAGATATACAGGCGATATATCCTAAATTTTTAAACGGGAACCAGTTTTACATCAGTAAAATGTTGTTATCTCCCTTAGTATCGGAAGTCACCTTAAAGTACAAGAATTTTCATTAACACGGATTTAAGTATTTAACATGTATATCATATTTACATGTAAAAACTCCTAAGCTAGCTTCGTTTTCAACGTTTCACTCTAATTATTGTAGTTATAAGAGAAAATATATCAAGATTCAAAACAAGAAACCTTAACATATTTACATGTAAGAACTCCTTAGCTTGCTCTTAAATGTTTCACTGTATAATTATTGTAGTTAATAGAGTAAATTAATAGATGATGGTTTGTCTAGTATTTGAAGAGCTACTCTATAGCAGGTGGTATACATCTGATAGTCACACCTGCTGATGGTAATATTCAATTTATCTTCACCCATCAATTAACGAAGGCTTTGAAACAAGTCGTTCAATTTAATCACAGTCAAAATGTTAAAATAACAAGACTTTCTTTCAGTTTCAAATTTATTTCAGAAGTTTTAATGCATTGAAAATATTTAAAGCTAATTTGATATGAAACCTGAACAAAAATGTAATAATAGACTTATATGTCACTGTTAAATTCCATTAGTCAAAACAAGAAATAACATTATTTAAAAGTCTGATGAAAACACAAGTTTGATAGCAAGACGTGTAGCTTATCTTTTCTTTCATACAGTGTAAAAGCTAGTATTACATATTTAGGACTTAAATAAAGATAGATCAAGAAAAATAATCCATTTCAATTTATATGTTAATGATCATTTAAAACTTGGACAGATTTATTATAAAATGTCAAAATATATGTGCTATCAGAATGTGTTGCAGACACATTTTTGTAAAACGCAACACGTTTAAGTAACAGTGCTCAATAACTGTATACATTAAACGCATATGTACATATCTATCTCTTTATCAAGTCAAAGCTTGGAATCTTCAACGATGACATCCGCATGATGTAGGTTTTTCAAATATTGATTTTTTCTATATAACAGTGGAAAATATTACAGGGCAATTCATCACGATAATTTGAAACAAATTATCAAACATTCATAGGCACATATTTACAGATTGACAATAATTTGTATTTCTTTAACTGACCTAACATTGGCGGAATCATACAAAGAAAAAACAGCTCAAATATTGATTATAACATGACTGAATGATGCAACCATATAATCTATTATGTTACGTGTTCGTTGACCATGCACAAGAAGCAGCAACATATCCGTTAAAAATAAGCTTTTATGAGTTAAAGAAAGAGGGACGAAAGATACCAAAGGGACAGTCAAACTCATAAATCTAAAACAAACTGACAAAGCCATGGCTAAAAAAGAAAAAGACAAACAGAAAAACAAGAGTATACATGACACAACATAGAAAACTAAAGAATAAACAACACGAACCCCACCAAAAACTAGGGGTGATCTCAGGTGCTCCGGAAGGGTAAGCAGATCCTGCTCCACATGTGGCACCCGTCGTGTTGCTTATGTGATTACAAATCCGGTAAATAGTCTAATTCGGTAGGTCACATTCATGAAAGGGAAGGAGATTGTAGTTACGACGTAAGGAACATATCCGATATCATTTGTGAAACGGTTATTCCATAACGGTCAAACAACTCGTGATGGCGTCCGTAAAATTTACGAAGGGATGATTTCAACTTCACCATTTGGAACTCTTGGTTTAATAGCTTCCTTGTAAGCAGCAACCCTCTATCAAGAAAATCATGATAGGAAATGCAAGCACGGGAATATCGTATCCATTGGGAGATATATACCCCGTATGCAGGTGCTGCTGGAATGTTGCTACTTAGAAACGGAAAGTTCACAATTGGAAAGCTGAAATCAGCTCTTTTGTCGTGAAGTTTTGTTTTCAACCGACCCTCATTGTCAATTTCTAGATGTAAGTCAAGATATGAAGCCGACTTAACTGTATCTGTAGTATCCTTTATCTCTAGTTCGATGGGATAGATGTGTTCCACATAGTCACCAAATTTTGAATTGTTTAGTGAAAGAACATCATCTATATAGCGGAAAGTAGAGTTAAAGGATATTGCTAACTTCTTATCTTTCTTCTTAAGAAGTTCCTGCATGACGTCAGCCTCATAATAATAAAGAAACAAGTCGGCAAGTAGAGGGGCACAGTTTGTTCCCATTGGAATGCCGACAGTCTGTTGAAAAACACGTCCTCCGAAATTACAAATATGTTGTCAATCAAGAAATCAAGCATCTTGATAATATCAGTTTCAGAGAATTTTTTGTTTGAATCAGAGTGATTCTTTACAAAGTAGGATTTATCCCTCCCTAAGACAAGATACTTGTATCTACGTTGGCCATTCTTTTTTATGAAGCAAAGTAATACCAACTCTTTCAATTTGTCTTTTAGTTTGGAATGTGGAATACTTGTGTACAGAGTAGAAAAGTCAAATGTTTTAATACTGTTACAAGATGAAAGAGAGTTAGATTGTATATACTCTAAAAGATCTTTGGAATTTTTAAGTATCCACATCTGATTCACGCCACCTCTAGAATAGGCAGTTTCACAATAACTTTGAAGCCCGTCTTTGATTGCTGATAAAATAGATGTTAATAATTTAGAAAGAGGTTTCGTGGAGCACTTGGAAGCCCCAGCAATATACCGTTGTTTGTAAGCACACTTATGTAGTTTAGGTATCCAATACAGTGATGGAAGATCCAGTTCTTCATCTTTGGTTGAAATTCCAAAGGAACATAGAACAGACCTATGATTATCCAGGATTTCATCTTTGGTAATTTTTAAACCCTCTTCGTGGCTGGTGAAGATGAACAAATTTTATAGTTATCTAAATGCGGGAGTAACCACGAGCATCTGATTAAAGGACACTCAGCCACAAAAACAACTTAAAAATGAATATTCAAGCTTTTAACAAAGTTCAAAACTTTATTATCTTTCCCTCCTCGTGGCTGATACACTATGGTAGTAATGCTAAATGTACCAAGGGCAGGTGCTCAAAGGATATTCTAATATGTTATGTAAAAATTTACTGCATATATTTTAGAAAAAATTACTTTGTAAGACCCGCATGGTAGGGAAAATTATTAATTTTCAAAC
The DNA here is from genome assembly GCF_963676685.1 of Mytilus edulis. NCBI lineage: Eukaryota > Metazoa > Mollusca > Bivalvia > Mytilida > Mytilidae > Mytilus > Mytilus edulis. The sequence continues at coordinate 66,933,174 of NC_092346.1, read as the reverse complement.
GACAATATTCAGTGAAATAATAGCAACCTGTTACTTAAGTTGATGTAGGCATAGCATAACTAGTCTATGTACTGGACCTTTTTTTTTGAGAATATATCAGCCACGTAAAAATGAGTGGGTCGGTACAGGATGACGAAAAAAAATGAAAAATTGTAATCATGGCAATAATAACATTGAATTTCATACATATACTAGTACTTTATATTTTATACTTATGAATTTACCATTGAACGACGATTTACAATAAACACTAAACCTCTGTTATTGTCGGGGGCATCGGGGACCAAGTGGTCTAAGTAGTTCTACTACTGTAATCACTAGCCAGTCAATCTTTTAAAATTGACTAGGATTGTCAGTTTTCCTATCGAAGGTTTGTTGATTTCTCCGGGCACTCCGGCTTCTTAAAAGGGTAAAAGACTGTATTATAATAATTTACGGGAAATTGACTTTTGGATTTTCTGTGGTGTTTGATCGTTTGGTTGTTGGATACCTTGATAATGATATTGATTATACTGATTTGTGAACGTTTCGCTTGCTTAATATTTTTTTAACGGCATGCAATTATTTTTTTGTGAATTATAATTGTTCAAATATCGCAAATCAACTTCTAGTTCAACTATTTTTAAAGATTGACAGAGTCTTAAATTATATAATACTATATAACTATGCGTAACATGAAAATTAATTCTATAATTATACAGAGAATCTTATTGTCCAAATATTAGCAATAACAACATTCACAAGAGCCAATCAAACGTTGTTTGAAGTACTGACAAGTCTATCAGCATCGTGTTCACTTTTCAGCTTTTTGTTTGGTAAAGTGTTTCATCTGACGTTAGAATAATGGATTTCAAGTAAATTACCCGGTCGTACATTTCCTTTCAAATATCCGGAGTTTGGCTCAAAAGCCATCATTCTCACAGATTAATTGTGTTGTAGCTCGTGTTACTGGTCTATAAAGGACGGTAAATGAAAACAACAAAGTGAATAAAAAAGACTAACGAAAACATAATGATCAATCTGCAAAGCTTTGATAAATTTATACCTTATAAATCAAATTTATTGTTAGTCGTTTGCAAGACATTCAAATCTGCACACAATGAAAACAGTTAATTCACCCATAAAAGTAGCGATATAGTGGTTAACATTAAGGCCAATAGTAATTTGATATATTTAGTTGAAAAGGCAAATATTTCGTCATTGTAAACGTTTTATTGACAATAAATGTTGCTACTGCAAGATGATTGATTTTAGGTCATTTACTTTCAATCTGCCCGATGTCATTAGGACCGGGATAAAGAAATAAACGTATCAGTTCTAATTGGTTGTTGACACCTCATATGTTTTCCAATTTGGGAAATGAAAAATAATTGAAAAAGGCGTATAAAGGTTTTGATCTTAAAGTTCTTCATCTCATAAAATAAACTATGTTTCGAAAATTACATCAAAAGTCACCAAATAATTTTGTTATTTTTTTTGGGGGGGGGGGGGGGGGGGGGGATGAGAAATAAATTGTAATTAATATTTTTAATAATTAGTCGTTACCGACGAAGTAATATCATAACGTTTACAGACAATACTTTTTTTCATATTTAAATAAATCCTGTATATAAGTACAGTGTCGTGTTGGTATATGCCAATAAGATGAGAACCCAACGCTCACAACAATCTTTAGACATTTGGAGTCCTACAACAAATTTATCAATGTTTATCAAATATTTCAATGCTATCTAGTATACAAACATATGTCAACAATCCAAACAGTGACTATAAACGATCGGATTTCAAAAAATAAATTATATAGGGCCACTTACGATGATCCCAACTTGGGACGTTCACAGAATTTTATCAGGAACGCATATAAAGAGCTTCAAGTTTTGGCAAACATCGCATAAACATATGGACAACGGAAATAACAAAAAGACCGTTCGAAAATATCAAATTCATCTAAGGTTAACTTTTCCAACTTTTAACATTCGTTGTCAAACAATCCAGTCGAGGAATCGTTTCATTCTCGAAATAATTTTCTGTGTTTCCTGAATTATAACAATTCTTAACTAAAGACAATTAAAAATCACGATAGAAATTTTTTTTCTGGTTAGGGAAGCAAATAAAAAAAAAAGTCAGGAGCCTCTGGCCTTTGTTAGTCTTGTATTATTTTAATTTTAGTTTCTTGTGTACAATTTGGAAATTAGTATGGCGTTCATTATCACTGGACTAGTATATATTTGTTTAGGGGCAAGCTGAAGGACGCCTACAGGTGCGGGAATTTCTCGCTACATTGAAGACCTGTTGGTGATCCTCTGCTGTTGTTTTTTATTTGGTCGGGTTGTTGTCTCTTTGACACATTCCCCATTTCCATTCTCAATTTTATTGTTTGTCTATAGTTCTAAAAACAATTTGGAATTATTCCGTAATAATTTTTCTTTGCCTTTAAATCTATTAATTTTCTGATCTTTCATCACCATTAAGTGTAGTGTTTGTGTGCACGAACCTCACAAGATACACACTTTTGCCGTCTAAAAATGATCTTTGGCTTCCAGAATAGTCGTCTGATCTGTAAATTACCGATTGCTCCTTTTCGATTTGTGACGTTAATGATAAGTGTGGACACACATGTGTGATGCATGTATAGCAGTAGACCCTTACCTTACCTTACCTTGACTTAACTTTGACTTTATCAACTTTCGTCCTAAGGGGGACATAAGGCAACTGTAGTTTCTCTTCCTTTCTTCCTGTCAATGGATTTTCGTTTTGTTTCTTTCCATGTCTTCCAAATTTTGCTCAGCTCAGTTGTTCGTCTCCTTTAGGGCTTGCTTTGTAATGTTTGTGTCTTTTTTTCTGAGGGTATGTTCGATACACTTTCACTTTCTTGTTCTTATTATCTGAGTTGTTGGACCCGTAACTTATCGTCACATATAACCGCACTCCGTTTGGAGTGTTTGCGATTACAACATAAATATCATTTTGTAACATTGACCTGTATATATTTAATGAATTTATGAGATTTAAACAATGGTTAACTTCTTTGAAATTCTTGAAGACAAATTTGTCTTACGAATATCATAAGCGTTATAATAATTATAAGTTTAAGGAAAGATAACACACTCGTATATATGTATGTACAGTTGTTTTTTTGTGATATACACCTTTTGTGCGGGAAAAGTATGACTGCAACGCTTAGAATTTGTCCGATCAGTCGATCAGAAAATAAATGGGTTCCAATAGATTCTGAAACTATAAGTTAAATATTTTAACACACGAAGAGGAATAACTCTAATTTGTATATCCTGGATTTTTAGGAAATTTTGCAAGTGAGTTACGTATCAATTCGAAAATAATGTATGCAAGTTTTTTGGTGTTTTTTCATATATATAAGACCGTTGGTTTTCCCGTTTGAATGGTTTTACACTTGTAATTTTGGGGTCCTTTATAGCTTATTGTTCGGTGTGAGCCAAGGCTCCGTGTTGAAGGCCGTACATTGACCTATAATGGTTTACGTTTATAAATTGTTATATGGATGGAGAGTTGTCTCATTGGCACTCATACCACATCTTCTTATATCTAAGTAATACTCATCGAAATTAAGCAAATTGGATAAACAGATAATTGAAGTACAAATGAATAGAATTAAAGTAAATATCGCACAAAACAGTTCAGCAATTTTTTCTTTGTAGAAATTAATATATCTCAAAACTCTGTTCTGAGAATTTCTTTATAGAATGATACAGTATAGCTTCTGAAATTTCCGTTTAATTAAGATGAAGTTATCGGCAGTCACCAAATAAGTTATGAGAGTTTTATTAGCTGAATCGTCTTCACGACTTGAAAAAATTAAACAAACGAAACAGCAAAAGTAAGGGTGACATCGTGACTACATTTTGCATAGACACCTTAGTTTTCGTTAAAGCCTACTCATTTGAACTCATCATTACAATGATTATGCATAATAATGATAGTTGCGCACTACCAATAATTGGATTTTTTAGGGGAATGGCGTCTACTTTTCCGTACTTGGAAGCTTACGGCTTTTTTGTTCCTATTTTTAATTTTGTATGATAATTCCTGTCTCCGTTCTGAAGTCACAAAAAAATAGAACAAAGGGTCGCAATTTTGTAATAAAAAATTATTAGATAACGAAATAAATTTGATTGTATATATACATTATCATACGGTGGCCGGATTTCGACTTTTCGCGTTTTCGTGTTTTCTCCTTTCACTTTGCAAACGCGATATCGGGAAATCGAGAAATCGAGAAAGCGAAATCGATTTTTCGATTTCCCGACTTCCCGATTTCCCGATTTCTTACTTTCTCGATTTCGCTTTCTCGAATTCTCGATTTCCCTATTTCGCATTGGAAAAGTGAGAGGAGAAAACGCAAAAACACGAAAAGCAGAAATGGCCACCATATTATCAACATGTTTCTACGTTTGTTTTTACAGTTTGCATCTCTCAGGATAAGAGATATTCAAGACCTATCTGTAATGCATGGTTGAGGGAGTGATTGCATATCATTATTATGTGCACCTTACTCTGTTGAGGCAAAATAAAACGTATATGTCTTCCCTTATTAATACGGAAAAGGTGAAATATAGATAAAAAGATATAGAAAGTTTGTAACAAGATTTCTTCTGCCTTGAAGAAGGAGATACTTTTGGAGTGTATGATTTATAAATCCGAAGCCATGTCCTGGTCCGAGTACACAGTTATCGTCCTTTGATTCCTGAGTGTGGACAGTGTGTTACTTGCCAATTTTTGTTATACCCCTTCCAAATTTATTTCTCCATGTTTTATGCCTCATATAGCAAGTTGGGGGAGAAATGACACTGTAAAATAATTTGGGTTATAAATATTAATGTAAAGTAGTGATAAGGTCCGGCTGAAAAAGGTAAAAAATTAGCACTTCGGAAGCTGTCAAAAGATTTCAAGACCCCCTTAACATACAATTGTCCATATTTTGAGTTAGAGCTGATGAAATTTTCTATAATTTTGATATAATTTGTCCCAAAAGTAGTACAACACACTGTAAAAATATTATTGAGAAAGCGCAGGTGGGATTTTTTTAATTTTCATTTATTGTCTAAAAGAAATGCACTACGAAATAACTGTGTACTCGGACCTCCTGTCTGAATTGGACGTTAAATCTGATTTGTTGCTCTCTGCACGTTAATAAAAGGTCTAGCATGCAACAAAACTTTGAGGGAACAGTACGTTGTCAGTTGTAAGGATAATTACTTTTCGTATCCAATTCAGACTTTTACTCCATTGGCAGTTAAATGTTGTCGCTCATCAATTTTGTTGACCTTCTTTGCAGAAAGTATCATTATATATATACATTTGTATGTTGTGTACCAATTGTAATGTTGAACAAATTATAATTTGTACAGATTTTGTGTATCAGTGTTTTATGAACCGCTTACCACAAATTAATGATGCAAGCATATAACAAATATAATTAAAATCGTTGTTATTTAATTTTTTTATATGACTTTTCCGTATGTGGTCATGGATTTTATATTAGCAAGTTGCTAGTGAAGATAAACATATTGGTGCCAATGTAAATAGTTTATAATTAAGAGAGGACTGGCAATACCAAAAAAAATAAATTCAATATAACAAAGAAAAAGTTATTAAAAATGTCTATATCCACTAGCCGAGAAAGATTAATACTTTGTTGCGAAAATCTGAAGAAAAAAAGACATACATTATGCCATCTTTCATTTTTTTTGTTACAGATATTATCTTTTATGCAATGGCACTTAGTATTCATTTGAAATCATATCCACACTTTACAACAGCATGGTCTATAGTTAAAAAACCAACGTCAATATTTCACCAAGCTACACATACGCGACGCCATTCACGCTGGACAGATTTACGACTAGAACGTTACTACTTGCCAAAGGCGGAGCCCCCCCCCCCCTTTTCGTAGTTAAAATTGGTTAATTATATAGGGAATCACTGAAGCATGACTGGAGCGGGCTCCCCCTTAGGTCAGTCAGCGCCCCCCTTTTAGGAAAAGTTTTAGATCCGCCACTGCTGAGTTGCCAAGTCGACGGGTGTCATGACAGATATATTGACGCCAAAAATATTTTCCATGAACTAAAATTCCACAGAATCCACTATAGAAACAATTTGAAAGCTTACAGTTCGAACCTTCATAATTGATAAACAGACTGGAATGAGCGAGACAGAAGACTAATCAGCAGGGATAATTGAACCCACCCCCCTTTACACAGAACTGGTCGACTTCTCGGTAAGTCGTCGGTTATTGGAAGGCATTGCCTTCAATGTGTTGGACAAATATATTACTTCCTGTCGAAAATTGATGATTCTCTTCCGTTACTCTGACTTCCTTCGCAAATAAAAAAACACGATAGAGCCAATAGTTCTGCAAGTGGCGCTAAACACCAACAATCGATCCGTCAATTATTATTATGAAAGAAAAAGAAAGATTTTCAGTACACATGATCTAAACAGTTATATTATTTGGCACACTTAAATACAATGTAAGTATAAATCTGGATAAGACTAGGTCAGAACTTAAATTAATCTACTTACACAAATCTACTGGGACGTTACTCGGACATATTCGTTTGACCTTTTGACTTAAATATATAATTCATCACCTATCAAGACGACCTCGGGCAAACTGACTGAAATATCAAAGATTATAATGCATTATATTTATTGATTCAGTTCCTAAGTTTAACTTTTAATTTTTTCCTGAAATTTATACAGTAATGATATATTTTTCTCGGAAGAATCGGAAGTATCGGAAGTTCCGAGTAGATTGGTTTAAATTATATACTGTGTATTCATTTATTTTCGTGCGTTCCAATTTTCGTGGTCCCAAAAAACTTGCCTTTTCGAAATACAAAAAAGAAAATGTGGTATGATTGCCAATGAGACAACTCTTTACACGACCAAAATGACACAGAAATTAACAACTATTGATCACCGTATGGCCTTCAACAATCAGCAAAACCCATGCCGCATAGTCAGCTATAAAAGGCCCCGAAATGACAAATGTAAAACAATTCAAACGAGAAAACTAACGGTCTAATTTATGTACAAAAGTCTGCATATAACCTGATTGAAAATTTGATGTTCGCTGAACATTTAACTTCGTGCTTCACCTGTTCCTACAACGACCACGAAAGTTGGTATCCCACGAATAATGACGATTCTAGTAGAAGTAGAAATAAGGAAATCACTAATGCTTATGAAAAAGACAATCAACATGAATGCACAAAAGAAAAATCCAACTTATTATCTGTGCAGTTGTCTTTTCATCAGTTTTAAGAAAAGTTGTTACAAGCAATTAATGAATTTTGCTTGCTTATTGATAAAACCTTAAACAAAGTCGAAAAAACGGAATTAAAGCGTACTGTTTCCGGTTTCGTCGGCGTCAACAATGCATCAGTATATGCAATTATATGAACATTGGCACTTTTCATTTCCATTGAGATCATTTGGCCAAGGCCCCTCAGTCAGGGTCTATTGACTTTGATACTTTGACTTACTAGTAGTTTATATACACGCATTCAAGTTTTGGTTTGACTAAAAGGAACCACTTATGATAAGTGATCATAAGTCAATGATGTTTGTAGTTGTAGTTGCATTGCCTTTTTCGAGGGAGGTTATAATTTGACCGTACACATTTAGTCATTTTCGATACTATCAAAATATCATTAAGGCGAGACATATTTTTGTGTCAACAGTATATTCCTGTTTGTATTATAAAGTGATAATATATTTTTTTATAATAGAAGTGTTTTGATTCTTAAAATTATTTTATAAAGGTCATTTAACATCGAATGTGTGGTACAAAAGAAATCTACTGCTCATTTACACTGGAACAAATCTGTATTATCGATATCAATTTATGAAATATATTCGGATACATTTATTTCTTTTAACTTTCAAATCCCAAACGATTTAAAAATTAATACTTAATGTAAATTAAACATTACGATGTAATTAGGTTTAAATTGATTTGTAATTCTATATTGGAATAATCTTCATTTTTGATTTGGATGTAGTGTATAATACAAGATTAATTCTAAAGTTGTAATATGAGATATCACATAGTTTTACTCGTTTTTATTTTGAATTTAGGCATATCTTTATGCCAGACAGGAACAAATTTAAACGATCTTTTGACGCAATTATTCACAACAAACAGTTATAATGTAAACGCGAGGCCGAGCAATGACCAGACAGTTTCAACACTTGTGTCGGTGGAGTATTATCTTGCTGGAATTACCAGTTTAGATGAGATAGCGGAGAAATTTACTACAACAGGATATCTATCAATAACCTGGACAGATGATTATCTTACTTGGACACCGGGATCGTATGGTAACATACAGGAATTTTATTATCCGCAAGGTAATGTTTGGAAACCAGATATTTCTGTACAAAATGGATTTTCTAAAATGCACGAACTTGGCTCTAGTTTTGTGGTTGTTAATGTCCAGTCTACGGGTACCGTATTGTGGGAACCGTTTGAGTTATTCGAAACTAGATGTACTGTGGACACGACTTTCTTTCCATTTGACAAACAGACATGTGATCTAATTTTTGTATGTTGGAGTTATAAGTCAACTGATGTGAATATGACGGTCGGAAGTAATGGGGTACAGTTGTATGAAGATTTCACTTCCAACGGTGAATGGTCAGTAAAGACAACCTCTTATAACGTAGACCATGATGGATTTGAAGTGAAAATCACCTTTTCAATCACAGTACAACGTAAACCACAATACTTTGTTCTAAATATCATGATACCTGTTGTAATGGTATCACTACTTAATCTGTTAACATTTGTTATTCCATGTGAAAGTGGAGAGCGACTCGGTTATGCAATTACAGTGTGGCTGACATTTGCTGTATTCCTAACAATTGTTAGTGGTAGCCTTCCTAAAAGTGGGGACTCAACTTCAATTATTGCAATCTATCTTATGTTAATGCTGAGTATTGCTACATTAGTTGTCACGATAAGTGCTATTCAAATTCGTGCAGGTTTCTACTCAGAAGAGGAGAAGAAAATACCAAATATTATAAAAAGAATAGTTTCATATATAAACAAAAAGAAAAATCAGGTTGAAGAAATTAAAGGGCCTGGATCTACCGAAGAGAAACTGGAACATACCGTTACTTGGAAAGAAGTTATTACAGCATTCGACTTCATTTTCTTTTGGAGTGGTTTTATTTTGATTTTCTTGATAACATTAATATGTTTTTGCTATGTAGCTGCAAATTAAAACACACCCTTTTCACTTTACTAATAAAGAAAATGATGCCATCAACACCAGCAACGTTCTTCATCACAAAGAGGTATCTTCAATTACAATTTATTTTCAAAAATCAGTTTGTTCCTATTTTTATCCTGTACAGTTACACCAAAATCATTGCACCTAAAGTACTTAAATATAAGCTAGCATGGCATGACCTTGATTTAGATAATATCGTGTTGCTTAGTCTTTAGTTTCTATGTTGTGTCTTGTGTACTATTATTTGTCTGTTTGTCTTTTTATTTTTTAGCCACATGTGGCGTTGTCAGTTAATTTTTGTCCAGATATGTATATGATAGTTGCCGACGTTATACACAAATCCATTATCATTATCACCATGTAAATAGGATTGAAAGGTTTATATGTCATAAAATAGACAGTGATAATGTTTGTTTTCATTAATGATTACTCATTATTGGACTATGGCAATATTTGGATTTCTTTGAATGTTCATCATTTAAAAAAATAATCAGTAATATTCATGTTTGTTTTCATTTAACGTTAATAATTAATGTAAGAGGAGACAAAAATGATAAAACCAACTAAGTAGAATTATGAATCCGTGTTTTTATCGAACGGAATGATCGAAGGATTTTCAAAGAACCTTTCATTCCTTATCTTTGAGATCAAATATTCAGTTGAATTTTTACTTTGTGTAGAGGATAATAAAAATTTGCGTTTGAAAGGATAGTCATGGACAACTTGTGTAAGTTGTAGGTGAAACAGTGTACCCGTTAAACAATGAAATAAACTCATATTTTTATTGACATCAAGTAAAAGATGCAGTCATCCGCATTCATTATAAACCATACTCATAATACTTCTTTAATGCTGCCAATTTCACAATTTTGTCCGGGTAAAAGTTAAAACTTGTCAAAGAAAGCATGAATAAGTACAATGAAAACAAGAAATAATTGTAACATGATGCTGTTTCGAGGTCTCCCAAACAAAGCTCCCATAATTCGTCATTTCTATTTCTATCTTCCATCACTGTATTGGATACCCAAACTACACAAGTGTCCTTACAAACAACGGTATATTGCTGGGTCTTCAAATTGCTCCACGAAACCTCTTTCTAAATTATAAACATCTATTTTATCAGCAATCAAAGACGGGCTTCAAAGTAATTGTTAAACTGCCTATTCTAGAGGTGGCGTGAATCAGATGTGGCTACTTAAAAAATCCAAACAAAGCTCCCATAACTCGTCATTTTTATTTCTATCTTCCATCACTGTATTGGATACCTAAACTACATAAGTGTCCTTACAAACAACGGTATACTGCTGGGTCTTCAAAGTGCTCCATGAAACCTCTTTCTAAATTATTAACATCTATTTTATCAGCAATCAAAGACGGGCTTCAAAGTTATTGTGAAACTGCCTATTCTAGAGGTGCTGTGAATCAGATGTGGATACTTAAAAATTCCAAAGATCTTTTAGAGTACATACAATGTAACTCTCTTTCATCTTGTAACAGTATTAAAACATTTGACTTTTCTACTATTTACACAAGTATTCCACATTCCAAACTAAAAGACAAATTGATAGAGTTGGTATTGCTTTGCTTCATAAAAAATAATGACCAACGTAGATACAAGTATCTTGTCTTAGGGAGGGATAAATCCTACTTTTTAAGGATTCAAACAAAAAATTCTCTGAAACTGATATTATCAAGATGCTTGACTTCTTGATTGACAACATATTTGTTACGTTCGGAGGTCGTGTTTTTCAACAGACTGTCGGCATTCCAATGGGAACAAACTGTGCCCCTCTACTTGCCGACTTGTTTCTTTATTATTATGAGGCTGACTTCATGCAGGAACTTCTTAGGAAGAAAGACAAGAAGTTAGCAATATCATTTAACGCTACTTTCCGCTGATAGATTTATAGATGATGTTCTTTCACTAAATAATTCAAAATTTGGTGACTATGTGGAACGCGTCTATCCAATCGAACTAGAGATAAAGGATACTACAGATACAGTTAAGTCGGCCTCAAATCTTGACTTACATCTAGAAATTGACAATAAGGGTCGGTTGAAAACAAAACTTTACGACAAAAGAGATGATTTCAGCTTTCCAATTGTGAACTTTCCATTTCTAAGTAGCAACATTCCAGCAGCACCTGCATACGGGGTATATATCTCCCAATTGATACGATATTCCCGTGCTTGCATTTCCTATCATGATTTTTTTGATGGAGGGTTGCTGCTCACAAGAAAGCTATTAAACCAAGAGTTTCAAATGGTGAAGTTGAAATCATCCCTTCGTAAATTTTACGGACGACATCACGAGTTGGTTGACCGTTATGGAATAACCGTTTCACAAATGATATCGGATATGTTCCTTACGTCGTAACTACAATCCCCTTCCCTTTCATGAATGTGACATACCGAATTAGACTATTTACCGGATTTGTTATTACATAAGCAACACGACGGGTGCCACATGTGGAGCAGGATCTGCTTACCCTTCCAGAGCACCTGAGATCACCCCTAGTTTTGGTGGGGTTCGTGTTGTTTATTCTTTAGTTTTCTATGTTGTGTCATATGTACTATTGTTTGTGTTTGTCTTTTTCATTTTTAGCCATGGTGTTGACAGTTTATTTTAGATTGATGAGTTTGACTGTCCCTTTGGTATCTTTCGTCCCTCTTTTCTATGGCTAACATTGGGCAAAGTACAGTACACAATGGTTTGATCTAGTAAAGTGATATTTATAAGTGACACCAAGAGATTAACCCTGAATGTCATTCAAATGTTCTTGAAATGACGAACAGGAATATATATGACTTAGGGGTGGATATCTCGACCATTTACAACTTCTCAAAAAAAGGGGGGGGGGTCCCGGGGACTTCCCCAATATTTCATTTGATTTGTTTTATTGTCTCATACAAGTATATAGAATAAGAGGAGGAGATAAGGTCTCTGCTCAATGCTAGGCGGTGTTGTCGTAGAAGTTAGAAATACAAAGTACAGGTTCCAGCCCCGGGGGCCGGGGAGGAAGTTACGAATCAAATCTACTCTAACATCGTTAGGTTGATTTTCTAGGCACTTTATATATATATATATATATATATATATGGTGTAGGAGTGGGGATCTCGACTTTTTGGTAATGCAAATGTTGAAATAAAATTGCATGTAAGTTATGCAAATATTCAAAAATCGATGAATCCTGATTAAGGGTACATGGCTTAAGTCTAGCCTATACAGTCTCCATAAAAATGAGATGTGCCAATGCTAAAACAACTGCATAACAAATACCATTGACTTTGTAAAAGTTTCAAAGTCAATGAATCATGACAAGGGGTTAGGGCTATATAATCTATAAAAACAATACGTGCAATTGCCAATATAGTTGCATACCAAATATTATTGACTTAACACCATCAGTTCATTGTTTAATTGAACTTATCACAAACTAATACATGTTAACTAAGCAAAATGTTAAAAGTTGACAGACTATGACCGAGGGGGCATGGCTGAAGAATCTCCATTGAAATGAGATGAGCCAATGGTTATACAACTGCATACCAAATATCATTGACCTATCACTTGTGGTTCACCATAAACTAAACCTAATCACAAACTAATAAATTGTTGACGATGCCGCCGCCGCCGACGCCGTACACAGCATATCTATGTATAGCTTTTAACTCCGCCAAGGCGAGACAATAAAACCACATGTTTTGTCCATTGCCTTTTTACTGCTAACTACATTCATTAATGTAAGATTTTAACAAACAACATATTCAGAAAAAAAATATTTGTCGGTCATACGTATTTCTCTTTCTGTTTCAGGAAGTATGACTGTGTTAGGCTGTCGAGTTCTTTAGTTTTTATCCGACGTAGAATTCCAATAAGTTAGGTAATTTTTTATCGTCTTTGACAGTTTCTGCATCGTAATACCGTTGTAATATTGTTTCTTATAAGAGAAGACAAAGCGATTAAAAATATTTTTATTCTGACACATACATATTTTACTGCATAATCTACAACCTTTACCACTATTAACAAATATCTGTTTGTCTTTAACGTATCATATCAAAGTTAATAATTTCAAATTGACATTCTTCGAAATTTTCTACAGGCATCAACATCTCTACTGGTGTATGCTTTTTCAATTTCAACTTGTTGCTCAAAGGACTAGGCCAACTCAGATAATAGTCTAAATTGTAAAGAAAATAATGTGTTATTATGCCAATCAATAAAAAGCGTTTTGACAAAATTATCATTAAGATATATAAAAAAAATGGACTAAAAATACTTAGAAAAGTTGTAACGGCTGTCATAAATCACAGGTTCTCATAATAGCAGTTGTGACCGGTTATTTTTAGTTTGTGTGTATATTGTGTACATTGATGTACAAATGCCGGCCAAAGATACAGAAGACCCCTATGCGAGCCAGATATTTCATACCCCTTTCCAAAAAAAAAAGCGAAGAGTTTATTATAATAACATGCTGGCAAGGCTACTAATGTAAAATTATACAATAAGAACAATTCATTCACATGTACAAGTATCGATGCCCTGGTTATAAACTGGAACGTAAACCACTAAAGGATAATAATTTCAATTATTCGCGTCGTATTAATTTTTTTATCATGATAGGATTAAACACACTTTTCTAGAGGCATTTTAGTGTTTTTAAGTGGTTCGATTTATTTGCATACTTATTATGTAAAGTTTTAGAGTCAGCTACCCCAATAACATATAGTCAAAATTATTTATTTAGTATTAATCTCAACATAAATGTTTATTTCGGCTTTTAATTTCTACTTTATTGCAGCCCCAGGATTCCATTTATATGTATTGTGATACCACATTGAGATTGACAAAATGTTTACATAGTTCCATAGTTACAAAAGAAGTTTTGGAAGCATGCTTTATTGATATCTTATAGTGTGTCTTTCTATGTTGTGATGTTACACTATTGTTTCGGATTAGTTGGTACCTATAAAAACGAGTAAACCCGCTGCTTTTGATATCACAGTCCGGAACCAGATGTTCAGTGGTTGTAGTTTGTTGATATGGTTTATCAGTGTTTCTCGTTTTGTATATATATATATATATAAGAAAATTATTAAAAGATAAAAACGGTTTCAATGCATCACTTTTTTACTAGTACTTTCACTGCTTCCGCAGATCTTCAGGTAATGTGACTTGTATATAAATAAAACAATTGATTGACGTTAACAATAGTATGACGTTAACAAATACAAGGGAGACTACTAATGTCATTTTAAGACTTTAAAATGTTACGTTAAAATTAGAATATCATTTATCATTTAATCCCGAGTTGAGAATGTTTATGAATAATTCTTCCTTCTTCCTTTATATATATTAAGACTGGTTTTACTGTTTGAATGGTTTTACACTAGTCAATTTTTGGGTTCTTGATAGCTTGCTGTTCGGTGTGAGCCAATGCCCCGTTTTAAAGACCGCACTTTGACATATAATGGTTTACTTTAACAAATAGTGACTTGGATGGAGAGCTGTCTCATTGGCTCTCATACCACATCATATTATATCTAGCAAGTATTTAAAGACATGCAAATCACAAACGAATTCTAGAAATATACTTACATCTATCATCCATATACATGTATATATTACTTTGACGAAAAAACAGTCGTCTTGTTTGCTACTTTATGGTGTACGATGCAGTTTAATGAAGTTTTTCATTTCTCGTAAGAATATTATAAATGAATATCATAATAGTTTGCTTTGAAAGATTCATCTTGCAATTATTTTAATCGCCAAAAAAAAAAGAGGTTTGACAATTGTTTGTGTCTACATAATAAAACTACCGGTTAACGAAAAACGGTTTGGGTAATTTGTTCACCAAACTAAGGTGTATCCTGAAACATTAAACTTGCCTTTATAAATAAGAGACTCAAAAAGATGTTTTCCATTTGAAGTTTTCGTAACTCTGAAAAAACGGGGGTCTGCTCTTGCAGTCTTTTGAACGTCCAATTCTAAAGTTGGGAAAATCTAAAAGAAGTATAACATTTTGAGCTTAAAATACATCTCAAATATTTTGGATAGAAATGATATACAAATCAAGTATTTGAAGTCTTAACCATTCATACGTGTGTGATTTTCTTAAAATGTAAAGTCTCACCCATCATTTGTTCTTTAAATGCCCTGAACCAAGTCAGCAAATGGCAGTTGTTATCAAAAAGATCGTTTCTATGTATGTCGGCGATTGTTTTTGTTGCACTTAAGTTTTCCTGATGTTCGTCTGTTTTCCACTTACAGTTGATGTGTTTGCCTTGGTATTAGTTTGTAACCCGGATTTGTTTTCTCGCAATCGATTTATGACTTCAGAATACCGGTTACTACTGTTGTCTTTATTTTTATAGATTTAAATCTTGAACTCAAGTTTATAATTTATCAATCTATGAATGACAAAGTTAGTGTGTACAAAATACAATACTGAATTTCCCCCAAAGCGAATCGTGGATAAGGTAATAATATCGCTGGTCCATTAGAAGTTAGATCAGATTTTTCCAGTGATTTTTTCAGATAGTTATTTTTATATTTTGAATTTTTTCACCTATTCCTTCATATATATATATATATATTACTTCGTACTTTATTTGGCCTTTTTAACTATTTGGATTCGAGCGTCACTGATGAGTCTTTTGTAGACGAAACGCATGTCTGGCGTATATACTAAATTTAGTCCTGGTATCTATGAGTTTATTTACCAGATATTCCCAATTTACAACACGTTTGTAATGATACGAAAACCAGCAAATGATGTATTTTACAGCAAAAGTATGTTCATTTATAAAAATAAAATTTGCAGATCGTGTTTTGCTGAACATTTTTGCTATCTAAATGTATCTTTCTATTTTTTTAGTTTTCAAGACAGTGACTGCAATGATAGAACGAATCTAGATTTTTGCAAGCTTATTTTGATTTATTTGTAGATCTTGTTTTGCTGGTTATTCATGCTATTTAACGTTCAAGTATCTATTAGAACTTTCAAAATAAAAAACAAATAATTTAAAATAATGGTTGTAAACTGTGTCATTTTATGGCAATACAATAATGTACGAAGTCGTATAACAAATGCGATTTGAAATAGACGACGCTTGACCACTTTTTCTATTTTCATCCATGCCGTCGATTTCGGCTGCTTAGCTTAGTCACATTAATTGAGATTATAACACAATGGTGAAGCTGTACCCATATTTTTTGACATTTTTACCTATATGTCTGTTTGTTTTGTTCGCACATCGTTGTCAATATAATTGAATTTGATGCGACTGTCATACAAGTCAGAGGTTTAGCGAACTTGAAAACATGGTTTAATCCACCTACATAGGAAAATGCCATGCCTGTGCCAAGTAAGGTATATGCTAGTTGGTATCCATACGTTTGATGTGTTTGAACTTTTGATTTTGCCATTTGATAAGGGACTTTCCTTTTTGAATTTCCTCGGATTTCAGTATTTTTTTAATTCTTTTTCTCCGCTGGACACAGTTGTAAAACCAGTTGTTTCAGCGGAGAAGATTTTTGTAAAAGCTAACGGATGACAGATGCCAAGTGATGAACACATCTCGCTTAGCCCTATTAGCTAGGTGAGCTAAACAATTGACTAACATTAAAACAAATTCAACAACTGGATAGCTATGAAAATATTGCATAAAAACAACATTTTTTTATCATGATCAACTTTAGAAATTGTAAAACTAAACTTATAAAAGCTTTTAGAAACTTTTAAACCAAACGAGGAGATCATTAGGTAAACGTTATACCTTTTTATAAGTATTAGTATAATTCAATTATATCTACTGTAATACTATAAAATTAGAAAACGAAAAAAATTGCATATATCTATATAACATTGAAGCATTTGTCCATCTGTTTAGAATAAAACAAATTTTTACAACTAACATTGGAAACGAATTAATTGTGCTTGGAGACGATCTCAAATCCAAAACGATTTTATTTGATAGATTTGCAATACTTTGATTTCCGAACTCAAAATCATAATATCATACTTTCGTATTGTTGAAAAGGAAAACAGTCAATATTTTCTTACCATGACTCCAACATTTGCACAATTTTTCGCCATAATGTATGGTTTGTGATAATCGAACTGGTGACATGATCTCAGCACACAGATGAACATTGTCGTTGGAATTTCATCAGGTGATACGCACATTTTGAGACATTTGAAAATGTAACAGTCGAAGTTCCCTGTGGAAAAAGAAGTATTCATTTAAAAGTCAATCAATATAAAATTCAGTATAACAGGACGTTTGAAATGTTTGATCATCATGCTTTATAAAAATGGGAAAAATATGTTTGGGTATTTATTATACATAGTATTTCTATGTTTCAAAAATGACCATTCTAAATCTGAGCAAATCTAAAAACAACTCTGAGAATTTCATTATTCATTCGTAAATATACTGGCGTGTTCTCTTGATGTAAGGTATAGATAAAGGCGACTGTAATTTACCGACGTTAAAACCTCGTAAATCGATTAGGAAGAGACAAATCAGGCCATCAAACAAAATCTAAAGGAATCGCATGAATTTCAACAGGAACTATACCTGATGCATTAACAACACAAGCGTCTCCTATCTGCTTTTACGTTCCATCCCGGCATGCGAATTAATACTCAGTCAATATGTCAAAATCAGAAATGGGACATAATTAGTAAATTATGGATCAGTTGATTATACATGGATCTACAGATCTGAGATCGTGAAATACATAAGTTGAAACACCGACACATCGTATCGGTCGACTAAATGACCGTGAAACGTATAAAGTGTAGATTTAAGTCATTCTGTCTCATATCTCTGTTGGAGTAGTTAAGGTGTAAAGAACACATCCTTGTTGATGAATATCGTAACGAGCATAACGTATTAACTGAGATAGTCAAACTCCGTACGATGAAGAAGATGATATGTTACTGTTGAAAAACGAGAAGTTGACAATAGAAGATCTAGTGTTTGATCCCGCTTTTCGCTTTTCGTTGTTCACAAATATAGTTCTCTTTAATTATAGTGTATTTGTCTTTCCCTTTCTCATACATTTCTTAGTTTTTCTGAGGTGGAAATGAAAGAAGAGAGATGAAATAAACTTTTGAATGTTTTATTTTAACTGATTTTGATATGGAAAGAGTGATTAGGTCAGGTGCAAAAGGTAATATTTTCACTTTTCGAAACATCTCTTGACTTGCCTATAGAGGTATGGATGTGTATTGAACAAATTGGTATGATGTATATGTGCAATTTTTCTGACAATTGAATACGTTTTTGGACTTGTACTATACATTACACACACACAAAATTAGACAAAAAACACAGGATATTTTTTAATGCGACTAAACGTTATAAAGAACTGATAGAGGAATTAATTGTGGTCTCGGGTCAGAAGTTGTTTTAATGTGGTGATTGAAAAAGTGGTATCACGTGACATTTTCCTATGCATAACCCTAGTTATATGCAAATATTTATACATTGGGTATTTGTGGATCGGAAGATTGACTGCTTATTAACTGATGGTGTTTCATTCTTTATGTTTAATCTGAGTATCTTACAAACATTCTGCGAAAAAATTCCAGACCGTGATCATTGAGAACCAAGTTGCCCTAAATGTAGGCAAAAGTTATTTACTGACGTTTAATTCGCAATAATCAATTAAGAAGACTGCTCAAGCTAGCTAAAAAAAAACCAAAGGAAATAGAAGAAAAAACCAATACGGGTGAGATTTGATGCAACGACAATGTAATCTCCTACTATGCATGAATCCCATCCATGCGAATACACACTAAGTCAACATGTTACCATCGGAAATATATGGCACAACTGATAAACTTGCAACTTTTCAAATATCTTAATATCCAATACTGCAAAAATATGTTGCTAAGTAGTTGGTACACATACATATCTTATATTTTAACAAATTCGTGGTAGTATCCTCAAATTTATCTGCAAGAAACCCACGCCTGCGTCAAGCTGACATATAATGTTTTGTTATAGTACAGTACTAGCTTTGTAAAATACTCTTAAATAATTAGAAAAATTATTTCTGTCTCAATTTTGATTTTCTTTTCAAAACAGCTGAATAAAATCAAACTTAAACTTGATCAATAAATAATTAATTTGTCGTTAAAACACTTATATTTTTTCTCGAGGTAACTGGTCAGTTAGAATATTTGGAAAGTTATGTATTTAATTACTAGGAATGATACATACAGAAATCTTGTTTTTCACTGGTTAAATGTTCCATTGATAGATGTTGTTCTTGGTCAACTTTAAGGTAATTGTTTGTCCTATATCCATGTCTGATTCTACACTGATAGAGATTTTTGAACTTCACACATTTAACCCGAGGTATGTAGGTTATTCTTTTTATAAAGCTTTTTACTTCAATAAACGCACCACCTAAAATATTTAAAGACCGGTATTAGTCTATATGATATGTGTTTGTATCCCAATACTGAAAAAGAAATCTACAGAAATTGAATTCTGATCATCATATATAAAGTCCTTTACAAACAGCACGATTTATGTAATATTGTAAACCCTAATACAAATTTTCCCTACGGCTCTTGATAATGAAATGATGAATGTTATGGTAATAACCTTTATAAGATGTCATCTGTCTTTAGTTCCAACCCAAAACCACTAAAAGGGTAAAATAAATCGTACTTTATGACCAAATGACTCTTAAAACTGACAAATGACAATGTCATCATTTTTAAAAAAAAACTTTTTGCAGACTTCTGTAATATTTTTAATATAAAAGGCCAAAACCACAAAAACAAAATGATAAAAACAATCATTTAAAGGCAATGATTGTGAGGGGTGACTATCAAATTCAACCATGAGATCTTGTCTCTATTATTATTATTGCTATTCTATCTATCAATTTTAGTTTTCAAGAAAAAGACAAAAACAACAATAACAAAATTTGTATTTTATCGGTAATCACTACAGTAAGATGTCAACAGAAAATTTTGTGCTATGTTGAATTCCTTATTAATCTATAAAAAATCGTGCTACAGATTCGTTATAATGCGTCCGTAAGATGTGCTTTAAAAGGGCACTAGCTACGAGAAATATAAAAAATCTAGTATATTTATTTTTGCTCAATCATTAAGGAAATGCAAATAATGATATAATAATTCGCTTTTAGCAACCAGTATTAGTTAATTTTGTCAAAATAGGCTAAAAACATTTATTATAAAGTAATCACTTGCAAGTGAATAATTCGACCTCATTGAATCCGTATTCGTGTGAACTTCTATTTAACCCCTACGCTTGAAATGAATAACACGTGAATTGTATGTGTAAAGTTATTGAAAGGAAAAGAATGTCAACATGAAAGTGAAACAAAGGTAAATCATTTGATTGACTGATTCGATCCACAAAAAATATTCTTATACAGGTAAAAACGATGATAAACATTTATTTTTCGTATATAATATGAAATTAAATAGATCTAGAATAATCCAACAGCACGAGTTTGCTTAATCTATTCATATCTATATTTATGTTTACATCGCTTATATGGTCATCAGATGACTTTAGAGGTCAGCTCGATAGTTAATTAGATGGCGTCTAGACTAAATTACACACGAAACGAAGCTACGTATTGTTGTGCACGAGCCCTGTTAATTATTTATTTTAGACTTAAAATAGGTTGGATAAATGTTTTACATTTTAATAAATCAAATATGATAATTTGATTAAAATCGGTGAACATGTATTTGACAGCTAGTGCCCCTTTAGAATATATGTAATGATATGTCATTAGACATCTAGTGACCCTGTCAGACGAGTATACACTCACTAGACCAAATTAACTCCCTTTCGTTCAGGGCTGGTGGAACTGACTTAAACATGCAAGTTAGTTGATAATTGAATTATACAAAAAGGATCAAAAGCTTGTGATCCCTGTTAGAAAAATAGGAATACTAACCATAGATGAGTCTTATCACCAGATTTTTAATTGCTTAAGCAAAACAACAAATGACACATTTAGAGCAATAGTTGTGTCTTTAGAAGCACCAGTTTTGAGTGGGGTTCGTGTGTCTTTATACTTAGTTTTCGAGGCAGTTTGTAGTGGATTTTTTGAAATGGCGTTGTCAGTTTCCTTCGATTTATGAATTTTGAACGTTTCCTTTGTATCTTACGCCTTTTTTATAGTTGAACATGTATACCTTAAAACAAATTCCAGATACAAAGAGGAAATACAAAATTCATTATGTCGTAGAAAAGCTGTAACAGAACATGACCAGAAAAGTGAACAACGAAAAGGCAAATAGCAATTTACAAAACACTAAACAGGAATGTGCAAAACCAACCACACGGTTGAAATAAATAGTAAATACAGGCATTATCTGCGGTTGGAATAGATATGAATTACCATTTTCAATACACTTAGTATGAAATTCAAAACAGTGTAGCTGTGGCCATTGATTGACACATTAAAATCATTCATTGACTGGGACAATTTAGGTGAACGTTTGTATGTAACGACCAATGCTCACTATGTACTTTTTAAAGACACTTAAACTATGGGGTCACCAAAGGTTCTCAACACCTAAATAAAGTAATTCGAAAAATTAATCAGAAATAACACGATATTTTGATTTATATCAATTATATAAATCAAAACACAAAGGTTATTCCTGATTAATTTTTCGAATTATTTTATAATTAAAGGCGTTAAGAAACCTTTGTTGACCCCACAGTTTAAATGTCTATCGTAGGTACGTCATGAACAGTGGTTGTTACAGACAAACGTTCACGTAAATTGTCCCAGTCAATGGATGATTTTGATGGGTCAATCAATGGCCACAGCTACACTATTTTGAATTTCATACTATAACAAACGAAGACAACATCTTCATAAATGTTAAATGTTAAAGCTGAAACAAAAGTTATTTAAGCTAAATATGTTTGTTGAATACATAATCAGACAGTAAAGTGTTAACATTCGTATAGTGTTTCGATTATAGATTATTAATGTTTTATATTTTAAATGGGCTTATAATACGCTCACACAACACACACTTACAATTAAATGAACTGGTTTTTTACTTTCCAAATGGTTTGATCGATTTTAAATCGAAAGGTTCACCAATACATCTGAAATGTCAATGTACGACTTAAACAAGGGCCCAGTCAGATTAGTTAAAAAATCCTTACGGGCGTTCCACGAAAATTAAACGTGCATATCGATAATCCTAGATTTGAGGTGTTTTGTACAAATTTATTGCAAATCCACAATTTTGTTTTGACATGCACTCGTCACATAAATAGGCACAGTCGCAACATACTATGTGATATCATATCAGGTAGAATGCAACTAAGCAAGATCCTGTTTGACTGCGACAACATGTAATACATAGAAATAAAATTTCAGAGTGATATTTCTTTAAACCCTGGCCGAGGCTAGGAAAATATATATTAATCATCGTTTTTACCTGTAAAAGAATGAGTTTTTGTTGATATAATCAGTCAACCTAATGGCTTACTTTTGTTTCACTTTCTATAAAAAAATAATTCTTTTCCTTTTAATAGTTAAACACGCATAGTTCCTGCGCTTACAATCTATAACTAAGGGGTAAAATTGAAGGCCACACGAATACGGATTCAATGAAGTCGACTTATTCACTTGTTAATGAATAATTCATCAGCGAAGTGTTTTTTTTTTTAGCTAATTGAAATTGCAATAAACTGGTTGCTAAAAGCGAAATATTATTTCACTATTTCACTTTCATTAAACACAAAACTCATACTTGTTTTATATGTCATAAATAATGGCATTCCAGATCAATTTTTCTATAACAAATTAAGACATAGAACTTATATTTCTCATAATTATATATAAACTATATTAGAATCAAAATAAAGAAGGAATATGTCAGAGACAAACAACTGACCAAATAGCATAAAACAGTCCAACGACACCAAGGGCCTTTAACCCAGCGAGAAGATCCCACCAAAAATGTAATAAGTTAAATTTCAACATATATATTTTGACTATTGTTGGTTTGTAAAAGAGGGGCGAAAGATACTACAGGGACAGTCAACTTGTAAGGTATACATATCAGTCTAGAGTGTTATCTGTTTGTTTGATTTTTAATCTCTTTTTACGTTTTAAGGATGTAATTAGGTGAGGTTAGGTGAAAATTAATAAATTAAGAATTGAAAATTGATACTATAAGCTGGTAGAGCATCAATTAAGGATAAAAATAAGCTAAAAATATTGATAGGTCATGGACCTCCTTTTCGAGATATTTGAGATTTAAAATATGGCGGGAAGAGGCTACCTCGGACTTTTACCTTATATTTGCATTGGTATTATTTGGGTCTCAAAACAAAAGAAAGAAAATCAAGAATCTTCTAAAATTTATGGAAATGACCTTTCATAAGCTATTAAGTCTTATATGAAAAAATAAATGGGTGTTATGGGGCAAAATATTTTACATTGTATTGTATGGAAAAACACCAAGGAGTCCGATTATTTGACACAAATTCCAAAACCTCACCTAAGTACATCCTTAAGGATAAACGTTATTTTTACGCAAACTTGCAGCCAAAGGCTTTCAAAATTATTTTTCAGTTAAAGTCAATAAAGCAGACAGAACATTGCAGAAAAGCTCATCACGTTTAAATATAATCTAACATTATAAAGTGTGCTTATATATGGAGCTAGGATTAAGATACTAAACAAGCAAAATAACTTACCAAGATCGATTTCGATATCAGAATCATCTGAAAGCCGACGAAATTAACGGAAAAAAATTTGATATATATTGTGTCCTTTGACCATTTAGCATAACCCAATACAGTTAAATAAGATACATTTATGTCGGTTTGAAAAAGGTGCAAACATTTTATTTAATATGAATATGAGGCAGGCATTACCTGTATATGGGGACGAAGTCTGTATGAATTATTTTTTTGTAACTTAAATATTTGTTTAAAAAAATAGAAACGGAAATACCGTAACGTTTCCGATTTTGGTTCTGTTGTTAGGGATTTAGTTGTGACGTTATTTAAATTATGACGTCATATGCAATATAAACAAAGAAACGCTATCATCAGGTAACGTTTTTTCATATCAAGGAATTATTAAAAATGAAATTGGTATTGCGCGTTCCTTCCTATTTTATACTAGACTGATAAATATATATTTTACTCAAAGTTTCATACAAACGAGACCGGAAAAAGGAAGTACATTGTACATTTCTGAGCAGGTCCGGGATTTTAAAACACGACAAACAAAAATTGAACGATCGATGCCACTGCTGGTGGACGTTTCGCCAGCCCAGTAGTCAACACTTCGGTGTTGACATGAATATCAATAATATGGTCATTTTAATAAATTTCCTGTTACAAAACTTAGAATTTTTCGAAAAACTAAGGATTTTCTTATCTCAGGCATAGATTACCTTAGCCGGGTTTGGCACAACTTTTTGGAATTTTGGATCCTCAATGCTCTTCAACTTTTTACTTGTTTGGCTTTATAAATATTTTGATATGAGCGTCACTGATGAGTCTTATGTAGACGAAACGCGCGTCTGGCGTACTAAATTATAATCCTGGTACCTTTGATAACTATTTACACCACTGGGTCGATGCCACTGCTGGTGGACGTTTCGTCCCCGAGGGTATCACCAGCCCAGTAGTCAACACTTCGGTGTTGACATGAATATCAATAATGTGGTCATTTTAATAAATTTCCTGTTACAAAACTTAGAATTTTTCGAAAAACTAAGGATTTTCTTATCCCAGGCATAGATTACCTTAGCCTGGTTTGGCACAACTTTTTGGAATTTTGGATTCTCAATGCTCTTCAACTTTTTACTTGTTTGGCTTTATAAATATTTTGATATGAGCGTCACTGATGAGTCTTATGTAGACGAAACGCGCGTCTGGCGTACTAAATTATAATCCTGGTACCTTTGATAAATATTGAGTTCATTAGTACAATGAAAAATTCGGGAAATTTTCCCGTATTTTTTTTTTATTGAATTTTCTACTGTTATTGGGGACTCCGTCCCCATATAATGCTACTTTTTGGTTCCTTGAATTTTAATATAAAAAGTAGTATAAATCTTTTTATTAACATCCATCAGATGGTACTACAGGTAAACAATAAGTTTCTGACTCGACCCGAGTCCGACTATATTATACACAGCCAATTTTGCATAGGTACTATGTCTGTACCAAAAATCTGTAGTACTGGAAATCTACTTTTCATATTCAGTACTATTTTGTTACTCTAAAAGTATTGTACTATTTAGGTACTTGTATTTTACAGTACTTGATTTGTACTTGAAAATTTAAGTACTACATATTTTTGGCTACAACGTTACATTTTAAGTATTTTGATAGCATGTCTACTTCAAATCTCTTAATATTATAATTTTTAAATATGGAATATTGTGATCGCTTTTGGTATTATTTCTGTACCAAAATTAAGTACTGTAAAATACAGGTACGTAAATAGTACAATAATTTTAAAGTAAAAATAGTACTCAATATCAAAAGTAATTTTTCAGTACTACAGATTTTAAGTACAAAAATAGTACCTATGCAAAATTGGCTGTGTACGAGTTATGGTTAAACGGTTTAAATGACAAGAGTAAAAAAAATCAATTTAATGAGGTTTTTTTCACATTGCAACGCTAATATTTAACACGGTAAAAATGATAAGGGTACCAAGTATTTTGAGATCACCTGTATGATTTGTAGTATTATTTGTACTCGGAGTCCGACATTTATTGTAAATCTCTAATAAGACATATGTCTGTCAAACATATTTTTAAAATAATGGCATAAGGGCTTCAAACTGCCTGAATTAAGAGCAAAACAGCAAAATCTGCCACAAAAAGCCTCATATTAAGAACTTGTCATTAACATGTTGTTTTGTTTATTTCTATGTACGCAATCAAGCAACACCCTATGCGCAAAAACTGTGAATAAATAAAGGAAACATTTGTATACCGCTGTTCAAAAGTCATACATCGATTAAGAAAAATTACTGAAACCGTTGAAGAGCTATGTGCCAAAATTACCTAAAATAAATAGCCAAATTCATCTAAAGTCAACTTTGCCTGAGGGAGTTGAAACCTTAGTTTCTTAATAATTTCAAAATTTATAAACGGACAATTTTAGTAAAGTTTGTTAATTTATATCAGTACTGAAGTACTGACTACTGAGCTGATGATATCCTCGGGGTCTTATAGTCCACCAGCAGAGTTGTAAGTTGAGCAAAAAAGTAGTCCAGTAAGCATATTCTTTGAAAAAACAACTTTTATATAAAAAATAACACTTTATAGTAGTGGACTCTTGATAAGGATTTTTTTTTCATGGGAAGTACAAAAAGCTTCCTGAAATTTGC
This sequence comes from Mytilus edulis, assembly GCF_963676685.1. Lineage (NCBI taxonomy): Eukaryota > Metazoa > Mollusca > Bivalvia > Mytilida > Mytilidae > Mytilus > Mytilus edulis. The sequence goes on along the minus strand of NC_092346.1, from coordinate 66,906,485 downwards.
TATCAGTCCTCAAGTCAGCATGCTTTAATGTATGAAACAGTTTCAGATTCATTGCTCACCAACTTCCTGTTTTCTTTGTGTTTCTTTTTGGGAACTACACATATGAGCTTCCTGATTTGTCGTCAGGTTTTATGTGTTATAGGCTTTACTTCTTATAAAATGTGGTTTAGATTCATTTCACATCTACTTCCCGTTGACTAAAAACTTTAAGCGATGGGTATCGATAGTGAGCAATAGTTCATGGTTCATCTCGGTAATTTGTATAAAAAGGAAGGCGAACGAATAGAAAAGGATATTTTAACTGATATGTCTTATTCGATGATAACAATTCAAGGAAAAGAGGACGGGATTGTGATTACAACAATTAGAACATAACCGTCGTCATCTGTGTGATAGATAATAAGATATCAGTTCGTGATGGCGTCCGCCAGTTAGAGTCCGATAAATACCCGTAGGACAGAGAGGCAAAATGCTTTTTATCACCAACCACTATTTTTTTCGAATTATATTTTACTTATTACTGATAAATAATTCTTACCTCTAGTTCTCAAGACTGTTATGCAGATTTCATATATAGCAGTGTCTCCGTCACTATCTTGGCGGTCTACGATCTATTAATAAAAGGATGTCTACGATCTATTAATAAAATGATTAAGAAATGCATTGGATGGTTGATGTTTTACCAAAATATGTAGAGATTCTTTCGGATGAACGTTCAAACTAATTTCACCACACCTCACCTGTCCTCTTCGTGCCGGCTGGTATTTAGGGCCCTCACACTAATTTACTCGAAGAATGACGAAACGTATTCGTAAGTCAACTATTAGCATCAGACAAAACACTGTTTGTTTTATTTAGTTTTTGTCTACAACACTTTTAAAAGAGATTGACAAGAGTGAGAAAAGAACCAACTGCGTGATACAAAAATCGAAGAAATCCAGACATCATTATTGTTTACTATTAAAAATAAACCCAATGAAAACTAAACAAGAGTAAACGCACTGACACGTTCATTTTATGTTTTGTAAAAGTAAAGAATCACAAAACCACGAAGCCTGTAAAGAACAGCTCCATCTTAGGCCCTTTAGAAATTGTAATGGGTTTGGGTTGGACTAAAAGAGTAAGGCAGCAACCATTTGATTTTCTGGGGGGGGGGGGGGGGGGGAGGGGGCTATGGTTTTTTTTGGAAAAAAAAGTTTGTTTCCAGTTTTTGGAGAAAAAAATAATTTGTTTCTGATTCTGAGAAAAAAAATAATGTTTGTTTCACCCTCAGCTGCCACTATATATGTAATGCTAAAATTGAAAGAAAAAAATTGTTTTCGACTTGTCACGAAAAAAATAGAGGCGAAAAAAAAATTTGTCCAGAAAAAAAACCCCATAGCCCCCCCCCCCCCCCCCCGCCCCCCCCCCCAGAAAATCAAATGGTTGCTGCCTAAGAATACCTTCAATCGTTTGAGAGAGTATGACATACTCTTTTTAAAAGTCGGTAAATGTGTTACTGTTGACTTAAATGTTGATATTGTGGAGTCGACCTTTGGATTTCTTGTCTGGTTTGTATGGTGTTTGTTTGTTGTCTTGATGACTTGTATACCGCAGTCTCCTTTAAATATTATTTACTTACAAGAGAAAGGTCATCTTCAGTATTTGACGTACGCAGTAGGTATTTCAAAGTCTCTAACACTAGCCAATGGTTCCAGTATATAACTAACTGTCTGTTGATTGCCAGCAGTCGATCCATATTTCTGTATATTTTTTAAAAGAATAACAGTTCCAGTCGTTTTATCATGAATCATTAAAGATTGTAACTGGACCGGTCATCACTTAATTTATTGATAACTATAGTCTATATGTTATTTGATGTTTGCATACTTCAATTTATCTTTATTGAATTTGTAATAATCTGCATAGTCATCTGTGGAAATCTAATTAAAACCTTCAACAAAGCAGGAGGCCATATAAAAAATAAGATAAGGCACCAACCTCTAGTATCCACAAAATTAAAGAAATCCGTAAATAATTCCCTTTTGAATTGTAACTAAAAAATTTATCACGCTTTCATTTATATATATATATATATTGTTCTGTAAGGTATGAATTATCTCATTGTTGAGGGCCGTTTTGGTGACCAGTAAGTGTTTCCATCCTTGATACTTATGGCGAGTTTATATATAAATATATATAAATATGTATTCTTCTTTTATGATTGGATTTACCAAGCTATGGTACGTTTATAAAGTACATACCTTAGTTTAATGTCAAGAGGACTTCTTTCACTATCAGGTTTCTCAATAAAGTGACCTTTTGCTGTTGTATGGAGAGAAATTTCCAGTGGGTATTCGATGGTATTTGATGGTTCAATAAAAAATTGTGATTTGATGTCTTCTATAATGTCAGGACTTTGTGAACAATGTTCCTCCTATTAAAAAGTTTAAAACGAAGTCATTTTTATTCGTTTAAAATTAAAACAATACAACAAGTTTTAATTATGCTTACACATCATTGAAAATAAATTATTGCAATTAAGACAACCACACATTTATTCGAATTTTAAACTGGTTTATAATTCTTGGTAAGTACAATAATTATTATAGTGTGTATTGCTTTCTTGCATACCAGGAAACTATAAATAGTAAAACTCGTTATTTCCTACCACAACAGAACTTATCTTTACGACAGAAGTATCCTCTCTAAACAAGAATTGATGAAAAACCGTTTACATTTTATTACAACCTGGTAAAGTGTAAAAAGTTTAAGTAGGTTCTTGTTCGAAAGTTAAACACTACCAGTGATTCTTTTCCCAACCATATGCATCTTAGGAATGAAAAATACCTCTTTAAGTTATAAACACTGGGCACTTTTAATTTGCAAATAACTCATTTGCAAATCTGCCGCCGCCCTTTCTTAAAGATACGGGGTCGTGTAAATAACCAAAAATGTGCAGAATAATATGGGATTTATAAAATACCAAATCGTAAAGCTGTAGACTACAAAGTTGATATTTTTATAAGTTTTTCCAAAGCTAGTCATATCTTGATGTCTTTCTCCTACAAGGAACTTTCGTTGGTTGGTCAAAACTCTACTTTACTCTGGGCAATTTTAAGCCCTTACATTTTTTAAATAACCGAAAATCACATGACAACCTCTAAATACATGACTCGACAAATAGATTTATTGACCTTGTGCATAGTTGGTACTTTCTTTTCGAGTTTATTTTAATCTTCTGTTTTGCTTCTATAAAATTGACCCTAGTACCATTTCTGATCATATCAGCAGCGCCGGTAATACAGTTTAGTAGCCAGTATTTCATATATGCGGTATTGGCTTTTCTCATTGTTGAAAGCCGTACGGTGACATATAGTTGTTATTTTTGTTTCATTTGATCTCTTGTGAAGAGTTGTCATACAGGCAAACATACCACGTCTTTTTTATGAATAAGATCAGTTCGCAGTTGTTTATTTGAATAATACGTTCCATTGATAAACAGCTTTACATTTTAAGAAATAAGCAACATAATTACCGCTGATGAAGTCAGGTCACCATTTGGATTCTGTTCACCAAAACAGTCTAGCTCGTCACTGTCGCTCATGATTACTTTTTCTGTTTAAAACTAAATATATTAGATATTAGTATATTAGTATGATTTATCATTAAATATACTAGAAAAGAGAATGGAAACATAGAATGTGTCAAAGAGGTAACAACCCGATCAAAGAGCAGTTTTAATAATATATAGATTTATTGATTGTTTGGTTAATGTTTAACGCCACTTTCAGCACTAATGTGCTGTTACGTGGCGTTCAGTTTAAATTGGTGGCGAAAGTCATAGTGCCCGGATCTTCGGTAGGAAAACTGACAATCCTAAGGTTGAAATCGAACGCACCTACCAATGCAGAAATCACAACCTCATTGTTGGCAGCTGTGCGACAGTAGTTAGACTACTTATACCACTAAGCCACCGAGCAGCTGGCTAGTGCGACAGTAGTTAGACTACTTATACCACTAACCCACCGAGCAGCTGGCTAGTGCGACAGTAGTTAGACTACTTATACCACTAACCCACCGAGGCCCTTAAAAACAGAAAACAGCCTGAGGCTACCAATAGGTCTTAAACACTGCGAGTCGGGATTCAACTGGCCTATAAACAATAATAGTATGAAATTCAAAACAGTGTAGCTGTGGCCATTGATTGACACATTAAAATCATTCATTGACTGGGACAATTTAGGTGAACGTTTGTATGTAACGACCAATGCTCACTATGTACTTTTTAAAGACACTTAAACTATGGGGTCACCAAAGGTTCTCAACACCTAAATAAAGTAGTTCGAAAAATTAATCAGAAATAACACGATATTTTGATTTATATCAATTATATAAATCAAAACACAAAGGTTATTCCTGATTAATTTTTCGAATTATTTTATAATTAAAGGCGTTAAGAAACCTTTGTTGACCCCACAGTTTAAATGTCTATCGTAGGTACGTCATGAACAGTGGTTGTTGCAGACAAACGTTCACGTAAATTGTCCCAGTTAATGGATGATTTTGATGGGTCAATCAATGGCCACAGCTACACTGTTTTGAATTTCATACTATATCTTATTTCAGCAAAATAGACGCCTAACTACCTTCCGAAGAATACGAATGAACCAAAATAAAGTAAAAGAAAACCACACACACACACAGGAGACTAAAAAGGGTAGATGTTCCTGACTTGTGATAGCCGCAAAAATGCGGAGCCTGGGTTAAACAGGTTTTGTGAGATCTCAAGCCTCTTCTATACAAAATCAATACGGAATAAACAAACACACAGCAAAACGCACAGTGAAACTCGGTTCACTTGTCTGAATGAGTTGAACTTATTTTGTTCTTTTTTAAAGGTTTAATTAGTTTTGTGTGCAACTTTGTTACGACAAATAAAGCAAATCAAAATTAAGATAAAGGGCTTTTTCTTTTACTTTTTCCTTTTTTTAACCCAAAACGCTGTTAACTTTATTATAAATGAATAGGTCCGTCCAAGCTTTTAAACGTTTAAGTTGCTTAGATTTTCCTGTACCAAGTTAAAACAGGAACGTTTCTAAAATTGGTTAAGATGAATATTCTTCCAAAATTATAAAATAAAAATGGGCGAGTAGAATTTCGCAGCCACTTACAGTCAGACTTGGGACGGGAAAACTGATGTCTGGAACAGAGAAAGTACACCGATCTCTGCATATTTGAAAAGGTTCAGTAATTATTTGATGGTTCGTAGATGGCCTGTTACAACACAAAATGTCTGCTTTTATACCATACTAGTGTCAGTTTTAATTTCTCGTCCGTCATTCCCGTCTACCTATCTTGCGAAATTTACCTTTCCGTTTATTGGTAAATAGTTTGATCTCCTGCACAAGTAGGAAATAATTGTCACAACACAAATCAATCAAACAAAATTTTAGGTTTAGGTAAAAAAATATTCTGAAAAGAATCTGTAACTATGGAAATATTGTAAAGTTACTCACTGATATGCGTTAATGTCAACCTTTCAACATCATCAACTAGAGACCTCGTATGTTGTTTATACGAGGAAATAATAAATACTTTACCTGGTTTTTTTAAACCTTAATTAAAGCGGAAATATTTAGCAATTTAGCTACTGTTACTTCCGGGTATTTAAAAGGAGATAACAAATAATTTGAACATAATTCAAATGGTCAGTTAATAGATAATCATGAGCGGGTTAACCACATTGAAAGTCCGTTTAATTTGTTTTTCTATTTACTACTTTTCATGGTCATTACGTATTTTTGTTTTTATTTACGTTATCCCTGGTTTTTGGTTAATATCATCAAAGCAGGAGAAGAAGTGCTCATATGTTTATATTGAGGACTTCCTTTAGAAGGACTTGACATTCTTCTCTGGAGAAAATTCAAATCTATAGTAATTACTGGAAACACATTGGTTCAGGTGAAAAGTTTACCACCAACATCAGATTCAGGGCAATTTCATAGCCTTCAAGTGTATTATCAGAAGAAGTTGACATAGATCCTACAGACCATGCAGACTATGGTTGGGAAATCAAACATGGAAAACTTTCTCCAATTTAATGGAACTTCCACCTGCTCCTGATAAGCTTCTTAACATTTAAATATTAGATGCAACTGTAAACAAACTGTGACACCAAATGGTGTGTCTGTTGAAAAAATGGTTTCTGAAAAATATAAATAACTTTTTCCAGTTTTTTACACCTAAAATCAGTTATTTTACTATTGTTTTACAATAAATTTTGTTTGATCTGATTATAATTATATTAAGATTTCCGTTTTTCTCTTTTGGAGTGATTCAAAAACAGTTAAAACTCCAAATTGGTGTTTTTCCAGTTTTTAACGATTTTTGATTGATTTTACTATATTTTACCCAAAATCATCATTTACCCAATAAGGAATTGCTGTAAAGTTTATGAATGATTAAAATAAAGGTTTTTGTCGTTTTTAAAGAATAAAATGAACTTCTATTATCATTTTTTATATTTTCCTGTCTGTTTTGGTAATCAATTCACACTATGTGAATCTCAAATTCCAACAAAAATTGGACGTTTTCACCTAAAATTTCATGTTGATAAAAAAAAAACCTATTTTTTTGTTATTTCATTTCATAAACACTGTATAAACTGTTGTAAAACTTTTGATTTGAAATAATTATCATCAAAAATGAATGTTTTACAAGCTTTTCCCAGTTTTTCGCTATTTTTGACAAATTTTGCTATTTTTCACCCAAAAAGATCCATGTTCCCACTCAGATATCTTGGTAGACTTTTGGTATGTTATAAAGAAAGTCATTTTGAATAGAAAAATACAAAAACAAATTCTGTTGCAATTTTTTTGAGGTCAAATGCTATTTTGACTAGACTATAAGATCTACACGACTTTTTACAATGATATTTGATAAATTGTTGTATTGAAAGAAGGGATGACCGTCCCTAGCAATTTTCTTCTGTAAATATATTCATATTCGGATTGCAGTGTGCAATATCGCTGTATATATTATGTTCGAACAAAAAAATATAATTCTGACAACGTCAAAATATTAGGTTGTGTGGTAGTTTTTTAGTATTTGCATTCCTTGATTACTGAACAAATCACGCATATGCTGAAATTGAACTCAGTTCCTTGTGTTTGGTTCTTCTTGTGAACTGATACACAGAGTAAACAATCCAACGAAGAACTTTATAAGACCTCGATTTTACGTTAACACGTACATAGACAATTACTGTTTATCAGCTGTATTTGAACGTTGCCAAGAAACAGGTGGAATGCGAGCTTCGGCGAGTTACAACCTGGCGATAACTTTGATTTTCGAAACGTACATATATATAGATGTTGTCAAGAACAAACATTGCCAGCTGTTATCATCTCATTACAGTCTCGGTTTAGTGTAAATAGCATAATATATTTTTGCATTCCAATAGAAGACTATGTATGAATGGCAGTACATAAATTTGCAATCAAATACCATAATTTTCAACCCTGGTAGACCCATTGTATCCGCAAACGGCCACCCGACTGAGAAAATCTGGGAATTCGTAGACTTTCATTTAAGATCTCATGTAGAAAACTTCCCTTCTCACATTCAGACACTACAGATTACCTTCGTAAAATGGAATTCATGAACTCTCTTCCTCCGGAAACTCTCATTGCCACTTTAGATGTCACCGCATTGTATACCAGCATACCTCATGATGACGGAATACAACCGCGTAAGGAAATATGGGACTCGCGCAACATTTTAGAACCACCTACCGAATGTTAAGTCCAGCTGCTTACTCTGGTTCTGAAATGCAACAATTTCACCTTTAAGGGGCGAACAGTACCTTCAGATAAACGTACAGCGATGGGAACAAAAATGGCACCGTCTTACGCCAATATTTTCATGGGCAAATTAGAGAAACAAATCATTTCAATATCTTTATCGAAACCTCTGTCTTGGTTCCGTTTCATCGATGATGTGACCTGGAATGGATTGAATCTCAACAAAAATTGGATTACTTTATAAAACATGCATGCAAACAACGCCCACTCGTCAATTAAATTTACATCAGAAATTTCCGACTCTAAAATATTTTTTTTTAGACAAAACTGCATCTATAAAGGACGGTGTCATATCAACAGACCTCTACTTCTACTATAAACCTACAATTAAACTTCAGTACTATTCTCCCCAAAGCTATCACCCCAAACACTGTTCAAAAAGTATCCCGTACAGCCAAGGTCCCAGAGTAAAGCGGATTTGCTCCCTGAAGAGGCTGTCACTAAACAGTTACAGGAACTTCGCGGATTTTTGACCAAACGAGGTTATAAGAAATGGGACATAGATGAGGGGTAAACACGTGCTAACAATAGCAGCCGCACTGACCTATTACAGTAGACATAGAAGAGGCGCAGCAAAATAGTTCCGTTTGTTTTGACATACAATCCCGCCTTTACTAACCTTTCACGTTTGATCCGTGTCAATTGACAACCTTTGCCAAGCACCCAAAATTATTCAAAATCTTTACCAAACCTCCTATCTTAGCTTTTCGGAGACCAACAAGTCTGAAAGACTGACATATTTGTGAGAGCTGACGTCTCCTGCAATGAAAGCTGTTTAATTGCAGGATGTTGCAAGTCATGTGGTAACAGACGATGTCTGACTTGCCAACAAATACTGAATACTCAAACATTTACTTGCCACTCTACTGGGTCTGTGTACACTATATTTTGAAATGTAACTTTCAAAACCCAGAATGTTGTATACATTTTTTAGTGTCGATGTGGCATGCAGTATGTTGGCGAGACATAACAGCTATTCAACAAACGCATGAATGGTCATCGAAGTGACTACACCTGCGAGTCCGACCTTCCCGTAAGTCTTCATTTGAAATCACCTAGGCACACACAAGCTGATCTAAAAAAAAATTGCCATCACAATCATAGACTACAACGAGGGTTGATCAAGGGGACGACAGATTTGCACGGGAAAGGTTTTGGATAAGAAAGCTGAGGACTGTTTCCCAAGAGAGCACAAATGAAAAAAAACAGAATGAGTCACTCATTTTCCCTACCATCACTCATTTTTCTATTATCACTTGTTTCAAATAACGTAGGCTTCCGTACTGGAATCTTACAGTTTTAAGGAATTTTTGAATGATACCTGTTTAAATTACAGGGTTCTATTCATTTGGGGGGAATGTACGCAGTCACATTCAACTATTCAACCTTAATCATTATCAAACTGCTATTTATTTGGGATGATTAGATACGCAGCCTATATTATAATATACTCTACCGTTGTCAATTTTGAAATATTATTCAAGCTTAGATCGGTCAGTGCTGTTTATTTTGAATGTTTATTGACGCAATCGCCCTTGTAACATAACTGTCGTCTCCTTTTAAATATTATAATTGTACCAGTTCATAACGCACATTACTATATTTATTTAAGGATGTTCGCTACTCTGTTAAAAAATAACAAGCTTTTTTAAAGACTGTTATAAATTGAAAGTACATAAATAAAGAAACTAACAAGAGGCTCTCAAGAGCCTGAATCGCTCACCTTAATTTTTTTGGTTAAATCTCTCATCAATGATTATTTTGGCTTTTCAATTTATTTAAATGTTCTTTGAATCGTCCTATTTTCTTCAAAAGCAAAAAAAAAAAATCATTTTCTCCTATGTTCTATTTTAGCCATAGGAGCTATGTTTCTTGACATACAAGGAAATAAAATATAAAATTTATACTAGATACTCTGAAACTCATTTAGACTAAGTTTGGCTGAAATTGATACAGCAGTTTCAAAGGAGAAGATTTTTAAAAGTAAGTCAACATGATTAACAAATTGTGAAAAAAAGTCTTTAAAGGGCAATAAGTCCTTAAGGGGTCAATTGACAATTTTGGTCAAATTGACTTATTTGTAGATCTTACTTTGCTTAACATTTTTGCTATTAACAGTTTATCTGTATCTATAATAATATTCAAGATAATAACCAAAAACTGCAAAATTTCTTTAAAATCATCAATTCAGGGGCATTATACCTGAAAAACCAGTTACCCAATTCGGCTGAAAATTTCAGGACAGATAGACCTTGACCTAATAAATACTTTAACTTCTTGTCTTATTTGCTCTAAATGCTGGAGTTTTTGAGATATAAGCCAAAAACTGCATTTTACCCTGTGTTCTAATTTTAGCCATGACGGCCATGTTTTTTGACGAAATAAAAAAATAAAACACAAACTTTATTTTATACACCCTACTGATCATTCAGTTTAAGTTTGGTTGAATTTGGTTGAGTAGTTTTAGAGGAGAAGATTTTTTAAAGTTAGCAAATATGATGAACAAATTGTGAAAAATTGTCATTAAAGGACAATAACACCTTAAGGGGTCGATTGACAATTTTGGTCATATTAACTTATTTGTAGATCTTACTTTGCTGATCATTTTTGCTGTTTACAGTTTATCTTTATCTATAATAATATTCAAGATAATGACCAAAAACTGCAAAATTTCCTTAAAATTACCAATTAAGTGGCAGCAACCCAACAATGGGTTGTTTGATTCATCTGAAAATTTCATGGCTGATAGATCTTGACCTATTAAACATTTTTACCCCATGTCAGATTTGCTCTAAATGCTTTCGTTTTTGAGATATAAGCCAAAAACTGCATTTTACCCCCATTTTTAGCCATGGCGGTCATGTTTTTTTTCTCACAAAATGGAAAATAAAACACAATCTTTATTCTAGATACCCTAAGGATAATTCAGCTAAAGTTTGGTTGTAATTGGTTCAGTAGTTTCAGAGAAGATCTTTGAAATAGTTTACGACGACGACGACGACGGACGGACGACGAAAGGTGAGCTAAAAAAGCAGAAAAAAATGGAGGGTCCGTGTGCATAAGGCATATATCTTTGCAGACTCTGATGTCAATAGCTATATAACCTACGTAGTTTTTACAAAATTTAGAATTGTACAATAAACTCATCATAGATACCAGGATTAAAAAAATTTTTTTTTTACAAGCGTCTCTATGATGTTCGGGTTTAATGTTTATTGTATAAATTTCAAGATTTTAAGTGTTATGTTTTTGGAATTAAACTCTCCGATAAAGACGACTGCTGTTTTGTGTTGTTCTTACACATTTCTAAAATGTCTATTCACCAATACATAAAGTTGAATAACTTACCTCAAATATAATGGAGAAGAATGTGACAAAATACACCCATAGATGTATAAACCCATACATCTATTATATACTTTATTTTCCTTTCTATACAATATAAACAATTCTCTTTGAATGTCCCATACATATCCGTTCCCACACAAATAAACAGCCATGACCTTAAACAATTACATAATAAGGAAATATTTCCTCATTTTAAAATAGATTTATATTATATAATATATAAAGAAAAGTGGAAAACCAATTTCATCGGAAGACGTTAGTCACTTAATACTTTCAAAACATAGGAAGTATTTTAACTTATATCTTTAAACTTTAAATGGACCTTCCCATAAAATTTTGAAATGTTTTTTGACTAGGTAGATTTGAGCAGGAACATATATATTATACTGTTCCCAGATTTGAGAGATGCAGTTTGAAAGACGATCAAAGACTGAGTTGAAAGAAATAATCATAGAATAAGATAATTATAGTGTCGATATGATGTTGTGTTAAGATTATTTATAAATGCATGGTTCATAGCAAAATAATGAAGTTTTTATCCATCTAACAGTTTAACTAATTAAAAAAAAAAACGAAAACTGAGTGATTTTGTGTTAAGAATCATTAGTTTTTTTTCCGTCTTTTAAGACATTTCCTTCTTGAAATAATTAACATAGTATATTTATAGACAATATTTTTCTAGTAATAATCTCCATGCTCTGAAATCAGGTATTCTGTCTTTGTCAGCTAGGAAAAATTTAGTCATTGCAAGATACTAGGATTAAAAGATGCGCGCATAGTCTACCAAGACTCCGGCATTAGTGATCCTCTAATAAAAAGAGTTAACCCATAAGACCAAACAAAGTACAAATTTGAAATGCACTGAGGATCCCACAAATTTTTCCTTTTAGAATAAACGTTGTCTTATTTCTAAAATATCGATTTTAGTTGAAATGATAGATTTTTTGTAGTGGAATCTCATTTTTGTCTACTGATTGTAGCTTAAAAACGACAACAGTTCATGGGAAAGCCAGTGCTGTTGTCAGTTTATTTTCGACAAGAATGAGTTTGAATGTGCCTCTGGCATCTTTTACCCCTCTTTAGATAGATCTATCGATGGTTGCTGCTTGCCAGTGACCAATGTTTCATGCATAATCAGGAGTCATGCATTGAAAAGAGGAGATGTAATGTGTGTACGACTTCAGAAGATAGATTTGACTTATACTCACCATGGTACATCTGGAATCGTGTCATATAATGACGTCATAGTTTACGTCATTTATCTATATATATTATAGACGGCACTGGCAGAAAATATAAATCAACAAGGATTTGATACGGTTTTTAATGAAAATACATTACAGATTTTGTTATGTTAAAAGAAAACTAACCTGGCTTCTATAACTTTACCGTTTTTCTATTTTTCTATCTAACGTAAGGGTACCCAAATTGCACCTATTTAGAAAAAATAGCAACGGAAATCTTACAAGATTTCCTAGAGACAAAACAATTTGTATTTTTATGATTTGATACTATGCACGTCTTTTAACATAGGTAAACATATTTGAATATACACAAAACGTTCGCAGTATTTATCAACAGATGGCCTGTTTTCTGAAAAAGCAAAATGTACGAAAACGTCACCATGCGACGTCATCAAAACGTCATCTTTTTAAAATTAGCAAATACAATATATTATAAGTATCCATTTCGTAAAATATGAAGAGTAAGCATAGACTAATATCCAATTGTTCAAAATATTTGAAGAAATTAAACAAAAGCTCGGTTATTAGACTTTTGACGATGTGAATTTAAGCATGGGTGCAATTTGGGTACTCCTCATTACAGAATCATGGATAGTTTGAAGGTTGATTCAAACCCATTTTTTATGACTCAATATGGATCAAAAATAAAATTGGTGTATCTATACAATGAAGAAGGATAGGGCTACAAAATAAACACAGTATGGACATCTTTCTCTTGGTCATAAAAAAATGTAGATGAAAAAACTGTCAAAATAGGTGCAATTTGGGTACCGTCACGTCAATTTCGGCTAACAGTCAGAACAGCTCAACTACATTTCAACGAAACAAATACTTCTTGAGCAGTGGCGTAGCCAGGGTTGAAATATTTTTTTTGCCCTTTTATACAGAAAATTATTTTTTATTTAAGCACATGTACTCCCCCAGAATCCGACACTAGTAAAATTTTTGTTTAAATCCAAAATACTCACCAATTCATAAATTTATATTTTTAACCAAATTTTGTTGTTTCCTCGAAAGTACCATCATTCAATTCATAAATATTTGATGTAAAGTTTCCCACCCAATCTTATTTTTGACATATCAAAAACGGACCCCATTACAGCGGCACTTCTCTATAATTTAGGAAAATTGGAATAGAGGAACTGAAATGACTTCTCTTTCCAGGAATTTGAGTCTACAACCTTGGGTTTTTGATTATTGATTACTGAGCTAAACGCGTTATAAAAATACCGGGCGTCCGATCGTCCGGTCTTGTGTACAATTCTTGTCAGATTAAGTGCAACTCGTATCATAAGCAATGTCTTTGGCAATTTGGAAAATAAGTCGTAATCAAATATTTTTAACCAGTTATGACCCTTTGAAATATGAATTGTATTATGGAAATCTTTTATTTCTCTTAAGATATTGAAAATAAAAAAGAAAAAGAACAAAAGTGTTTGTTTTAGTTATTCCTTTGTTCCTTGTCCTTTGATAGATAAAATATGACATGCAATGTGCATGGCGGGGAACATTGGATCTTTGTTCGTTACTGATTTAAAATAAAATTAGTATTTGAACCTAGATAGAAACGGGAATTCATAAGCCTATGAATTATCACGATCTATTACAAATTAAGTTTTTTGTCACGTCGTTTTACCATGTCGCAAGAAACGATATCAGGATATGGTGTTTTAGTTGTTTGTTGCTATAGTCTAATGAGAAGCCATCACTCCACTAGGTTCAATTTCAGATGAAACATGTCCACGGTCTTCGTACCAGTCCTCTCTGTTTGCCTTAGCCGATGACGTAGATTTTTTTTTACGGAAAAAGTTAACTTGAAACACTATTCTGCGATTGAACTATCTTGTTAAAATAAACTTAATTATCCTAAATGAAAGACCAGACATACTGCTTCGAAAATGACTGGACGTTATCCTCATATCGTCAGCCTTGTTACCTTTGGATACTTCCGAGTTGAACTGCTTCTATTTTTTTTTGTCAAAATGATGTGGATGCTTGAGCATCTGAGCATACATGCAAGCTACGCCACTGTAATGAGGAATGTAATAAACTAAGTGTCCAGTGTTTTTGTTACGCTTACGTTTTCTGGGGGGAAATGCCGACGTCGTAAATGATTTCAGTTATTTGAAGACGTTACGTTTGTGGACTCAGATTTATGCACGCCGTCACATCATATGAAACAATGCCAAACTAATAGTTCTGCAGGTATTAGTATCTCTTGAAATACACGAAATTTTCTATGTTCAATAGTACACTAATATGGAAAAGCTTTAAGAATTAAGTACTCATGACATTTAGAGATAAAGATAACTTTAACCTGATTAAACCTATATATAATAATCTTACATTCGATACATACATGTAAGAGCACTGAATTGGTTACAAACATGATACAATTGCTGTTATTCTTTTGGGTCTCAAAATGTAAGTACGCAAGATTTAAAAATAATATTATCACTAGCTTACAAAAATTATTTTTATTTTTTAAAAAGTGTTTTCTTGCATGTGAAGTTAACAATTGACATATAACTTACAGCTGCATTCTATAAGAGTGTTTGGATATTGTATTTTTAACGTGGAGTGTTGAAAAAAATGTATGGTATTTATAGTTGTAATCCTAAATCCTAAATTTGCAACTGTTGTTATTGTGCTGTGTAATCGTGTCACGAACCAAGACACAAGCGTGAATATTTTCATTTCAAGATAACAGATTATTTCAATGAAATCCCCGATACACTTGGTATGATGGACACAAAAATGTTCGCCTTACGAATTGATGTGGATGAGCGCAACTGGCAGATTTCACTTCTGCTGCCTTTAAATAAAATTGTAATTAATGATTGAAAAAATGATCTTCTACTTAAGGATTGCAATAAAACTTTGAAAACAAATATATCTATATATTAAACATTCAAAAATACTGTATATAGATTTGCATAATGTATCATTATATCAGGGAATGTATCGAAATTTATATTTTTTTTAATTCAATTTTGAAAAAGGCCGTGGAAACGAAATCCTTTACGTGGTTTATTTCGATATTGTTTAGTGTTATTCGTATTATTTTTAGTTTGCTGGTTTATTCTTGTATTATATATATATTGATTGATTGATTGTTGGTTGCTTAACGTCCAGTGGCAAATATATCATGCATATTCAGGACGAGAACAAGTTAACAATAAATACAATAGGTAGGTTGTTGTAATAGAGGCCATCTAGGATGATGGTCGGAGAAATTTGGACTGCCACTGGAAAATGGGGGTATATTGGATAGGGACAGAAATTTTGCCTAGCAACAGGCCACCTACGGACCCCTCAAAGAGTTGTTGCAAGGGTTCTTAACGTGCAAAGAGCGTGGCACTCTCTTTACACGAGGCATCGGATGTAACGTCCCCCTTCTGACCGGACGTGACTGCAAACTTGATACATCCTGCACAGCCAAACGGACGACCCACTTCAGCAAGCGTTTTACTGCCGGTCGGGAGAAGACAAAGTGACCATATTTCTATACCCCAGTCACCCTTGGGGTTTATTATATATATAAAACATTTATTTATTTAAACGTTTCTTTTTCAGTATCATGGATGTTAGTAAGTGCTTCCTACCAAGATTGTATCGACGCCATAGATACTGGATGTAGACAAGGAGTTACCGACCTTAACAAATATTGTTTGACTGACGGCAGGATTATAAATGGCAGGTGAGAACTTTAATCTTCTATTTGTTAATATAAGCTTTATCAAAATGAAATTCAACTATACATGTAGAAATCAAATTAAAAGTTAATTTTCAAATATAAATTATTAAGACATCGTTTTATCAACAAAAAGTAAAATCACAAAAATACTGAACTCCGAGGAAAATTCAATCAGAAAGTCCCTAATCACATGGCAAAATCAAATGACAAAACACATGAAACGAATGGACAACAACTGTCATATTCCTGACTTTGTACAGGCATTTTCAAATGTAGAAAACGGTGGATTGAACCTGTTTTTATATCGCTAAACCTCTCACTTGTACGACAGTGTCATCAAGTTCCGTTATATTCACAACGATGCGTGAACAAAACAGACATAATAAATAAAATAGTCAAAATAAGGGTACAGCAGTCATCACTGTGTAACAATCTTAAAACAAACAATTTTACAAAAAAGCTCAAAAGCATCTATCAAATTAAAAACACCTTCATTGCTACGCGTGTCAGAAAATTTTATACGTCACATAGGAAGAAATTTTTGCCGTTTTAGTTAGTGTCTACAAAATATTGCCAGAGAAGCTAAAGGGTAATTAAAATGCAAATGTTCACTGCTATATATATACACATGTTCCACAAACATATTAGGTCTGTAAGAAGACCCCTAACGAGTTAGTTGACCGTCATTTAATATCTGTTTCGCAGATGAAGACGACGAATATGTTTCATTTATCGTAACTGCAATCCCGTCCAATTTCCCTCGAATGCGACCTAACGAATTAGGCTTAAAACGTTTTTGGTAGGGTTGTTGATGCTCAGTCTTTAGTTTTTACTATGTTGTGTTTTGTGTATTGATGTTTGTCTCGTTTGATCATTTTCTTTTTATCTTATTTTCGACTGTGTCTTGGGTAATTTTTTTTACTCTCTTCTACAGACAGAAAGCAAAAGGTTATATGTCCTATGACCATTTATATGTTTATTTAACTGACATGTTATCGTTATTATCTTCTTTTTTTTCAGTTGCAATTTCCACAAGGAATTTTGTCTTCAGACATATTTCCATAATGAGACGATTGAGCTTCAAAGTCACGGCACTCATTGTCAGTACCATGATCATAATACATGGTATAACCCGAACATTACAACTGGATCAGTAAATCTATTCTCAAATATAATTCATGGTATAGACGATCGTCTAAAGGCAGTAGAGGTTGCAGGACATACTCCGAAAGAAGCTATCAAAATATTCTCAAAACAGGATCATACTCATAAAATATACATCAGAAATACTAACTGCTGGGCATACGGACTAGATTTATCATGTATATCTCCATGGAATAGCTACGGCAACAATAGGAAAGCGGGCACACTTCTGTCACCTCGTCATGCTGTGTGGGCTAGGCATTACAGTATCAAAGTAAATTCAACTCTCCGATTCGTTGATCAAAACAATAATGTATTCGATCGAAAAATAATCAAAACTAGAGCTATACCCGTCAGAACAAATTCCACGAACCACCGGGCATATCTTTCTGGCTTCGATATGGTTATTGGTCTTTTGGATAGCGACGTTCCTTCAAATATAAGTTTTGCAAAAGTACTTCCAAAATATTTTCAAGAATTCCATCCATTGCGTATGTATGTAAGGCTACCAACACTGTGTACGGATTTTGAAGAAAAGGCACTGATTGACGACTTTTCAATTCAGACACACAACATGGCTCGCTTAACAGTTCCGTTCCGGAATACAACACGTCACCAGTATTATGAGCCTAAGATAAGTGGAGATAGCGGCAATCCATGTTTCTTTGTCGTCGAAAATGAACTTGTATTTCTTTTCGTATTTACCTTTGGTGGAGCGGGTTCTGGCACTTCCATTCAGTATCACCATGATGATGTTAACCAAATTATGCATAGCCTTGGGGGAGGATATCAGCTTACAGAGGTTGATCTGTCTAAATACCTTGGGAATCATGACATAAATAGCCTATTTGGGTAAAAACTTGGCTTACTTGTTGCCTTTTATTCAAACTTTCCTCTTATTTTTTTTTGGCATCCATAGTTAGCTTTATTAAAGATGAAAAATTATTTCCATTGATAAAACAACTTTGGATATTCTTGTGTCTGGTGCGCTTTCCCGGATTTACCTTCATCAGTATCGTATGGTCTTTTCACTATGTTTTTAATTGGTCCTATAGCTGTTTATGTATTTAGGCGTATTGTACTCGGGGACTGTTTACTCTTTTTATGGAGGTAAGACTGTTGCAAAACAAATTCTGGTTCCTTCAAGATCGATATAGCATGTTTGTTGATTAATTTGTTTGCCCCACTTACGATTGTAGGGCATTAATGTTGCCCGGATTTTGGCGTCCGTACGACCATTCTTTGGTTAAAGTTTGTTGTTAAAGGTGATTTAATATGAAGTTGTGGTAACATCAGCTTAAAATTTATTACATATAGTGATATATAACTTTGTAAGATAATATATAGAAAATTAGTTTTTTAACAAGATCTCGAGATTCCTTAATCATTTAAAAGTGATAGTACGTGCGATGCATGGTATCATATGGACACTAACCTCATAGAGTGGAGATTACTTCTATCCTCTCATTGGAAGTTGCTGTCAGAATAATCTGTCATAGAACTGTTTTAAACTGTCCTAGAAAAGTTCTACCTAAATCAGTTCTACCATAGAAGTGTTCTAAGTCAGGAATATGACAGTTCTTGTCCATTCGTTTTTGATGCGTTTTGTATTTTAATTTTGCCATGTCATTATGGACTTTCCGAATTGATTTTCCTCTAAGTTCAGTATTTTTGTGATTTTACTTCTTTCTAAATAGAACTGTCAGAATCAGTTCTAGGCAGAACTGATCAAATCAGATCTAGGAAGAACTGTCAGGATCAGTTCTAGGGTAGAACTGTTTAAAACTGTTCTGGTAGAACTGTCCAAATCAGTTCTAATCGTATAACTGTCAGCAAAATTGACCAAATCAGTTCTTACCGTAGAACTGTCGGCAGAACTGACTAAATAAGTTCTAACCGTATAATCGTCTGCAGAACTGAGCAAACCTGTCAGATAATTTGTATGCCCCATTTATTGGCATTATGTTTTCTGGTCTCTGCGTCCGTTCGTTTGTCCGTTCTTCCGTTCGTCCGTCTGTCCCGCTTCAGGTCAAAGATTTTGGTCGAGGTAGTTTTTGATGAAGTTGAAATACAATCAACTTGAAACTTAATATATATCATATTCATTTGACTTTTTTTTGTTTTTGTATTTTTAAGACAAAGAGTTCTTAAAACTGTTCTAGGGTAGAACTGTCAGGACCAGTTCTAAGTAGAACTGACCAAATTAGTTCTAGGTTAGAACGGTTCCAGCTAGAATTGTCTAAAAAGTGTCAGGATGACAGTTCTACATACTGCCCTAGAACAGTTCTCCTGACAGATTCTGAGATTTGATGAGATGTTAGAAGTGATCTCCACTGTATGTTTATGTTCGCCAATATCTGCTATTTGATTTATGCTTAAAAAATTTGTTAGTTTTATTTAGCATTTTATTCCAGAATATTTCATAATTCTATATAAGATTATTCAAAATAAATATATTTGTATTTGGCAAAAACTTTCGGATCTGTTGTTCCTCCATGGTCTTCAACTTTGTACTTTATTTGAAATTTTAACGGTTTCGAGCGTCCCTGATGAGTTTTTTGTTGACGAATGGGTGCCTGGCGTACACAATTATAAACCTGGTAACTTTGATGAGTTTATTTATCATTTGAATCATACTTCAGAGAACACAAAGTTCAAAAAGGTCGAACTAATATTTCTATTGAAAATCCTGGGTAAAATCTCGTTTTAACATTTTATGAAGGATGCTTTATCCACTAAAGGAAATGACTGATGACAACGCCTATCTACAATGTATATGACGAACTAAATCCAAGTTATAAATATTCTATAGAATGTTTCACTAATATTCCTCCATCTTTTTCTACTTCGTATCTTGTCTATTCATTTCTTCTTGTTTTATAAGGAAATTACAAGATGTAAAAACACTTCACATGTGATGTAGACTATAACCACTTTTTATGTTTGATAAAGTAAGGTAACAAGTGTTGACTAAACTTATAAAGATTGAATTTTAAATAATGAACTTGTACTGTACAATGTAAAGCATTTGTCACCCAAGTTAGTTTCCAATAAAACTATGATTTGTAATGTTAAATTTGCAGTCATTGTTTAGTTCTCCACAGTGTTGTTCTTCACATGACAGATGTTTGAGCCGTATACCTTTTCTGGTCCATGACAAATATTTCCCTAAAAAAACAAAAATAATATTACATAATTGAAATATTTTTTATACACAGAAGAATTAAGTAAAAGTGGTCATCACATATTCTTTACAATTATTTAAGATAACTCATAGCCAGAAATTAGTAGTGGTTTTGCTAATTAATATTCATAATATGTAAATGAGAATTGTACCACGTGATAGTAGTTTGAACTGGACTGGCTTGATAGGCTTGATATCATTAAAATCTTTAAAACACGGATATTATAAGTTGCCCGTCACAGAGTCCTTATTTACAATCACTTTGATATTTCCGTAAAGTTGTCAGGCGGTCAAAATCAAAACATTGAACGCGAATTTAGTGAATTTTCCGTGCTTTCGTGAGTTTATTCTTCTTGAAATAGTGACATTTTAATTTTACGTGGGAACCTAAAGTTCAACGACTACACATACAAGGTTTGGACTTGCTTATTCTTTGGAAATTCAAGTTTCAAATTTCACCCCGGCAACCTGTTTTTGTAAAGACATTGTAAGCCAATTTTCAACACGAAGTTTGCAAATTTGACGTTTCAGCCATTTTAGCCTGTATTTTACACTGCAATGTTTACGGAAGCGTATTAGGGACATAGAAAAAATAAAATTGGCAGTGAACTTTTTTTTCAAAGTCGAAATTTTGACTTTTCAAATCTCGAAATTTTGACTTTAACTTGAAATTTTGACTTTTCAAATCCCGAAATTTTGACATAAACTTGAAATTTTGACTTTCAAAAATCTTGAAATTTCGACTTTTTGAAAAGTCGAAATATTGACTTTTTTGAAACTCGAAATTTCGACTTGTGAAAAGTCGAAATTTTCACTTTAAACTCGAAATTTCGACTTTTTTAAACTCAAAATTTCGACTTTCATAAAACTCAAAATTTCGACTTATTTTAAACTCGAAATTTCAACTTATTCTAAATTCAAAATTTCGACTTTTTGTAAACTCAAAATTTCGACTTTTTTAAAACTCGAAATTTTGACTTAATTTAAAGTCGAAATTTCAACTTATTTTAAACTCAAAATTTCGACTTTTGGTAAACTCAAAATTTCGACTTTTGGTAAACTCAAAATTTCGATTTTTTTTTTACAATCGAAATTTCGACTTTGATCTCTTTTAAAACTTTGATGTTAGTATTCAAACACAGTTATTACAATTTTAGAAGGAGTAGACATGGGCGCAAATTATTAAAGCGTCATCAACACATTTTGGCAATTTATATTTTGAAATAGGTTTTGTTCCATGTTTTAGTTCCCACGACACTGTCATACAATCGTCATATCTGAGAACATATAGCATCGCAGTTTCAAAGGCCTGTTTGGTTTCCCAATAGCAAGTCACTGACTTTGCCTTGTTTAAACAATGGTAAATCAAGAGGCCAAAAATGCCATGCATATTCAGGGCGACAAATGAGCTGCTCGGTTTTCTAGTTTTGGAATTTTGAAATAAATAAATGGTTCTTTTTTCTGGAATATTGATTCAACTCTACAAGTTGACATTCTTATTACACAACTATTAACCATTGTCTTTATATATCAGACTGTTGAATAAAAGTATGTCGTAATTAACATGGGTGTATCGGAGTAACGGGGTTGTCTTGATACACATATCTGAAGTCCAGACTTGAAATATGTATTTGAACGTGAAACATGTTTTATTTATTCTTCGGCAAGAACAAGATTTTCTATCTAAAATAACCTCTTTAAAATGGTTTAGTTTATTAAAATGTGCTTATTAAGTTTATGATGTATATGGCTCTCCGCTTGCTGATATAAATGACTGTGAATGTGGTAATCGCAAACGTATAAATATTTAGGAAAATTCGAAATTTTGAGTTCAAAACAAGTCGAAATTTTGAGTTAAAAAGAAGTCGGAATTTCGAGTTTAGAAAAAAACGAAATTTCCAGTTTTAAAAAAGTCGAAATTTTGAGTTAAAGTCGAAATTTCGACTTCTAAAAGAGTCAAAATTTCGACTCTTTGAAAAGTCGAAATTTCAAGATTTTAGAAAGTCAAAATTTCAAGATAAGAAAAGTTAAAATTTCGAGTTAAAGTCGAAATTTTAAGATTTGAAATGTCAAAATTTCGACTTTGAAAAAAAAGTTCACTACTACTTTTATTTTTTCTATGTCCCTAATACGCTTCCGTAAATGTTAAAGGCCTCTCGCTTCGATTTTTAAAATATCTCAGGAACCTGTATTTTTGAAACAACAGTCATTATGTTTCGTTTAAATGGTGTATATTGTTGTGTATATTCATTTTCTGCCCCGGCAACCTGTCTATCACTTAAATTAAATTTAAAACAGATATTTTTTCAAAATTCCCTATCATTTTAATGTAATTTCCGTGACCCGTATCCGATTTCTTTAGTATAATATTCAAATAAGCAAAGTGGCGTTGATTTCTGGATATGTGATGAGGCCACTAGTAATTAATTCGACTTTAGATCCCAAGATTAAAAGAAAATCTTCCGAAGATTGAACTTTGAAGAGTGTTAAAAGTATATTTGTAACAGAAACTACATTCAACATCAGACTTAACAATCACCGGTCGTTCTATACAAAAGGAAGAAACTGTCCAATTACGAGACACCTCTTAAGAACAGGACATACTTTTGATAATATCACCTTTCAAATAATTGAGGTAAATCAAAATTGGGACTCCGAAAGGAGAAAACAGAGAGAAAGGTTCTGGATGCATCAGCTACGTACTCTTGAACCTGATGGACTTAATGAGAGGGATGAAAAACAGTTCTACCCAAAACCAAAGGAATAAATCATGAATTTCATTCTATTTAACTAAAACAACTATTTGTTTAGATTTAAAAATTGTTATGTACAATAAACGGCAAAAATATGTTTTATATACCCCATCAATCAATATGTTAAACTTTTACACAAATTTTGTGTAGCCGTCAAGCTACAAAGATATTTTTTGTCATGCATCCGATTTCACCTAGATAGATGCACACGCCCGATGAAGCTAATTTGTCTAGCGAAATATTGCGTGAATAATATATAAAATATAACAACTAATTTTATAACACTCATTAGTGTGTTAAAGTTACATTCTTAGACACTTATATAAATATAATTATTTTCTGTGACTGTATCTTACATTCATTTGTAGGATCCTTTACTATAGATAATTTAGCTGATCTGTAACAATAACATCTTCATGCCTTATATATCATGTACTGTAGTACGCCGCTAGATTAAAACTGACGTGGAAAGGTAACACACGGCCAGCGAAAGCTCTTTTTTTTTGAGAGCCCAGGTGGTAGTGTTGTCTAGCGGGACGGCTGCAGTGCAGGCGATTTGGTGTCACGATATCACAGTAGCATGGGTTCGAATCCCGGCGAGGGAAGAACCAAAAATTTGCGACGCAAATTTACAGATCTAACATTGTTGGGTTGATGTTTAGACGAGTTGTATATAATTTTTGGTTCAACCCAACAATGTTAGATCTGTAAATTTGCTTTCGCAAATTTTTGGTTCTTCCCTCGCCGGGATTCGAACCCATGCTACTGTGATATCGTGACACCAAATCGCCTGCACTGCAGCCGTCCCGCTAGACCACACGACCACCTGGGCTCTCAAAAAAGAGCTTTCGCTGGCCGTGTGTTACCTTTCCTCGTCAGTTTTAATCTAGCGGCGTACTTCAGTACATGATATATAAGGCATGAAGATGTTATTGTTTACCGATCAGCTAAATTATCTATAGTAAAGGATCCTACAAATTAATGTAATATACAGTCACAGAAAATAATTATATTTTTAAGTACGTCTGAGTCAGTGACAACTCTACAACAGATGTATCCATCGGATCGCCATCAATGATGGTGATACATGGCTGTGTACATAATGTATATACAACTCGTCTAAACATCAACCCAACAATGTTAGATCTGTAAATTTGCTTTCGCAAATTTTTGGTTCTTCCCTCGCCGGGATTCGAACCCATGCTACTGTGATATCGTGACACCAAATCGCCTGCACTGCAGCCGTCCCGCTAGACAACACGACCACCTGGGCTATAATACAAACAATTCTAAACAAGTGACAAACCATACAATATACCTGTCCACTGGATCTAAGAGTGATATAGATACAAGGTTAATGCAAATATTTATATAAGTCTGAAAATTACACCAAACAGTGTTAGAGTTAGATTTTCTACTGACAAATTTTTTGTCCGTCCCTCAGCGGGATTCGAACTCACACCTTTGATACACTACAGCACCAATCGCTTAGCCTCGTGTCCAGCGCTCTAGACCACTCGACCACATCCGCTATATCTTCCAACCGGCAGTGAACTTGTTGTCATACTTAGGGGTTTGTATGAATGTGCGGGATGAACAAGTATGCAACCACGTTTGGTCAGAATGGGGACGTTAAAGCCGATGACTCTTGTAGAGAGATTGCCACGCTTACTGCACGCTAAAAAATTTGGAACAACCCTTTGAAAGGTCCGTAGGTGGCCTGTTGCAATGCTTTCTGTTCCCATTCAATAAAGTTTACCGTCATTTCTAGTGGCAGTCTTAATTTCCATAAATTGCATTGCGAACGGCATCTATTAAAGGACCTACTTATTGTTTTATAGTTATTTGTTCTTGTCCTGAACATGCATGAAATATTTGCCATTGGACGTTAAGCAACCAACAATCATTCAAAAATGGCTGTTGAGCAAAAAATAAAATGAAAATGAATAAATAAATACCTTCATAAGCCATCGATTCAAACATTTCTTTTCCATTAGGAGTTTTTTTAAGTATAAAAAATCTCGAATCTGCTTTTTCTAAATCGACATCTCTGTCAGGATGCGGAAATTCCTAAAAAAAAATATTTATGATGCATGCATGGCTTATTTTTATAAAAAAAAATATTGACCACAATGTCATTTAAGAATTACAGAACAAGGTAGAATATCATGGTACAAAGTTTGAAAAATTTGTTTGCATACTAGTTATATGTTTTTCATGTCAGTGTTTTTTTTTAAGTAGACTATACGGTTTTGGGTTGTTGAAGGCCTTGCGATTACCAATAATTGCCCTTTGTGGATAGTATGCTCTTTTGGCAATTATACCACATCTCCTTTTTTATTTTACAAATTTCAGAAAAGAACAGATATTAGCGATCAGTACATGAACCTAGTTTTTTGTGAGGTTCGTGTTGTTTTGTTCTTTAGTTTTCTATGTTGTGTCATGTGTGTGTTGTTTGTTTGTCTTTTTCATTTTTAGCCATGGTGATGTCAGTTTGTTTTATATTTATGATTATCTTTCGTCCCTCTTTTATAGTATAACTCTATAATAATGGTTTGATAATTAACAAATCAAAGCTCATGCAAAACAAAAATATAGCTTTGAAGAACACTCGCAGTTACTAAAAGCAAACTCGATGCACTCTTAATCTGTTTTTTTTAAATCATTTAATCCCTATGAAAGTTTGTTTGTTTGTTATAATGTCACGAAAATAAAAAAAAAGCACATGCAGTTTCTTCTATAAAGCTATAAATATGATTATTGGTATCCAATTTACCGCTTTCCAACTAAAATGGTTTACTCCAGGAATTCGCCTGCCCCCCCCCCCCCCCTAATTTATTTACTAAAAAGGAAATAACTCAATTTACTTGCATTCATCTAACATACTACATAGTGTGTTTCTTTTGTATGCATGGATTAAAAAAAGATACCAGTGCGTAAATTGAAGGATAGACAATTTGCCTTCGAAATATCTGCATATCAAATAAAAAATGCAAACAAAATGCAGTGTTCGAAAAAAAATACTTAAGACTAAATTTATTAAGCTATATTTACCTCTGCCTGTACGTCTTTTTCATTCTTGACTGTAATATATAGTCCTTTCTCGGGATTTCCCTCCTCTCCAAGCCTCTTGACGGCACGTATAATACATACATACGTGTTATTCAGATGATTTTGTCCTCCACTTAAAACTAAATAATTTTGACAGGCGAAGGTAAAGCCACCTATAAAACATTGTGAAATCAGAACAGATAGCGTTGGAATTGATTTCAAATACTATCAGTATGGATGATATCTTTAAGCAACACTTTCTATATTGATATGCATGTTCTATTATTACGACCTGCTATAATGTATTGTCTACTAAATACAGTCTGTAATTTATATATTGTCAACTGAATGCACCCTGGTCTCAAAATGAGATTATTTTGGCAGTGTTCGAAGTCTGCAAGGAATTTATAAATATATAATTATATATTTCACATGGTTTTTTTTTTCTGACAACAAAGACGAAATAGAAACGGGAACGTGTCAGAGAGACGACAACCCTATAACAGAGCAGAAATAAACGAAGGCCACCAATTAACGCAGCGAGAAAATCCAATCCATGGAGGGTGGGGAACTCTGCTTGTCGCTAAAAAGTAATGTATGATAGTTCAGTGAAATGGACGCCCCACTAAACTCCAAAACATACAAATGAACAAAAATTGATTAAAAGCAGTATCAGTTTGACAGCAGATTATAATTTAGCTACCTACCGAATTAGACTATTTACCGGATTTGTTATAACATTTGCAACATGACGGATGCCACATGTGGAGCAGGATCTGCTTACCCTTCCGGAGCACCTGAGATCACCCCTAGGTTTTGGCGGGGTTCGTATTGCTTATTCTTTAGTTTTCTATGTTGTGTTATGTGCACTATTGTTTGTCTGTTTGTCTTTTTCATTTTTTGCCATGGCGGTGTCAGTTTATTTTCGATTTATGAGTTTGACTGTCCCTCTGTTATATATCGTCCCTCTTTTAGCTCTGATTTATTGACTTTACGTACCTCTTTCTTTGACATCACGTGGTAATGATTCCATGACTAGTTTGTTTTCAGCTGTACATTTGGCATATTTTGCACTATTACTTTCGGATATATAACAGTCATATGAATGTATGTACTTGACATTGTATACATATGGTTGAATATTCAGGAATAATTGTTTAATTACATATCTAAAATTGAAACCTGAAATTGAACAGGAATATTACTATAGTAAGATTCTCGGCAGTTGTTTTCAAATTGGACCGTTTGTTATATATACCATCCTGTACCAAACAATATAATAATCTAGATGTGTTAAACACAACTGTCCCGTCTGCTGTTATGACATAAATCATGCTTCTGTGATAAGAAGGTCATACGAAATCAAGTGAAACGCAAATTCTAACAAATGACGTCCTTATTTTGCTTTTAAACAAAGCTGTGTTCTAATTATCACAAATATGTTTGACACATGCGCACAAACTTACTGTTTACATTCTCGTTATTTGCCTTCTTTACCTGATAAATTATATATATTTTAACTGCTTACATTAATGCCCGCGTCAGACTGTCCCGATTTTTATATACGATGGACACCCGAATGCGAAAATTGTAAGTTCGTACGAAGTTGGTCCCGATCTCGTTAAAATACCAAAAAGTGACCGAAGCACGTACGATGAATAACGAAGTCTATACGATGGTGCCGAAACTATATACGATAGCAAAAGATGGACATACGAAGGTTAACCGAAGACGGGTATTTAAGCTTCATATTTCCGCCGAAGCCTACACGATGGATCACGAAGGCTACACGATGGATTACGAAGGCTACACGATGGATTACGATGATGGCGCGATGGATATACGATGTCTAAAAAACGTAGTGTACAGCTTACCATGCATTTAAATTATATACCGAAGGCATCACGCGTTTTAAATTGTAAGTACATGTATGTACATAATACAAGTGTACAATGTACAAACGATCTAAAAATGCGTTCTACCAGGCTGTTTTGAACTTTTTTATGATACGAACAGAATTTCGAAAACATATCGTTTCTGTACAAGTCTGCCATGCATAGCGGGAAATCGATCTTTTTGTCTAATTCTTATAAAACTTAGTTTATTATCCCCTCGCCTACTACATGTAAGTTGCGTGTAGATAAAATTGTTATGGACACTCTAGAACCAAAATGCTCAAAACTTGGTATGGTGTTACTCGTTAAGAATATATTAAGTGCTATTGACTTTAAAGTTCAAAGGTCAAGGTCACAGTGGCACTTGTAATACAAGGCAATATCACCCTTGTAGACACTCTAAAACCAATATGCTTCAAAAGATTTTAACCACATTTGGTTTATTGTTCCTCCTTGTAATGATCTGACATTTTTTACGTTCAAGGCGAAAGGTCAAGGTCATGCAGATGGACTTGTTTTTTCTCCTTGAAATAGCATAATACACAGGAAATCGGTTGCTCATTTTTTACCTGCTGGTTCTAAAGACAATATTAAAGGTATTTCCAGTTACTGAATGTTTTGGTTAATTTAAAAAAAAAAAAATTTATGTATCAAATATGCATATTCAATTTACCATTTTCTGCATGTGTCATATACAAATAAAGTGTCCATATTTGTCCCCAATATGTTACATACGAGGGGATGCCACGCTCGGCATTGCCTTGTTTGAACTGTAAAATGTGTGCACTAGTCTGAATAATCACCCATAATTATGCCCATGTTTACTGATCTATCTTAAAGATAAAGTAATGGGTTCGTTGATCCCTTTTATTCAAAAAGTAATAATATAGACAAAAGGAAGGATGTGGGGAAAGCAACAAATGCGTCAAAATATGACATATAGAAAACAAAATGGTTATGGAGTAAACATTCGTGTGACAACAACTAAGACGATACATAAAAAACCAGAATAATGAAGAAAAAGTTGGTTTCCCTATATACGTGTACCTGCAGTGTTGGTGTACGAGGCGCGTTTATGATTCATTATGTTACTTGATATGAAAAATTGACAAAAAAATAATATTTTACTTGTAAAAGTAAATCCTGAGCCTGTAATAGCTGCTCTTCTTGTTCCATTTGAATTAATAGAAACAACGCTGTCGCCTTTCTTGTTCTCATAGAATCATATGACATGAGCTCCATGTTTTGTGAACGTCTTCCTTAACTGTCGTATTAGACTGACCAGTGCATATCGCGCATGGCACTTTAAATGTATTTTAGCGCAAAAATTAACTTACATTTAGCTGGATTTATTGCCGTCGTAGTTCCATCTTGTCGCCTTCGTACTTTTATTCGATGGCAACACGACGGGATTACGCGGTCTTCACGAAGTCGTGTTGCCATCGTAAGACCTTCGGGTAGCTTCGTGATTCATTCGTGTAGACATCGTAATGTCAAAACTGCCCGAAGGAAACGATGGAAACACGAATGCAATACGATGTTCAAAGATGCATTTCCGGTGACATTACGATGGTGAGGATGGTGATACGAACTCAATACGAACCCTCAACATCGGACGCACCTTCGGGGATTTTTTAACATGTTAAAAAAATTAGAACCCTTCCCGAAGTTGTCCCCGAAGGCTAGAAAAAGTGGCCGATGGTTCTACGATGGTTAAAGATGGCACTACGAATAGCCCGATCTGGATACGATCAGTCCCGATTTTGAAAATTTCCATAATCGTGTTGCCATCGTCGTAAAAATCGGGACAGTGTGACGCGGGCATTAAGGATATTAAATATTGTTATTAAATCATCATAATTATGTTTTCCCTGCTATTTGTTTTTAAACTAATTAAGTATGAAAATGAAATGTACATAATTCACGGGGAGGAAATGGGAACAGCCAAATAGACCTCGTCCTTTAAAAATACAGTATGTGTCCTTTTAGAATCGAAATAATTCCTCCATGTCATGCTCTATGTTCATTTTAAGTTAACATGGTTTGGCATTAAATTTGACCATATTTTACATCTGGCTAACGCTCAGTGTAAAATATCGACAAAGGTTAAGCCTACCCATGTTAAAATGAGCATAGAGCATGCCACGAAGGAATTATTTCTTAGTTCGATCTATAACCAAATACTTGACACTTATAAACCAAATAACCGGATCATAGTTTACAGCCATAAAAAAAAGACGGTAAAACCGTTATGTTGTGAGGTACAATCAGTGGCGTTGTAACGGAATAGGTTCGTTAGAAATGTTGCTCCATTTTTGGAAATTGTCGTGTTCTCTTTTAACCTTTGCAACAAATCTTTAAGAGATCTGTTATTGCAGGTTGCCTGTGGATTGCCATGCCATCAAGTCTTTCCTTTATATACTTTAAATTAGCCGTTTGAGTGAAGTTTTTTTCAACTAAATATTGTCAATAAAAATATCCGTTTTAACCTATGTCATACAACTCAAAGAGTAAGATACAATTATATACATCAATACGAACCTGCATCTATGTCAATATCTGGAATAAAAAAATACTTTCAGTATACATTTCGGTCTGTTTCTTTACTTAAATAATTCGTTTCCTTCACATAAGTTTTTTTCAGCTTGACTTATAAGCTCACACCCTTGTCATAAGACTGATACCCTTTTTGAAGTCTTTGTGAAGATCCGTCTTTTATTAGTTTTTTGTGTAGCGGTTTATTATTGTTTATTGTCTTTTCGTATATTTCTTTTTCGCAATAGTCTTTTTATTGAAATTATTATTTGGTATTTTCTTTATCTTATAGGTTAATTGGACTGGAAATTATATATAATTTACGAAGTCAAAAAATTTATCATTTCATTTTGTTATAAATACAATATTGGATCAAGCATATTTACTAAAATTAAAAACAAAACAATACATTTTTCAATGGATACACATGACTTTCGAAAATCATTACTTTTTTTTATGTAACAGAAGACCATGTTTCTAGATTATGTCTCTTAGGATATGGACTAAGTTTGAATTCTGATACAGTATCGTGTTTAAAATGCACATAACATATATCATACTTGCCTGTAGGTGGGTATATCAATAGTTTAATTGCAATCATTCTTAAATCTCCGTCTTGTTCTTCCCTATCTATAATCTACATATTAAACAATAAGTTTATATACAAATATGTCCAGAACAGCTCGTATAAACGAGTAGTTTTATACATGAATCAAAAGAAATGTTGGATATACCGCAATGCGACTCCAGTCCAACAACACAAACATATAGATGCAGAACAAACGATAAATCTGTATTAACTGTACTATATGAACATGGGCCTACATACATGTATACTATAAATGGCCTGTATTTGCTATTTATTATCAATTCCAAGTTTACTTTCTACTTTATAAGTGACCCATTGGAGAGTAAACTTGATAGTAAATTTCAATACTAGCTATTTCTAGTATATAAAATTGAGAATGGAAATGGGGAATGTGTCAAAGAGACAACAACCCGACCAAATAAAAAACAACAGCAGAGGGTCACCAACAGGTCTTCAATGTAGCGAGTGATTCCCGCACCCGGAGGCGTCCCTCAGCTGGCCCCTTTACACATATATACTAGTCCAGTGATAATGAACGCCATACTAATTTCCAAATTGTACACAAGAAACTAAAATTAAATTAATACAAGACTAACAAAGGCCAGAGGCTCCTGACTTGGAACAGGCGCAAAAATGCGGCGGGGTTATACATGTTTGTGATATCTCAACCCTCCCCCTATACATCTAACCAATGTAGAAAAGTAAACGTATAACAATACGCACATTAAAATTCCGAGTCTGATGTCAGAAGATGTAACCAAAGAAAATAAACAAAATGACAATAATACATAAATAACAACAGACTACTAGCAGTTAACTGACATGCCAGCTCCAGATTTCAATTAAACTGACTGAAAGATTATGATTTCATCATATGAACATCAGGCACAATCCTTCCTGTTAGGGTTTAGTATCATACCATCATAACATATATATGAGAAGAACATAACCCGTGTCATGCCAACAACTGTAGAATAAATGTGTTTAGTTCCGATGCAAAGACCTTATCAGTGACTCAATATTAACGCCAAAATATGCAATCTTTAATGACTTGACAACAGTATCGTAATTATACCCCTTCTTAATAAGTCTATTCAAAGGTTTTGTAAGTTTCTGAGGTGAATACTGACACCTTTGTTTTTTATAAAGAATATTTCCATAAAAAATTGGATGTGAAATACCTGAACATATTAAAAGTCTGCATGTTGAGCTATATTTACGAATGATGTCTTTATACCGATGATAAAATTTAGTAAATGTTTTGACTAGTTTGTGATATCGAAAACCCTGGTGTAATAATTTTTCAGTAATACATAAGTTTCTCTCGTTAAAATCTAAAACATTGTTACATACACGAGCGAATCGTACAAGTTGAGGTATATAAACACCGTAAGATGGTGACAAGGGAACGTCACCATCTAAAAACGGATAATTAACGATAGGAAATGAAAAATCATCCCTTTTATCATAAATTTTAGTATTCAGCTTTCCAATAGTGATATAGATATCAAGATCGAGAAAAGGGCAGTGGTCATTGTTAGTATTAGCTTTATTTAAAGTAAGTTCAACAGGATAAATTTCATTAATATACATACTGAAGTCGTCATTATTGAGAGCCAAAATATCATCCAAATATCTAAAAGTATTATTAAATTTGTTTATCAGATGTTGTTTCGATGGGTCTTTGCTTATTTTTGTCATAAATTGTAACTCATAACAATACAAAAACAGGTCCGCAATAAGTGGTGCACAGTTAGTCCCCGTTGCAATTCCCATAATCTGACGATATACGGAATCCCCAAAGCGAACAAAAATGTTATCTAGTAAAAATTCAAGGGCATATATAGTATCAAAGCATGTCCAATTAACACAGTTTTTTTGTTTATTGCTACTAAAAAATGACCTAAAAGAGTTTGAACATATATATTCACATTCTGATTTTTTGAATGCCCATTTAACTAGGTGTGTGAATTTTTTCTTAATGAGGATGTGAGGCAATGTGGTATACAGGGTAGAAAAATCAAAACTTTGAACAGATTCAAAATCACCAATATAAGCATGCAATTTATCAAGTACTTCCAACGAGTTCTTGACACTCCAAAAGTAATTTATTCCACTATTTTCGAAGGCCTTATTTGAACAATTTATTATCAGGTTTTTAATTGTACCAAGTGTGCTGGTAAGAAGAATAGACAATTTAGTAGTTGAACAATGGCTTGAAGACGAAATAAATCTATATTTGAAAGGGGTTTTGTGTAGCTTCGGAAGCCAATACATAGTTGGGACTTTCATTGTATTTGGCTCTGCTTGTAAAGCGGTGGCTAAAAGTTTATGTTTGTTACAGATTTCGTTTTCTGAAAATGGAGTCAGTTGGAATGTTGGTGAATTGGTGATTTCCTTTTTCAGAACCTTAATGTAAAATTTACGTCAAACAATAATAATAGAATGAAATTCAAAACAGTGTGGCTGTGGCCATTGATTGACACATTAAATGCATCCATTGACTGGGACAATTTACGTGAACGTTTGTCTGTAACGACCATTGTTCACGACGTACCTACGATAGACATTTAAACTATGGGGTCACCAAAGGTTTCTTAACGCCTTTAATTATAAAATAATTCGAAAAATAAATCAGGAATAACCTTTATGTTTTGATTTATATAATTGATATAAATCAAAACATCGTGTTATTTCTGATTAATTTTTCGAATTACTTTATTAAGGTGTTGAGAACCTTTGGTGACCCCATAGTTTAAGTGTCTTTAAAAAGTACATAGTGAGCACTGGTCGTTACATACAAACGTTCACCTAAATTTTCCCAGTCAATGGATGAATTTAATGTGTCAATCAATGGCCACGGCCACACTGTTTTGAATTTCATTCTATTATTAGCAGCTTTATCGGCCGGGACAAAAACAAATTCCTTGGCTAGTTCTTTTAGTTTATGTTTGATACGAGAAATAGGTTTATTGTGGTTATTGTTAATAGTAAAATGTTCTTTAAAATGTTGAATACGTATATCAACTATCTTCATTACTGAATTAAAAAAAGAGTCCACAGATTTTTTGTCAGCTTTTTCCCGTTTTATCCATTTCATACAGTAAGTATGGAGGGAGTCGTGGATGATATTACGACACTCATTCCAATTAATGATTGACGGGAGACGATATTTAGGTCCTTTACTGAGGAATGATTTTAACTCTTGGTCTTGAACGATGTTAAGATCTCCTGTTATAACATGGGAAATAGGTCCATAAATAAATTCGGAATTACTGCAATTACATGAAGTATGTGTATTTTCATGTATGTACATATATACAGAAAAAATGAAAATGTTGTTTATGGAGAAAAAAATTGTCCTGTCCCAAAGTACCTATGAAAATCGCCACTGTCTAGTCATGTAGAGAAAATATATAGAAATTGATGACGATGTTTCTTGCTAGGGCAGGAACACTAAAAGGCACTGTATTAAACTATTGGGATGTGAATGTGATATTTTTAATTCAATGTTTACTCATAAAAGTATGTAGATTGTAACATGTGTTATGGTGGCAGGTACCAGTTTTGGTGTACCAGAACATGTGTCCCACGCAGAAATTTTGTTATAGTTAAGTATTGAGGTATATAATTGCATCATGTGGACTGAAAAAATAAATGAATGTAAATTCTAGGCTATTGTACTACACAAGTAAGTAGTTGCATACACAGGTTGGGGATTTCCTTCACATATAGGTCCAATCAGATGTCAAAATTGTGGTCTCCTCACTTGACGGCATCCAATCAAAGTGGGGGAAAAATTCAGTTTTATGTAAACAAAAATATCTTGAGATTTTGATGGTAAGGATAGGTTCGGACAAGGCTCTAATTCACTGAATATCCTTTCTCTCTTGAATTTTGGCTAAAATTCTTGTCGGCTTTTAGCAGGATTTTGCAGGTGAGGATTAGATTGGTATCAGAGCATCACATTTTGTGCCTTATTTGCAATGCATTTATAAAGGAGAAGGTCCGGTAAGGACTCATTTTGGCCTCAAATTTCAGTTTCATCTGAAGAAAGATTTTGACCACTTAAACACTTAAGTGTCTATTTCACTTGATTCAATTAGTTTATGTGAATGATTTTAACTGATTAAGTCATTAAAAACGATCCGATTGAAGCTCAAATATGAAAAATCTCTCAAATATGTCAAAAAACGTCACTTTTCAGATTGTTTTTGTCAAAAATGAAAGTGGCCGCATCCGTGTTCATCCACAACCTTTATATATGTTATGTATTATCATAAAATACAACTTACATTGCAATATTAAGGATGAACACGAATGCGGCCACTTTCGTTTTACACGGAAACCGTCTAAAATTTAACTAAAATGATAGAATTTTGAAGATTTCAGTAATTTAGCATGACTTAATGGTGCTACAACCCGATATATGTGCATTGTATTGTCAAAAACAGCCCATATTTATGTAGAGAAGCATTCAACTGTCCAATAAATAACTAAAAGTTTACATTTTAACAATTTTGTAAAACTGTTATATTTTTGGGCCAAAAAGGGGCCTTACCGGATCTACTCCTTTTAAAATCTCCATGCTAGACAGACACCCAAATTTAAAGGTTTTCTATATATTTACATAAGCACGCACACATCTTAGTTCCTTGAAACCATACATTTTATTTGTATATAAGCTTGAATGAATTTTCAAGAAAATAAAATCATAAATCCATGAAATTCTAAAGATTTATTGTAAAATAACTGGTTTCTGCCACCTATCAACTTCCAAAATCTAAAAATATCAGAGTTATCTCCCCTAAACTATAAATCTGAACTTTTGGGAACAGATACCGGATGTTTTCATTTTTTTACTACAAAACTTTGAAGATTTCAGTTAAACATAAAAACCATTTCAATAGAACGTCCGTTGAGGGCACGATTGTAAACCTTTATTACATATATTAGTGAAAATGCAAATAAGAGAGAGAGGGAAAGATTTTGAATTTACTTACCAATGTTATACATCTGTCTTCCTCGGAAAAATCTAACACTTCTTTTATTATTTCAACAATAGTAACATGATCAAAATGGTTTATTGACTGTCCATTTAAAGCAATGAGTCGGTCATCGTCTCTAAAATGTAGGAAAAACATTATATGCAATCTAGTATTTGTTCATATGGACAACACCATATGGGTAATGGAAGTAAGACAGGGGTTAACTGACCACAATTGTATACATAAAGATAAACGTACAATGATATTAATAGACACACACGTGAAAATAGAAAGCTATGGGCTGCTTCGTTCTATCATAATTTAAAGAAATGTGTGTGCATGTGGTATTAAAAAACAAAACAAAACATTCACAAATAGACACGACTCTGGCCTTGAAGTCATAAAACTTTCGAGTCCGTTTTTTGTACTCATACTCCACAATCAACCAATCAAAATGCTTGATTTCATGTTACGAGCATCAGCCTCTTATTTTGGATAAAATATGATAAAATATTTGTAAAATAATATTGAAACGTAGTTAATGATAACATTGGCATTAAAACAAACAAAAAATGTATGAAAAAAAATGTTTTATCGAACCAAAATTTTTATTACAAAATGAAGTGTTTTTTTGTACAAAAAAATGCATTTTACAACTTTTACTGATGTCGAACTTTACAATGTCAGACATTTCAAAATTAATCTATAGATGATTGTTCACATCATGGTTGATCGTTATTGGCCAAATAATTAGTACTTTATGCGCAGCCTCCATTCAAACGGATAACCGCATCTTAACGTCCTCTGATACCTGCCACAAGTCGACTAATTTGTTGCTTAGGTAGCAGCAACCATTCCTAACAAAGGGTATTGTTTATTTCATGACGTGTTTGAACTGGGGTGTCCTTTCGTGCACTTGACGCCCAATAATGTCCCATATATGCTCGATATGATTCAAATTCGGGCTGCGATCGGGCCAAGGAATATACGATGCTAATTTCTAACAGTGGAGAGCTCTGCACTATATTGGATACGGGCAACTGTGTGTCTGTTCGTAGGCAAAGGTCCCCGAAATGGTCATATCGCACGATAACCAGTAGCGATGAGCCGATCCCGAACAGTTTTTGTTTTAAGGCTCCTGTATGGTTATCACGCTCTTTGTAGGATTGTATTGTTTGCATCGGGTTTCCTTCTGACCAACCTTCATTATGCTTGATTTTCCCTAGCAGATGTTAAAGGGGGTCTTCTTGATCTCGGAAGGTCTTTAACATCGTTTGTTGCCTGATTTGTATTCTCAAAACAACTTAAAGTGGAATGGTGATGACCAACAATACGTGCAATTGTCACAGCGACATATCTGCTTCTCTCATGCTGATTATCTGCCATCTTGCTGCAGTTATGAGTTGTTGATGACCTATTACAAGGTGTCAATCACATAATTTTATAAACTTGGTTATTTAAAGTGTTGAAAACAATGAGGATACAAACATCTGTTTTTCTGTTTACGAGTACAGTAGCTGCATGTGCAGATAAGAACTTATCGAGTCGACATTTATTGATTAAACTCAGGTGATATTAAAATTATGTTTAACTAGTTCTATTTCAACAAATTATATCACAAAACAATAAAGAGTGTTTTTTTTATTTGAATTTCAATTTGGTGTTGCAATACTTTTTTCCATGTGTATATAACAACCCACAACTCATTCGACGATTGACAATAATAAATACGAACAAGCATAAGTGATATTTTCATTGCGCATTACCTGAAGTTTTCCTCGTCATCGTTCAATATGTTGAGCTTTCTTATAAAATGTTCTCCATTTGTAGAAAATATACTGAATAGATGTGCGTCTGTCTCCATTGATCTACTCCGAAACAGAACTTTCGATTCCTAGACAAAAAAGAAAATAGTTTCATTTTCATAACAACGTTGAGAACCGCAATACTTAATATGTTGATAATGAATAATGAATCATTTACATGTACCTTTTTAAAAACTAGGTTGTCATCGGCTATCCATGACTGTCACAGTGAATTAACACTCACCCAGTCTGTCAGAAGCCTTCCAATGGGGATTTAGATAGAACAAACAATAAAGCACATGCAGTTGCACGAGAAGAAAATATAGAAAGTTTTGGTATTCAAATTAAAATCAACACACAAGGTTAAGTCCTCTACTATTTATTCGTAATACACAAATTTGAACCAGGCGTTGAGAACCTTTGGCGACCAAACAGTTTAAATTTCTATAACATGTACGATACGACGAATGCGCGTTACAGACGAACGTTCACCTAATCTGAAACCTATGGTGGCCGGTTAAGGCCATTTCGCGTTTTCGCGTTTTTCGCCTTTCATATTCTATAGGGCGAAAATGCGAAATCGCGAAGTTGAAAACGCGAAGTCGAAAACGGGAAATCGCGAAAAGGCGAAGTCGAAAACGCGAAATCGATTTTGAGGCCATTTCGCGTTTTCGCCTTTCATATTCTATACGGCGAAAACGCGAAATGGCGTTAACCGGCCACCATAGAAACAAGTACATGAATAACCTGAGCGCGCCAAGAAATTGATCTTAGTGCGTTTTTATTGTTAAAGTGAAAGATTTAAGTTAGGTAATACGAAGGAGATAATCTGCTCTATAACCATCTTAGCTTGTGAGATTATTTCACAACTGTCTATACGCGAAAGAAGTCCAAGTATTGGTGTATAATTTCTTAACTTATAGTCACCATTTAAGTGTGTTCATGAGTCGTGATTTAAAATGAGAATTAAATTAAATTAAATTAATGAATGTCTCACTATAAGTACAATATGATAATAAATTACCTGTTTTTCCATATTTAGTTACTAAAGGTATAACTAATATTATGTAAATATTCCGGCTTCTTTTAGTGTACTTGTTAAAGGTAAACTATATTTATATATCAATTTAAGGAAAACATTTCTGGGAAGTTGTTGTTTTGAAACACCGTGAAGCAACAGTTAATCAAGGAAACTACCGTAGGGAAGTTGTTAGCTATACCCAGATAATTTTTCTTAAATCTACATAACAGTATAAGGTTACTGCGTACCTTCACTACAATAGTTTCCGCGTAAAGCGTGATGAAATTACTCCTATAAATCAAAGTACACACTATA
Source organism: Mytilus edulis (assembly GCF_963676685.1). Lineage (NCBI taxonomy): Eukaryota > Metazoa > Mollusca > Bivalvia > Mytilida > Mytilidae > Mytilus > Mytilus edulis. The sequence continues at coordinate 66,867,073 of NC_092346.1, read as the reverse complement.
CTAATATATAGCACAAAATATATCAAACACAATTTACAATTGCTGATCGCCCACAAGACTAGAAGGACACTGTATTTTATTATAATCTATCATAACATACATAATATTTTATGCAAATAATATCTATTTATAAAAGTAATGCTTTCGATACGAATTGAAAACATTGACTCTGTCATAAACGAACCCGCCAGCTAGGAAAAAACCAACAACCAAGTTACCTTAGTCGATATAGAAACCTGTGTCCAAACCCTAATGCTCGGAAGATCGTCTCGAGAGGTGTACATTGGACAATACTGAAAATTAGCTTATGTTTTTAATTACATAAACAAAATATGATATATCATTAAAATATGTATAAGAAAACAAAATACCAATTATTTTATTTATTATATATAGTAAAAAAACAAGAAAAAATCAAACAATAATTAACCAACATTAAATCTGATCATGACCAGTTCGAAGTTGGCGAGAGAATAGTCTAATGGGGAAATTAACCCGCGAAAAATTACCATTCACGTGATACACAACTTTTAAGAACAAATTAATTCATTTTTATAAGTTTCCTGTTTACAATACTTTTGAAATTTCAAAAAAATAAGAACTTTCTTATCCAAGGCCGCACTTGGCACAACTTTTTTTGAATTTTGGATCCTCATGCAATGCTCTCCAACTTTGTATTTGTTTGGCCTTCTAACTTTAAAGCTTACAAAAATTATGAATATAAGCTCAAACGTAGTTACAAACGGCAGGAAGGCTATATGTTGTGTAACCTTAAGAAAGACAATCCAAGAAATTTTTATTCGTTATTTAGGGGAAAAAATCAGAGGAAATGTGATTTAAACATTACCGACTTTTTTGAATATTTCAAAGAACTTGTATCAAATGTGCCGAATAGCAATACGAGGCCCGAAGTGATTAATAATGACTGTGTTTTTGAGGAGTTTGATGCAGAAACTACTGCTGGTGAGAATATAAAGGCAATTTATGAACTTAAAATGGACAAAAGCCATGGTCCAGTCTGTTTGCTGAATGATTTTTTTTTATTGAATACAAGGATTTTATTATACCACATTTATGTACTATTTTTAACGCAGTTTTGAATAGTGGATATTTCCCGTCATCATGGTCAGATGCTATACTGGTACCAATTTTCAAATCTGGTGATGCCAATGATGCAGCAAACTATCGTGGCATAAGCCTTGTCAGCAATCTAGGTAAACTTTTCACCACAATACTCAATAAAAGATTTAAATTGGGATTTTATCTGATGCACAGTTTGGTTTTCGAAACGGTTATAGTACAGGTGATGCTGTTTCTTGTTTATATAAAAAAAGAAGATGTGGTATGATTGCCAATGAGACAACTATCCACACAAGACCAAAATGACATATACTCTGTTATTCAAAATACACTCTGTAAAAATAGAAGATTATGTTGTTGCTTTGTAGACTATTAAAAGCTTTTGATTCAACTTGCCAAATAAGGTATATTAACTGTTTTAAAATCTATGTATAATAATGTTAGAACCTGTATTAGATTCAATGGTCTAAACTCTGATTACTTTTATAACAACCTTGGTTTAATGCAAGGGGAAGTTCTTTCTCCAATTTTATTTTATTTTTATGTAAATGATTTTGAAAATGAATTTATTGCTAATGGCAATTGTGCCGTAGAGTTTCAAGATATAACATTATTTTTGTTAATGTTTGCTGCTGACATGATTTTGATGTCTGAAACAGTAGAAGGTTTACAGGAAATGTTGAATACTTTGTCAATTTACACAGAAAAATGGGGCTTGTTAGTTAATACAAAGAAAACAAAAATTGTTGTATTCAGGAAGGGCCTAATGAAACATGGGTCTATAATGGTCAAACAATGGATATTGTGGAACAATTTTGTTATTTAGGTATTAATACCCTATAATTGTAAATTTCTTACTACACAGAAACATTGTACAGAACAAGGTAGAAAAGCTATGTTCGGTATGAGGAGAACTACATCATCATTATGTTTAAATGTATTTACAATGCTTATTCTATTTGATACTTATGTTAGTAGTATATAAATGTATGAGTGTGAGATATGGGGAGTACACAAGTATCCTATGGTAGAAAAGGTCCATTTGGATAACTGCAAAATGTTATTAACGACCTCGAATGTGGTGGTCTATTTTGAGTTAGGTAGATTTCTACTGCAGAATGAGCGTAATTATAGAATACTTAAATTTTGGTTCAATATTTTAATTAGTGACAACTGTATATCAAGGTCTTATTAAAAAGAGCTTGTGTTAAATTGTTCAAAATGTATGAATTGGGCAACATATGTAAAAAGATTGATATATAGTCTGACATCAGACTCGGATTTCTCTTGAACTGAATTTCAATGTGCGTTTTGTTATGCGTTTACTTTACTACATTGGTTAGAGGTATAGGGGGAGGGTTGAGATCTCACAAACATGTTTAACCCCGCCGCATTTATGCGCCTGTCCCAAGTCAGGAGCCTCTGGCCTTTGTTAGTCTTGTATTATTTTAATTTTAGTTTCTTGTGTACAATTTGGAAATTAGTATGGCGTTCATTATCAATGGACTAGTATATATTTGTTTATGGGCCAGCTGAGGGACGCCTCCGGGTGCGGGAATTTCTCGCTACATTGAAGACCTGTTGGTGACCCTCTGCTGTTGTTTTTTATTTGGTCGGGTTGTTGTCTCTTTGACACATTCCCCATTTCCATTCTCAATTTTATTGGTATGAATAAGCTGTGGGTTGTTAAATGTAGACAGCTCATATTTACCTTTGATAAGGCAGCGTTTGTTTGATCCCTCTGCAAAGTGTAGATTATATAAGTATGTGGTAACAAATGTAATTTTGCAATTTTATTTACAGAAATGCATTCCTGTACTTTTTCGTAAATGTATAACAAGGATTCGTTTGTCTTCACATAATCTTTGTATTGAAATTTGACGTTATGTTGGAACTAATAGAAATGAAAGAAATTGTACTTTTTTGTGATTTAGGGGTATGATGAATTTATGATGAATTTCATTTCATCCTCCAATGTAGTATATATACTGATTTGCGAAAAAAAATATATAAAAACATATAACTGGTCTAGGCCAACTTTTAAATTATTGTCAGGTGAAAACACAAAACATCTTTGTAACTTAGGAAAGTATATACATTTCTCTTTTAAATTAAGAATCAGTTTATTGTAATAAAAGATATTTTGTATTGATTAAACTTCTGACGTCACCTATTGTTTATTATGCATATTGTTTATATTGTATGCAATATGCCATATGTATACACTGTACATGTACTTGTTTATACTGATGAGCCGTAAGGCTCAAAGTTAATAAAGCATTTGAATTTGATATTAGAGTCACTGATGTGTCTTATATAGACGAAACGTGCGTCTGGTGTGATAGATCATGGTCCTGGTAACTTTGATAACTAATTATAAAGTCCTTACTTATCAGATTGAAGCTAGAAAATGAAGACAAAACCACTGACAGTTAATGAAAGCTTCAGTATAAAGCTAATTACAGCTAATAATTAAATCATGTTGCCCGGATTATAATATCAATAAAAAACCGCCTAATGGTTTAAGTGTAAAAAAGTTCTAAACAGTATGAAGAAACTTGACGTGCAATGTCAAATATATGTATCGACAGGTTGAAGGACCGTGAGTACGGACCCATGTTAGTTCAGCGCATTATCATGAAAGTCTAACGATATAAAGTCCAACGCTGTATATACATTTTATCTAGCGATGGTTTATTTATACAAATTACGTCTGGGATGGACAGTTGTCTCATCGGCACCTATACCCCATATTCTTACACTCATATACAGTTCTTGTCGAGAAAACATCTTCAGCCCTCTTTTTTACTGCATCGGACAAAACTTCTCAAGAAATGCAATCGTATAATAAAGTATATTTTGTGTACAAGTTGTAATGTAGTACAAATTATTATAATTTGTTCAGAATTTTTGTACAAGTTATCAGAGTATTATGAACCGCTTAACACGAATGAATGATGCAAGCACACAGTTTTTTGTTTTGTATATTTCTGTCATATTTCTACAACTACATGATTTAGCCTAATACTGATAATTGATACAAAAATATTATAAGAACACAGACAGACTTTTAATTGATATGATGTTGGTATAGGAAGAAAAATAAAATTAGAATATAAACCATTCAGGTATCCTCATTTCCAGTTTGAGGACAAAGAGAATAGCACTAAATGTTAGGTTGAAGTATATAGATTTGAATTTAAGACATTAAACTGATACATTTTAGAAGATAAACTTGTATCATCTGGTGCAAGAAGGTATGTGTCAAAAAACTTATAACTTGTACATAAACCCTATACAAATTATAATTTGTACAAACTTACATCTTGTACACAACGTATATACCAGAAGCACATAACAGTCTCCGGGACAAGTTTGCAATTCCGCTGAGTGCAAAAGTTGTCACCTTAATTTTTGGAGTTAAGTCAAAATGAAGTTGATAACTTGGTTGGTATTGGTTCCCTGATATTTGTCCTAAAATGTTTTGGCTCTAGCACCACTGTTGAAAACGTTATGAGACTGTTACATATCTGCCTATGTGTATAGGTAGCGACAACTTGTCCATCGGAATTCTTCTGACTCAAGTGCTTGATTTTAGATGTACAGTGCTAGATTTCACATCCCTAGCGCTTGACTTTTAAAGAATACATCTCCCCTTTTACATCACCGGGACCCATAGGGCCTCGTATGAGCTTATGCCAGCACTTGGCGTCCGTCGTCGTCCGTCGTATGTCGTCGTAAACTGTTTCAAAAATCTTCTCCTCTGAAACTACTGGGCTAAATTCCTACAAACTTCAACTAAATGTTCCTTAAGATAATTATTTTATAAATTGTATCCGAAGTTTCGATCCATCGACAAACATGGCCGCCATGACTTAAAATAGAACATAAGGGTTATATGCAGTTTTTGGCTTATATCTCTCAAAAACTAAAGCTTTAAGAGCAAATCTGACATGAGTTCAAATTGTTTACTTGGTCAAGATTTATCAGCCCTGACATTTAATTAATATATACACATGGAAAAAAGTATTGCAACACCAAATTGAAATTCAAATTAAAAAAAACACTCTTTATTTTTTTGTGATATAATTTGTTGAAATAGAACTAGTTAAACATTATTTAAATATCACCTGAGTTTAATCAATAAATATCGACTCGATTAGATCTTATCTGCACATGCAGCTACTGTACTCGTAAACAATAAAACAGATGTTTTTATTCTCATTGTTTTCAACAGTTTAAATAACCAAGTTTATAAAGTTATGTGACTGACACCTTGTTATTGGTCATCCACAACTACAACAAGATGGCAGATAATCAGCATGAGAGAAGCAGGTATGTCGCTGTGACAATTGCACGTATTGTTGGTCATCACCATTCCACTATAAGTTGTTTTGAGAATAAAAATCATGCAACAAACGATGTTAAAGACCTTCCAAGATCAAGAAGACCCTCTATAACATCTGCTAGGAAAAATCAAGCATAATAAAGGTTGGTCAGAAGGAAACCCGATGGAAACAATACAATCCTACAAAGAGCGTGATGACCACACAGGAGCCTTAAAACAAAAACTGTTCGAGATCGGCTCATCGCTACTGGTTATCGTGCGATAAGACCATTTCGGGGACCTTTGCCTACGAACAGACATACAGTTGCCCGTATCCAATATAGTGCAGAGCTCTCCACTGTTAGAAATTAGCATCGTATCTTCCTTGTCCCGATCGCAGCCCGAATTTGAATCATATCGAGCATATATGGGACATAATTGGGCGTCAAGTGCACGAAAGGACACCCCAGTTCAAACACGTCATGAAATAAACAATACCCTTCGTCAGGAATGGTTGCTGCTACCTTAGCAACAAATTAGTCGACTTATGGCAGGAATCAGAAGACGTTAAGATGCGGTTATCCGTTTGAATGGAGGCTGCACACAAAGTACTAATTCTTTGGCGTATAACGATCAACTATGATGCGAACAATCATATAAAGATTAATTTTGAAATGTCTGACATTGTAAAGTTCGACTACAGTAAAAGTTGTAAAATGCATTTTCTGGTACAAAAAACACTTCATTTTGTTATAAACATTTTGGTTAGACAAATCATTTTTTATCATAAAATTGAGAAAGGAAATGGGGAATGTGTCTAAGCGACAACAACCCGAACATAGAGCAGACAACAGCCGAAGGCCACCAATGGGTCCTTCATGTAGCGAGAATTCCTGCACCCGTAGGTGTCCTTCAGCTGGCCCCTAAAAATATGTATACTAGTACAGTGATAATGAACATCATACTAAACTCCGAATTATACACAAGAAACTAAAATTAAAAATCATACAAGACAAACAAAGGCCAGAGGCTCCTGACTTGGGACAGGCGCAAAATTGCGGCGGGGTTAAACATGTTTATGAGATTTCAACCCTCCCCCTATACCTCTAGCCAATGTAGAAAAGTAAACGCATAACAATACGCACATTAAAATTCAGTTCAAGAGAAGTCCGAGTCCGATGTCAAAAGATGTAACAAAAGAAAATAAATAAAATGACAATAATACGTAAATAACAACAGACTACTAGCAGTTAACTGACATGCCAGCTCCAGACCTCAATTAAACTGATTGAAAGATTATGTCTTCATCATATATATATATCAGGCACAATCCCTCCCGTTAGGGGTTTAGTATCATACTATCATAAAATATATAAGAAGAACATAACCCGTGTCCTGCAAATAACTGTTTTTAAAAAATATAAATGTGTTTAGTTCCGATGCAAAGACCCTATAAGTGAATCAATATTAAGGCAAAATATGCAATCTTTAATGACCTGACAACAGTATCTTAACTATACCCTTTCTTAATACGTCTGTTTAAAGGTTTTGTAAGCTTTTGGTGTGAATATTGACATTTTTGTGCTTTGTAAAGAATATTACCATAAAAGATTGGATGTGAAATACCTGAACGTATAAGATGTCTGCATGTTGAGTTATATTTACGAATTATTTCCTTATACCGGTGATAAAATTTAGTAAATGTTTTGACCAGTTTGTGATATCGAAAACTCTGGTATAATAATTTTTCAGTAATACATTAATTTTTCTCGTTAAAATCTAATACGTTGTTACATACACGAGAGAATCGTACAAGTTGAGATATATAAACACCATAAGATGGTGACAAGGGAACGTCACCATCTAAAAACGGATAATTAACGATAGGAAATGAAAAATCATCTCTTTTATCATAAATTTTTGTATTAAGCTTCCCGTTAATGATATAGATATCAAGATCGCGGAAAGGCCAGTGGTCATTGTTAGTATTTGCTTTATTTAAAGTAAGTTTAACAGGATAAATTTCTTTAGTATACATACTGAAGTCGTCATTATTGAGAGCCAATATATCATCCAAATATCTAAAAGTATTGTTAAATTTTTTATCAAATGTTGTTTCGATGGGTTTTTGTTAATTTTAGTCATAAATTGTAACTCATAACAATACAAAAACAGGTCCGCAATAAGTGGTGCACAGTTAGTCCCCATTGGAATTCCAATAACTTGACGATATACGGAGTCTCCAAAGCGAACAAAAATGTTATCAAGTAAAAATTCAAGCGCATATATAGTATCAAAGCATGTCCAATTGACATAGTTCTTTTGTTTATTGCTACTAAAAAATGACCTAAAAGAGTTTGAACATATATACTAGCATTCTGACTTTTTAAATGCCCAGTTAATAAGGGATGTGAATTTTTTCTTAATAAGAATAAGAGGCAAAGTGGTATAAAGGGTAGAAAAATCAAAACTTTGAACAGATTCAAAATCACCAATATATGCATGCAATTTATCAAGTACTTCCAACGAGTTTTTGACACTCCAAAAGTAATTAATTCAACTATTTTCAAAGGCTTTATTTGAACAATTTATTATCAGGTTTTTTATTGTACCAAGTGTACTAGTAAGTAAAACAGACAATTTAGTAGTGGAACAATGGCTTGAAGATGAAATAAATCTATATTTGTAAGGTTTTTTGTGTAGCTTCGGAAGTCAGTTCATAGTTGGGACTTTCATTGTAATTGGTTCTGCTTGTAAATAAGTAGCTAAAAGTTTGTGTTTGTTACAGATGTCGTTTTCTGAAAATGAAGTCAGTTGGAATGTTGGTAAATTCGTGATTTCCTTTTGAAGAACCTCTATATAAAATTTACGTCAAACAATAATGATATTATTAGCAGCTTTATCATCCGGGACAAAAACAAATTCCTTGGCTAGTTCTTTTAGTTTATGTTTAATACGCGAAATAGGGTTTTTATGGTTGTTGTTAAGAGTAAAATGTTCTTTAAAATGTTGTATTCGAATATCAACTATCTTCATTATTGAATTTAAAAAAGAGTCAAAAGATTTTTTGTCAGCTTTTTCCCGTTTTACCTATTTCGAACAGTAAGTACGGAGTGAGTCGTGGATGATATTACGACACTCATTCCAATTAATAATTGACGGGGGACGATATTTAGGTCCTTTACTGAGGAAAGATTTTAACTTTCGGTCGCGAACGATGTTAAGGTCTCCTGTTATGACATGGGAAATGGGGCCACAGGTGTATTCGGAATTTCTGCAATTACACGACGTAGGTGTATTTTCAATGATATTTATATCTTTACACAATTGGCTATAATTAAACACATATTTCCTGGTAGATTTCTTGTAAATATAACAAATAAGAGGGAGTTCAGTATTATCAAAATATCCAGGAATTTGGTCTTTAACAGTCGTTAAAAATACCGGCAATATTTACAAAATCAAAACCTTTATTGACATACTTTATTTTAATAAAATGTTTTTTATGATCTTCAGGGCGGTCAATTTTTGGTAACAATTTAGAATAACAATATGCCATTATAATTTGAACAATTTCATACTTAGGACTGTAATATGAAATTGTGCTGCAATCCTCTAAAATTTAATTTAATTTATTTATAGGTAAAGAACAAAGCTTTGTTAACAGATAATGTCTGTTGTTGTTTTTTGAAATAGAAATTAGGTCCGAAATATTAGTATGGTTGGTCCGAAATTTTCCTTGATTGCGATTTTTTCTGCGTCCATGAGAACGATTTTTACGAACAGTTTTAGAAACTATATCCAAAATGTTAACAGTATCGGTTCTTGATATATTGCCAATTCCCATGATATTATCATTAAGACCGAGAGGGTAGACTGTCTGTAATTTTTTAATCCAATTTAATTCAATTATTTTCCGTGATCGTACAAACTTTGAATGAGATTCACCAGGCTGCTTATTTACTACTTCTAAAGGTTGAACTGTTACATATTTAATAGGATGATTGTGCTTCTTAAGATGTTGATAAATGCGGATACTTTTGAATTTATTGGGTCTTTTAAAACGATACAGGTGTTCTTGCGTGTGCTTAGATAAATATCGCCCAGTTTCACCTACGTACTGAATACCGCATCCCGGGTTGTTTCATGTGAGTAAATAAATAATACTGTTTGTTTTTCAAGTAATATCAGTTTCAAAATTTAAAGAAAATGTGCGACCATGCATTAAACGTGGACCTTACCGTATTGTTGGTGGAAAGACGGGGACATGTAAGTCATTTTTTGGCAAGACACTCATCGATAGAAGGGTAACCACGATTTTTATTGTTAAAAATGTTAGCGATGGTAGTATTTACATTTTTTGTTCGTTCTAAAGCCAATGTTATCATTAACTACATTTCAATATTATTTTACAAATATTTTATCAAATTCCATCCAAAATAAGAGGCTGATTTTTCATGTTTTAAAAAATCAAGGTGTTGCAGTACTTTTTTCTAAGTGTATATATTGAAAAGCAAAAATAATCATTGATGAAAGATTTAAGAAAAACAAATAACAAGTGAGCGATTCAGGCTCTTGAGAGCCTCTTGTTTTGCATGATACCAACATGCTTCGTATTTATAAATTTATTTGCTAATGTATGTTCATGTAACAATCTGAAAGAAAACCAGGAAGTGTTTTCTTAGTTTCATCAGCAACCATAAGATGACTTGATAAGTTCGGGACAAACTTATCAACGTCGGTTCAAACATTATGACGTCTCTGATATGTCCGGGTCGGAGTTTATAAGGCCGGGGTTGAGTTCAATATCGTAGCAGCTACGTAGCTGCTATCAATATTTATGTAACAACTAGTATATAGCTACACGTTCAATAGTGAAAATCTACGTAGCACTACGTAGCTGCTACGATATTGAACGCAGCCCGGGTCAACGTATTTGACGTCACTGAGCCGTGATATGCAATTTTACCATGAGCTGAGCTGATTGATATAGACAAGGAGTGACCGATAGTGCTTAATATTTATTTATTACGTCCAATGGTTAAAGTGAGTTCAAATATTTTTCATATTATACGGTACAGGAGAAAATGTTAGAAGTTTGTGGTTAATTTTGTGTCTTTTTTCCTTTTGCTATTTTGTTGTTGTTGCAAATGCATTTAGGAGATTGATTGTCGGTATGACAAAAAAAAGGACTTATTATTAAAGATTCATATAAGAAAAGGGAATACAATGAACTAATAATTTCGAATGAGGTGTTATCATTCCCTATAGAGGATTTTCAATTAAGAAAGCAATTATCAAATAAATAAATTATAAAGTGAAGACTGCTAGAAAAATACCGGCGTATAGTTTTCCTGCTTTGAAAAAGTACACGTTTCAACATTAAAACGGAAGTATCTCAATAAATAAAATATCTGTCTCGCATGTCCAAGTTGATTACATAAAATTAAGGAAACACTAGTAATGATTCCCCTTGTATGTTTTTTTTAGTGAAACCTGTACTAACGAAATGGAATATAATGAGACAACCAAAATAAGGAGCTGTGGAATAGAGACAACCGTCAACCAATTTCTAAATATTTGACGTGGATGCAAGTAACTATATAAAGAAGCACCTCAAAAAACATAAGGAATAAAAGACTTTTTGAATGTTAATATATATATTTACTTTCCTTGCTACAATTTGTTTCATCATCACTTAACACGCTATAAAGTTTTCCATGGATTTTCTCAACAGTAAAAGAAAAGGTTTGTTACCACTAGGCATTGCAGGAAAACAACAATTGTTGTAACATTTTTGTAGGAAAATACTAAATTCATTGGTAGCCGCTACGAAACAGGAGAAAGGCTCGACGAGTTCAACTTTCTCTATTTCTATAAAGCTCGTACAAATAAATTTAATAATTTCCTACATTTAACGAATATTCTAGGATTTGTTTACTATACTTATCTTTGGGATATTGTAAATTCATTTCTTATTGAATGTTATTTGTAAAATAAAACAACATGTTTTTCTCATTGTTGACGGCCGTACGGTTGCCTGAAAGAAAATTAAAGTTTTACTTCTGACAGTTAAGGTACCACAGGTGGCAATGGCAAAAGTGTACAATCATAATTCATTTAGACAAACAAAAAGGTACAAGAAAACAATGTATTATATAAATTACAGTCTGGTAATAACAAAAACAATATCACAATAGTTTTCTGCAATGAGGATGTTTGCTGCAGTGCGAAAAAAGGGGGCTGTATATAGTTGGAGGAAACACGGGTATTGCCTCAGAATCGTATGAACATTTATCTTCCCTTTGTTTAAAACAATCAAATCAAGTAATACGGAATACATTAATACAGACCTTAAATATGATTGCTCAACTAGATGCTACACCAGATGGCGGTGCTTAAGAATGGTATGATTATGATTCTCCTATGACAAATCCAGTTAAGCAAGCATGGTAAACAAATATGAGTTTAACGAAAAATTAATTACATGACGGAGATATGTTTTAACATTTTTTCGCTCCTCTTTGAATTTGATACAGTAAAGTACAAAGTGTATCTCATCCTCTACCTCGACCGAACCACTCTGCTCGAGAAAAGGTGTAGATGCATACTTTATATAAATGGACACATAAAATATAAGATGTTAAAAAGCATGGGAGTATGTTTTGTTTATTTTTCGAATCAAGCAATAAAAGTCCATACATAAAGTATTCTATTTTACGTATGCAAGTTGATTCTCGGATCATTTGATTTTTGTTTTAAAAAAATAAAAGTTTAATTAGCAATTTGATAATTTTAGCGGCTAGATCAATGTTTATAAAAGCTAGTGTACTAAAGGTGAATATAACATCGAGAACAATTATGATACATGGCAAAATCCGTATCATATCCCGTATCATCCCGAGATTTAAATATCAGCCAGGGTGATACAGCATGTGATACGGATTTTGTCATGTTTAAACACTTTATCATATATTTAAACAGGAAAGTACTAGTATATAGGAGCTAATTTCTGATCCCTAGCTTCTGGGATACCTTCAGATTTACTTTTTTTGCCTTGTTTTAAAAGCTTTAAAAGAACTACTTAATTATTCATCCGAAGCACCTGAGTTACCTTACAATTTGCCTTTTGTTGTTCATAGAAATATTTCGTTTATTGTCATTGAGTCCTTTTTTATGGTGAATAAAATTGAGAAAGGAAATGGGGACTGTGTCAAAGCGACAACAACCCATTTTTGCATTTTTTTGCGCCAGAAAAATATAAAAGTTCGACGTATGACTTCATTCGATAAATGAAATCACGTCCTAATGACCGTGTCTTTTTGGACCCGTTGAGGAAAAATATTTAAGAAGCCTCTTACACATCTAGGAGTGAGACAATCTAATTAAAAACCGATCTCTCATCGCTCCCGTTTTCTGATATGTCGCGTGGGAGATCGGTTTTTAACTATATTGGGAGTGAGATAAAGGGTGCGCAGCAAATTTGAGCGATACGGATTAAACTTATATTCAAAACTACAGTATAAATACAAATATCAGGCCTACCTATGAATGGAAAGGAAGTTATTGAAGTTATGTATTAATATTTATGAATGAGTAATATTACTATACAAATCCTTGGATTAAGATATCAAAATTACAATCTGAACTTAACTGATCTGTCATTTTCATAAACTAAACATCAACTTGCAGAGCGGCTTACGGGTACCAAGGTGTATCGACTTGTTAACAGGGTAATCGAGTGTAAAGTGGAGATTTTTGTACAGATAGTTAACAAAGAAGTTAGGGAAGTAATAGAAGAAATTCCGTTTGAAAATTTGTGACGAACGTGTTACTTTTGTTGTACAAAATGAATTGAAATACAAAACCGGATCATAGGCATAAGTTTTTAATGCAAACTATACAACAAAGAAGCACCTAAAACAAACACTATACACATCCACGTTAATTTGTTATGTATAAATTAAAGATAATCGTATCTTGTTTATTTTTATTATATCGAAGGATATTTTTATTTATTATTCTTTTTCAGTAAACACATTTTTTTGTTCATTTTGATGGATCGACGTTACTGTAAAAGAGAAGGTCTGTTCTAAGTTTTAAATAGCTTTTTGATATTCTGACAAAACAATTTTTAATGAAAATACAGACAATACAGACACGATATAAGGTCCGAGACCATAATTAATTCGTAGTGCATTTCTTTTAGAACATAAATGAAAATTGAAAAAATCCCACCTGCGCTTTCTCAATGATTTTTTTACAGTGTGTTGTACTACTTTTGGGACAAATTATATCAAAATTATAGAAAACTTCATCGGCTCTAACTCAAAATATGGACAATTTTATGTGTAGGGCGTCTTGAAATCTTTTGACAGCTTCTGAAGTGCTTATTTTTAACCCTTTTTCAGCTGGACCAAATCACTACTTTCCTTTAAAATTCTGGACCCAAATTTTTTTACAGTGTAATTTCACCCCCTACTTGCAATTTGAGGGATAAAACATGGAGAAATAAATTTTGAAGGGGTATAAAAAATATTGGCAAGTAACCCACTGTCAACACTAGGGACTATATTTGTGGACAATGAAAATCAAATGACGACAATTGTGGTCTCGGACCATAAAGTCTGAAACATAAACGTGAATGATAAAAGATCATGATGAAATATTATTAATGTGATAAAGGAAAAATTATATACATCGCAATAATAAAAGTTTTATCGTGAAAACAGTTTTACAAAATATCAAAATATGGCTACCATAAACCTGTAAAAGAAGACAATTTTGATGGTATTGACAATATTACCATCAGAGGATTACCAACACAAAATTACCACTATATGTATGAGCAAAGCAACAGCAAGAGATATACGTGTCAAGTAAAAATAACAAAGTTACAAACTAGAATTTATTTTCACGATCATTTTGAATTTAGCTCGGAGCTTAGTATTTTTGTGATTTTACTTTTTAATAACATTTTTGATATATTACTCGCTGTCCGCAGTTTGGTATAGCCCTAAGAATTCTACAATAAATTACATTGCGACAGGATCAGTATTATGAAACAATCTACTTGCCATTATCTTCTCAAGACAGAAAGTGTTAAGTTTTTTTTTTTTTTTTTTTAACGAAATATTGAGAATGGAAATGGGAATGTGTCAAAGAGACATTAAACCCGATTAAAGACTTCAAGTAAAAGTAAGTTGATCGTGTGTTTAGACAAGTTTTGTAGATATGTAAATGTAGTTACCCCGATAGTTTGAAAACATTGACTTGTCTGCATTCCCTTTGCATATATGGCATTTGAATTGATTGTCAGTTTTTAGATGGTGACGTTCCCTTGTCACCGCATCTTATGGTGTTTACATATCTCAACTTGTACGATTCGCTCGTGTATGTAACTATGTATTAGATTTTAGCGAGAGAACTTTATATGTATTACTGAAAAATTATTACACCAGTGTTTTCGATATCACTAACTAGTCAAAACATTTACTAAATTTTATCATCGGTATAAGGAAATCATTCGTAAATATGGCTCAACATACAGACATCTTATACGTTCAGGTATTTCACATCCAATCTTTTATGGTAATATTATTTACAAAGCACAAAGATATCAGTATTCACCTCAAAAGCTAACAAAACCTTTAAACAGACTTTTTAAGAAGGGATATAGTTACGATACTGTTGTCAGGTCATTATAAAGATTGCATTTTTGGCTTTAATATTGATTCACTCGTAGGGTCTTTGCATCGGAATAACACACATTTATTCTAAAACCAGGTGTTGGCATGTCACGGGTTATATATTTCATGATTGTATAATACTAAACCCCTTACAGGAGGAATTGTGCCTGATATTCATATGATGAAGACATAATCTTTCTATCAGTTTAATTGAGGTCTAAGGCTGGCATGTCAGTAACTGCTAGTAATCTGTTGCTATTTATGTATTATTGTTATTTTGTTTATTTTCTTTTGTTTCATATTCTGACATCGGACTCAGACTTTTCTTAAACTGAGTTTTACTGTGCGTATTGTTGTGCGTATGTTTTTTCAGCATTGGCTAGAGGTATAGGGGGAGCGTTGAGATCTAGAAAAAAACATGTTTAACCCCGCCGCAATTTTGCGCCTGTCCCATGTCAGGAGCCTCTGGCCTTTGTTAGTCTTGTATGATTTTTAATTTTAGTTTCTTGTGTATAATTCGGAGTCTAGTATGATATCAATTATCACTGAACTAGTATACATATTTGTTTAGGGGCTAGCTTGAGGACGCCTCCAGGTGCGGGAGTTTCTCGCTGCATTGAAGACCTATTGCATTGGTGGCCTTCGGCTGTTGTCTGCTCTATTGTGGGGTTGTTGTCTCTTTAAAGTAATACACACAAGAGAAGTTATTTTAATAATAACGACAACATAACTGTATGACATTCATATCAGTTTTTGAACAAGAAATACTTTTTTCCATTTAGGTAGATTGTTAACTTGTGATGGTGAAAGAGTTTGTCTCAAGTCTTATAAAAGATTAGACAAATAAACATGACTGATGATGTTTCTAATTTTGAGATAATTCGTTGTGAAAGAAACTAATGTAGATTTCCTGTAATAAATATCAAACATTTTATATACGAACTTATACAGATGAGATTGTTCTGATGTTATTTACGATATTGCTATCTTTGACGGTATACTATATTTTTTTTAGAACTTTGAATATTTGAAACTATCCCGTCACATCGTCATTTCACTGCAATTATATGAGGTTGTATGTACATACTTTGTTATGAAGACACATATGTGTCAGTAATCAGCCGGCGCATGCCCAAGTTGTAAAGGGGTTACTTCTTAATAAACTATATTATATATAATGATGTTGATGTAATTCAAATGTGTACCTATAGTTTATATAAACTTTGGTAATACAGATATATTAATATGAAATATGTTTTGAATTTCTTTCTCCTGGTTACAAGGAATGTTCATGCGGCAACCAGCAACAATTCAGACAATGTTTAGCAGAAACACCGTAACCGTTATGCAGAATTTTACAAAAGTACGTGACGCTATCCATATAATGTTTTATTCTTAAATTACACATGGTAGCTAGCTTATTACTGCATACAAGAGGTTTCACCAGTACACAAAGCTAATTGATATGACTGTTAATCCCTCGTTAATGAAATGTTAATATATTCAATACACTCGGTTTTTCTGCCATCTATGCATTTTGGGTCTCTAGCTAGATTCGGCTTCACTATTTTAAATTTTCGGTTTTTAGTTCTTAATTTTTTTTATATTCTTATTGATTTAACCTTTTATTTGTTTTAGATTGAGCGCCATTTCTTAGTCTTATCTAGACGAAACGTATATTATAATATACTGCATGTTCTGGTCACGGCGTCTTGCAAAATGCCAGAACTATATTGTTTTTTTTTTATCAGAATAAACAATTATTATATGTAAATTTCATTTATAAGTCAGTATTTATTTCCTATTTATAAACTTAAGCTACCCTGATCATTAAAATGATATTTCTACAGTATGTCAACCTAAAGTTAACAAAAATCCATATTATCTCACTATAAATGTCATAAATATTACACAAAAATGTTCAATGACTTGAAACAAAATATTAGAAAAATGAGATAACTTAAAGGTGTCATCATCGTCCTCTTTGCACCGGATGACCTCAATATGCTACAGTTAGGATCTGATAAATTTTCTGAACACATTAACATCTGGACATCTCTGAAAAATAGAGTGAACATATCTTCATTACGAATATGATACTCAGCTTGATATAAGTAAATTCTAACCCAACATCCTTTGAAAGGTAAAGTATTAGAATACCAATGACATTTTATCATTTGTTCTATAACGTAAATAGATCACTAAAATACCTTATATATATAAGCGTTTGGCCTATAAATTCGGCCATATTGACATATTTGTAGATCTTAACTTGCTGATATGGAAGTACACCACTAATTAATGGCCCCATTGCTTTCTATGTTAAATTCCTCAATTTCGAGTGGTCACAGCTCTTTCATCTTAAGTTCAAATAAAGTGACAATCATTGCATGTCAAAGCAACACCTTCTGGTGTCCTGTACTGAAAAAATCAACATACCTTACATGGCATATAAGAAAGAACTGGGTCCCGGAACTTCGGATGTACCAAAACAGGTACTTCCAATCTGACAAAAAGGCAAAATGTACCCTCCTTTTTAAATTTCATGCCATTTTTTTATTATTCAAATTTATCAGTCAAAAATTGTTCTGCAATAATCACCAGTCATGCAGCTTTCATTTGATACCAAAATTAATAAAATATTCTAAATATTTTGAAAGTTATGTCCATGCGTAGGAACTATTTTGTGTTAAATATGTACTACTTTCTGGTATGTGCTTTCTGGCCGGGCCTGAATTAGTGGTGTTACACCATATGTTTCGTATTAATAAAAAAATGAAAACATGAACTAAATCAAAGTACTGACGTTCTGAATATGGGGCGACCGCAACTTAAGTATGATGATGAATAAATGACTGGTGGTAATGTGATACCTGCCAGACAGATTTATACACATTACAATTATTCAATACACATATTATTAGTTACACAGTGTGCTAGTGACCTAATACGGTATATATATATGGGGTTAGTAAATTACATATGGGGTGAGAGCGAAGTTGCCAACAATAACAACTTGTTAGGTTTAAATGTGTTTTATGAATTTATTTTCATCTTAATCATCAATTTCTTCGTCTGCTGAAGATTTTTTCTCAGTACCGTTTTGTTTTTATAAAGGGACGTAACACCACTACTAACCGTGTATGAAATAAGCCCCGCCTCCCTTCTTACCTTTGTATGGAATACAAAGGGACGTACCACCACTACTAACCGTGTATGAAATAAGCCCCGCCTCCCTACTAACCTAATATGAAATATACATGGTTTCCACGCGGGGGCTTTTAACCAATCATATTCCTAGAAATGTATCGGAGGTAAGATAAAAATGACTGATTGTTTTTACTTTATATATATTAAATATATATTTCTCACGACAAAAATTTTTCATATCATTCATTTATGTTCTTTAAAAATATGTTCGTGAGTATTCATTGAAAAACTATATTTATAACAATCGATATGTAATGTTATTTTACACACGATAAAATCCGCGTATTTATACGAACAACGTTCGGTTAGGAAAAACATAAGGGACGGGTGCAAAAATTTCAGCGGCAACATAACACCGGTATGACCTATTAAGGTCAATATCGCTGAAAATATGGATAATATTAAAAAGAAGTTGTGGTATGAGTGTCAATATGACAACTCTCCACAAGAGACTAAATGAAACAGAAATTAACAACTAAAGGTCATATTACGGCCTTCAACAGTGAGCAAGGCCCATACCGAAGAGTCAGCTATAAAATGCCCCGAAATGACAAACTAAGGTAAAACGAGAAAACTAGAATATCTTAATTTGTTGTTTAAACGTTCTTTCTTTGCACCTTTGTTTGCACTAAAATAAGGGTACACATTGACTTTAACGATTAACAATTTCTACGTGGACTTGACGATTTCAACCAACTGACTAATTTGTAGATCTGGCCTAGCTGATTTGTAGAAGACAATAAAGTCTATCTTTATCTATAATGGTTTGGAAATAGTTGAATCGTCTTAAACTATATATCCAAATTATGCATGCAGCTAAGTTGGGTTCATTTTGGCCCAGTAGTTCTAGATGAGATAATTTGCGTATAAGCTCAATACTAATTTTTTACTATATGATTTTCAATAAAAAATAAAGGCAACAGTAGTATACCGCTGTTCAAACTCATAAATCCATGGACAAAAAACAAAATCGGGGTAACAAACTAAAACTGACGGAAACGCATAAATATAAGAGGAGAACAACGACACAACACTACAATGTAACTAACACACACAGAAACGGACCAAGCATCAGACAAAATCCCACGAGAACAACAAATATAACATCAAAACCAAATACATGAATTTGGGATAGACAAGTACCGTGACACGTCTTATCGCAATGTCAATTTACACTCAAAAATAAGAGAAAACAAACGACGCAACGTTAAATTGTAACACACACAGAAACGAACTATAATATAACAATGGCCATATTCCTGACTTGGTACAGGACATTTTTAAAGGAAAAAATGGTGGGTTGAACCTGGTTTTGTGGCATGCCAAACCTCGCACTTTAATGGCAATGTTAAATATAACATAGAAATGACAACATAATATTACAGGACTACAATACAAATTTATAGGAAAACGTATTAGACAAAGAAACACATGATTAATGAATAACAAAAAGCATCAGGTTTAAAATTTAATACGCCAAAAACGCGCCTCGTCCACACAAGACTTACCAGTGACGCCCAGATATAAAAGATCGAAAGCGAAAAAAAGTTATGAAGAAAATAACGCTATAAATCCTTCTTACCTCGGATTATCTATGCAAGATGGGGATATTCCCTTTGCTGTAAAACGCACCATCAGATTCTTAATTGATTCACTGGAACATGTTTCTCTGAAAAATGATCAAAAATAATGTAACACTCATTAATGTAAGAATATGCTGTTGTTTCAACTTGTTACTGTTGTCGTGGTTTGAATAGTTGTTGCCTTACTAGCGACACAGGAGTGATCACCTAAGATTGTTTACACTGATACATATTCGGGTACATACTTTTGAGCTTTAGTTCTAGTTTTTAATGTATATCGATAATTCCGTCGAACTGATCTGCAAAGCACTAGAATTATAGTTCTGAAATCTATCGACCTACATAAAGAACCCTGTACAAATAACGAATTTACTAACTTACAATACATGAAAATCAAACATGTCTTTTTTCAATTGGTTTCACGAGATTACAAAAATATACAAGAGATATTCTTTGGCGAGTACGAGGCCACAATAATAAAATGTTTGAAAATTGGTGTAAAGGTTAACTGATGTTTCTGATATCAATGTTTACCTATATGTGTCATTAAAAATTTGCTGCGATATTCCCACACCACGAAAAACGTATGAACCAATCGACATTTCGGATCATTAATACATGGACCAAGACCACAATTAATGACCCCGCTTTTCGTTGTCCATATAGTTCCTTTTAATTAGAGTGTATTTTTCCTTAATTTTTTTTCTTTCCCTTCCTCACTCATTTCTTAGATTTTTTTTTGGTGGAAATGAAAGAAGAGAGGTGAAATAAATTTTTGGATATTGTATTTTAACTTATTTTGATTTGGAATGAGTGATTAGGCCAAGTGCAAAAAGGTAATATTTACAGTTTTCGGAACATCTCTTGACTTGTCAATAGGGGTATGGATGTGTATTGGCTAAATTTGTAAAATTGATTGTTACAATCTTTCTGAATTTTGGATATATATTTGGACTAGGACTATACATTACACACACAAAAAATTGGACAAAAGTGCATGGTGCAATTTTTTGAATGATGCAAAAGGTTATAAAGAACTGATAGAGGAATTAATTGTGGTCTGTGGCCACATACTCTCATGTTTTTGTTACCACGACTTCAATACTGATACAGTTAATAATTGTGAAATACTTTGCAGTTTGATATAGGTAGTATTTACTTACAGTACAGGGTCGTCCAGAGAATGAACCATTAGGATCGTTGCTTTTTTTACTTTTGAACCATTTATATTGGGAAGTTCATTATTTCCAAAGTATCTACATAAAACAAAAGAAAGCTGTTATAGAATGAAAGATTTGGAGATGATTTAGGGAGGAGGCAGTTCGGAACCACTGTGGTGAATAATAAGTAACAGTCTTAAGTTAAGGTTATGGGATATAGCGTTTTTTTTAATTACACCTTATGTAAGAATGGTGAACACAAAATATTCAGGGAATGTTAGATCATTTAGCGACAAAAATATCATTAAGATAACGGTCAAAGTCTGCTGGAAACTAAACATTGTCAATTTAGTCGACACTTACGAGTCCTTTGGAAATGCTGGAGATATACTTGCATTCAACATCACATGGACATCTCCATGGGCACTTCTTGCATACTGCAAAGAGTTTTAAAAACTAAGTATCTAAAAATATAGATTACAACACGATTTGTATAAAAGATGAGATGCGATGTGTATTTTTATTATACATTTTAGTTTTATTTGAATGAATTAGTAAAAACAAATAATAGACATTATTTTGATTGGATAAAGCATTTCAAGACGTTAGACATTATTGATTTGTACCTGCTTATAAAGAGGGGCGAAAGGTACAAAAGTGACAGTCAAACTCATTGATCGAAAATAAACTGACAACGCCATGGCTAAAAAAGACAAAGACAAACAGACAAATAATAATACACAATGCACAACTTAGAAAACTGAAGACTGAGTAACACGAACCCCACCAAAAAAATGGGGGTGAGCTCAAATGCTCCGGAAAAGTAAGCAGATTCTGCTACACATGTGAAACCTGTCGAGTTGCTCATGTAATTAAAAAAAAATAGTCGATAGGTCACACTCATGAAAAGGGAACGGAATTGAAAGTTATGACATAGGGAATATATCCGATATCACCTCTGAAACGGATATTCCATAATGGTTAATAAACTCGTGATGGCGTCAGTAAAACGTACGAACGGATGATTTACACTTGACCTTTTGAAACTCTTGGTTTAATAGCTTCCTTTTAAGCAGCAACCCTCTATCAATGAAATCATGATAGGAAATATAAGCCGTAAAATATCGTATCAATTGGGAATATATACTCCGTATACAGGCGCTGGAAAGTTCACAATTGGGAAACTAAAAATCATCTTTTTTGTTGTAAAGTTTTGTTTTCCACTGACCTTCATTGTCAATTTCTAAATGTAAGTCAAGATATGAATAAGATTTATCTGTATCTGTTGTTTAAGGATGTATTACTCTGTGTTGTAATCTCATTGAAATCTTGTTCTGGAATAATTTTCAAAACATGTCAAAGAAGTGGAAAATATCAATGAATTTAAACATTAATTTTAATCAAACTAAACTCCGTGGAAAAATAGTTAACTAACAATAAGCATTGTTTTTGAGAAATCATATTTTCAAATTGCATAGCCGATCCGGTCAGTGTCATCCGCCATAATGGACAGAACATGGGAAAGGGGTACAAAGAAATGATTGTGTGCAACAATATGTACATCACATCTCATTTGTTTTCCCAAATGTCTTAGATATGTATTTTTTCAATCATTTATAACAAAGAAGATGAAATAATATACCTTTTGTTCTAAAAAAGAGAAAAATCCCAAAATGACAAAATTGACAGCACGGTCAATTTTACACGAAAAAAATACAACGTTTTATAAAAAATTCTAATATTAAAACTAATCTATAGTTTTTTAAACTAAATTTATTAATATTGGTCCATTTCATTTTTACTAAGATAATTAAAAGTTCAATTGTGAAAATGTTTTTTTCATGATAATTGACGAAAAATGAGAAAGGTTTGTTCACAGTACCATATACAGATAAATATGACACTTTTATATTCACCTGTATGTACATACTAACAATAGAAAACATTAGAGAATAATTTAAGTCTACATCTTTTGGTAAAATATATGGTGTAGACTTTTTAACAGTTGGCATAATAATATAAACGTAAAAAGTTTAAACTCGGGGTTATTTCGTAATTAAAACTTGTAATTACAAGTATTATTTACATAAAATAATAATAGAAATGTTATATTCTTATTCTGAAAGAATCACGATCCTGCAGTGTTAGGTGTGTCCTGTTTTTTCTGGTGATTGTAATGAAAAATCAATTACTGTTATTGTTAAGTCCTTTTTTTCAGTACGTTTTTGATCGCTTTAGTTTTCTAAGTTCTCGCATAAAGACTGTTGAAAGTCTGGAATGGTCGTTTGTGGTCTTGTTTTCTTCTAGGAATTTGAAAGACTTTCGTATATCGTTTATAGCAGGTTAAATAGAGGTAAGATTATGACTAGAAATACATACGAATTTAGATGCCGTTTCCCAAAATACAGACTGAGCAGACTTCTGGCAATCCGGACCTACTTCATACCCTGGACAAGTGCTCGGATACTTTTCTATTCCATCAGTTTCTGTTGAGTTTCCACACCATTCAATGTTGTCAAATAAATAACCTGGAATTAAAGAAAATAAAGAAAAATAAATATCTAAAAATAAGACCATTAATTGCACAATCTTAATATGAACACACTATCAGCTTCAGGTCTGTGTATATATCATAAAAGATCACTATTAAGCTGGAGTGTCAAGTACATCGAATAATAAAAAAAAACTTTAATATATATCTAGCGAATACGTTTTAGGTATTTGTATGCAAACGTGAGTAAAAAGTAGAATAAAAAAAATACTGAACTCTTAGGAAAATTCAAAACGGAAAGTCCCTAATCAAATGGCAAAATCAAAAGCTCAAACACATCAAACGAATGGATAACCACTGTCATATTCCTGACTTGGTACAGGCATTTTCTATGTAGAAAACATCAAATTCCATTATATTGACAACGTGAACAAAACAAATAGACACAATAGGTAAAAATGGCAATAATACAAGTCAACATTGTTCTATAATCCTAATCACTACAAAAAAAAAAACAACATGTAAAACGGCTGTTCATACAATCCACTCATCTCTTGTTTATATTTGATCCAAAATATGTTCTTTTTACACTCATAGTGTTATAAATGGGGTTTTTTTATCGTCGTTTTTCTATAAGTCTTAGACTAAGTGATTTCATTGTTTTCTTGGTAGTTTTGCACTTTGTTTTGTACCCTTACATTGAAAATTAGCAGACGCCTACACCCTGAAATAAGCACTGTTTCAAGCACACATCTTATGGAGCAAAATACAAGACATGCATTGGTGAGTGGCTTTTAAGTGTTAGAATTTTTCAGTAACAAGCTATGAAATGATTAAATATTTACAGTTGTTCTCATTTAAGGAAGAAGAGCCGAAATTAAGATTGTTTTCTATTAAAGAAAGCAACACCACTGAGGACATTAATTTTATAAACTTTGTTGAAGTGTGAATGAGGCAGTAATCAGGCAAACAGATGATACTCAGTGCTTTTAAATAAATGGTTTCTACAGAAGATTTTCACACTGGCATGGTAATTCTATTGTAACACTACTATACACTTTTAATTTGTTATTTGTTATTTATTGTCGTATGTATAGTGTCTTTGACCATCGATGGTTATCAATGGTCAAACGTCACAAAGATTACTTAAAATAATTAAAATGATTAAGTTAATTCATACTACTGTGGATTCATTTATTTTTGTGCGAATCAATTTTCGTGGATTAAGGAAAACTTTCATGTTCGTGGATATTTAATTTAGTGGTTTTGCTGAAGTCTGCATACAAGCCTATACAAAATTTGTCATTCGTTGAAGATTTCATTTCGTAGTTCCCCTGTACCTACGAATTCCACGAAAATTGGTATCCAACAAATACTAATGAATCTACAGTAATATGAAAAACAAATGATTTGTTATTATAACATTTATTTTAAGGCAATTCCAAGTTACCTACCTGCAAAATGTAACAACAACTATCATCAATTTGATATACAAAGATGTAAATAATAAAACAAACATCACAGATACTTTTTTTTATATTAATCAAAATAAAGGATTTTGGAAAATAAAAATGCATTAGTTTCAAATAATACCCTTCCCTTTCATGAATGTGAACTACCGAATTAGACTATTTACCGGATTTGTAATCACATAAGCAACACGACGGATGCCACATGTGGAGCAGTATCTGCTTACCCTTCCGGAGCACCCGAGATCACCCCTAGTTTTTGGTGGGGTTCGTGTTGTTTATTTAGTTTTCTATGTTGTGTCATGTGTACTATTGTTTTTCTGTTTGTCTTTTTCATTTTAGCCATGGCGTTGTCAGTTTGTTTTAGATTTTGAGTTTTATGAGTTTGACTGTCCCTTTGGTATCTTTCGTCCCTCTTTTAAGCTGAGATAACACATTCACGATTTTACAGCCGGCGTTGATATGACAATTCCCGATTATAATTTTTTAAAAGTCTGATCAAGATCCTGTGAATCGTGGCTGGCAATTCAAACTTTAATTAAATTTTTAAATTTTGTAAAAACAATTATTTCATCACAACAATTAGATATTAATCATAGAGCGTTCTAATTCAGCCGTTTCCAGCACAACTTGACCCGATTATCCACTTTCTCAATCCCATTCTAATTGGTTTTTTTTTTATCTTTCACGTGGTTGAAAACGACAGAGTCCGTCCCAACAGCGTCCCGACATCGTCCAAAATCACCAGATCGAAACCCATAAAAGAAACGACGCTGACGGAAATATCCGTTTGAAAACTATCGCCATATTTGGGATTATCAGGAACTGTCGGAACGCAATCCTATCACAGCATGCTGTACCGCATAGCAAATGGATTTTTCTGGACTCAACAATATTGTGTTCGGTAATTGTCTGGACTCTGGCGTGGGTATCATTGCCGAAATTTCGTATTGATAACGGAACTTTTTCAGAAAACATTCGGCAAAGACGGTTCGCATTCGGTAAGATCTGGATTACATATGAATTCAGTTGCAAAAAAAAATCCAGCAATGACAAATTTCTCAAGATCATGCCTGTTCTATAGGACACTGTCCAGAAAACAAAAAAATATTACGATGTTACGATTTCGATCCGATATAGCAGAATCTGTAACGACATAGTCACGATTTCAATCCGACTAGACAAAATGGGCTGAGTTTCCCCGAATGTTAAGCTAGTTTTACACTGCCGATCAGACCAACTCTATCAATCTCGATCAAGACAAATTAAGCAATCGGGAGACTGGTCTGTCTCAATCGACAAGAACGTTCGGGGTGGTCTACCTTGGTCGTTATTGATCTGAATTTCTACCCGAGAGTTTTTGACATGTCAAAAACATTCGAGTAAGGATCGAGAAACCAGCCACTCGAGAAGAGATCGAGAATTCGTCGAGTAGCGGTCGAATTGAACGGGAAAGGATCGTGTAGAGATCGAGTTTGGTCGGAATACAAATTGTTTACCGATCACTACTCGATCATTTCGATCTTTGCCCGACTAATATCCGATCATTTCCCGATCAACGACAACCTGTACGATATGTGGTTAAGATTACCTCGTCCAATTCCAGATCGCTGTAACTTCTATCTTTTTTTCATTTCAGACCAAATTGACCAATACCCGATCTCTACGCGAACACATTCTACCACTCTTTGATCTCTTCTCGGCCATACATGATTATACATGAGTGCTACCGGATTCTCTAAAAATGTGTGTAGCTGTGATTAACTCTCATGACTTTGCTTCTGCACTTGATCTGTGTTTTATGGTATTGCTTTTCATAAAATTTGGTTGAGGGAAAATAAAATTAGAGAACGGAAACTAATTGTTTGGACGTACGTATACGTACTTACGGACGGACAAAGGTGACACTTAATGCCTCCTCCGCTGCAGAGATCAGGCTGAGACCGAGTATAGTTGATTTGGTTTAGCTATTTGAGTAAAGATCGTGTAGAGATCGTGAATTGGTCGGGATTATCGATTATGTATTCAATTAGTGGTCGAGTTTGAGTCGTGATGGGGTCGTGAATGATCGGGTTAAGGTCGTGTTCAATCGGATAGCAGTCGAGTAGAAGTCGTAAACAAGCCCGATCTTGAATTTGGTCACGCTTGTTCGTGGAAATTTGGATAATCGGGATCATCGAGTTGATCTGATCGGCAGTGTGAAACTAGCTTTACGGGACGCACCTAACAGTCGGGATGCGGAGTCAACCGTTCCGGACCATTCCCGATCCGTAGCGTTCAAACAATGATAGGTCATTTCAGATCATTCAGGATAGTAATCCGACGTTTTCACTTTTCGTGTCCTATCGCAGTTTGATCTCAAACGGAAGCCATGATCGGTACTTTCTGAACGGCGCTCTAAAGAGGCACTAGGTGTCAAATTTGTGTTCACCGATTTGACTCAAATTCTATTATTTGTTCTATAACAATGAACTTTTTTTATCCCCATTATAAAAAGTATAATAAACAATTTATAGGGCATGGACACGAGAATATGTACTTCGTTTCTTGTGTTTTTTTAATCTAGACACCCTCTTATTAACAATCGAGTTGACCTCCAGATACCTCAGATGGTCATATAATCGATATAAACATAAATGTAGATATAAATAGAATGAACTTGCAATTGAACATTCTAGGTCTCTTTAATTTCATGTTATAGGTTAAAAGAATATGTTTATCATCATAATTTACCCGTATAATGAGGGGTTCACACATTGCCAATTATTGCTCCCGTTTGAGATCAGACAGCGATACGACACGAAAAGTGAAAAAGTCGGATTACTATCCTCAATTATCTGGAATGTCCTATCATTGTCTGAACGCAGTCGTTTAAGTTCTTAACAGATTCCTACGGGTCGGGAAGGGTCCGAATAGTTCGGCGAAGCACCCGACAGTTAGGTGCGTCCCGTAACATTCGGGGAATCTCAGCCGATTTTGTCTGGTCGGATTACAATCGTGCCTATGTCGTGACAGATTCTGCTGTATCGGATCAAAATCCTAACAATGTTCTGTGTATTCTGGACGGTGTCCTGTGAAACGGGAATGATCTTGAGAAATTTTTCATTGCCGTTTTTCTGCCTATTGAGTCCAGATTGCATCCAGATCTTGTCGATTGCGAACCGTTTCTGCCGAAACCGTTCCGGAACAGTCCCGTTATTAATACGAAATTCGTCAATGATACCCACGTCTGACTTCCGACAATTACAGAATACAATACGACTGAGACCAGACAAAGACGTTTGCAATGCGATAGAGCGGACCGTGATAGGATTACGTTCCGACAGTACCTGATCATCCCGAGTTTGCCGACAGTTTTCGAACGGATAACTTTTATCAGCGTCGGTTAACTGTCTGGCCACTGTCTTGTATCTGTCGAATTACATTCTGTAGAATCGGGACGCAGTCGTGACAGACTCGGCCGAATTTCACCAGGCGAAATATACAAATTGGATTAGAAGCGGATTGAGAACGGGATTATCGGGATAAATTCGCTTGGAAACGGTTGAATATCGACGCTTCCTGAACAATATCTGATTGTTGTCTTGATTAAATTATTTGTTTTACAAATTTTAATTAAAGTTTGAATTTCCATCCACGATTCACAGGATCTCGATCAGACTTTTGACAAATTTTAATCGGGAATAGTCCTGTCAAGGACGGCAGTAAAAATCGTGAATGTGTGACCCCAGCTTAAAAATTATATTTTGTGGATCGACTCATCAGTTAATCAAATGATTTACTTTTGTTTCACTATCAATGTTGACATTCTTTTCCTTCAAAAAACTTTACACGCGAAATGCATGCGTTATCTTTCTCTAGCTAAGGAGTTAAATTAAAGTTCACATGAATGCGGATTCGGCGAAGTTGAATCATTCACTTGCAAGAGAATAATTCATCATCAATGTTTCTTAGTTTAATTTGACAAATTTAACCATAATGATCACTTAAAGCGAATTATTATTTCAATATGTCAATTTCATTATAAATGATTGAACAAAAAACAATCATATTTTAGAATTTTTAAATACAAATGGATCTCGTATCTTCTGCCCCTATTACACTTTGTAGGTTTTAAAACTGTTTAGGGTTACCTGTTAATGTATCTGATATTGTATAATATTTGTGTCCGCTGTTACTGTACCACATGACAAAGGGATATACATTTTCCCAAAAAAGGAACTGCAACGAAAAAAATCAAAACAAATCAGTTGAATCATTTAAATATCCAACTTTTTTGTTTGGTATGCTATTCTGATATGTATTATGTATTATTATTATAATAGTTAGTTAATGAGAAAAAATTAAATGAAAAAAAAACCTGTAAAAACGCGAAGAACAGATCACGAATACTTCAAAGAAAAAGCATATACAAGACAGGGAAAGTCCACAAAACATGATGCCGAAAAATTAGCACTCGAAAGGTCTATCAAAATATTCCTCAGAAATGATATTAAGGTAGTATTTTGTATGACAAGCTTTAACAATGTCTAGAGTCATACAAGCATCCAAGCCTGGTCAGTATTTACAGTTATGGGATATCATTTGAAAACAAAAATAACTTTTACCTTGTTTTCCGGTACAAAATGCTGACTAGCTGTGACCAAGTCTTCATAAGCACTGTTGTTGAAATTACATTTTGGTTGATATTCTACTGCCAATTTCACCTTTGACCACAACTGACTACAAACTATAGTGCTGTAAATAAACTCATCATAGATACCAGGACTAAATTTTGTATAAACGCCAGACGCATTTTTCGTCTACAACAGACTCATCAGTGACGCTCGAATCCAAAAAAGTAAAAAAAAAAAGCAAAATAAAGTACAAAGTTGAAGAGCATTGAAAGACACATGTATTTCATTGTCTTTTCGGAAGAAAAAAACCCATTTATACTCAAAATATAGGTAGAATAATATGGTGATGATTATAATCATTAAAATGGGTATAGATATTATATATTGTCTCATTTTCTATTTTAACCAAAATTGACAGACAACTTTTTACCTGATATTTTGCTTTTACATGACGTTTGTTATAAGAAAGAAAAGCTTGACTTGTATATTGAATACTATGTTAAATAAAGAAATACGTTTTAAAGAACAAATAAAAAAAAACCCTCATAACATATACAGTTGCACACTGTTGACGGGGAAACAACAAATACCAATTTAAAGTCTATGGACTGATCAAGCCAGGGATCGAATACAAACCCTAGACTATGCTAACACTATGTGTTATAGTCTCAGTACAAACCAAAGACCCAAAGCACTCGTTGAATTAGACATGTACATTAACTGTTAGATTTGTGCAGTAATACATATTACCAGTCCTATGATATAATTCATAATATCATTTGTTTAAAACGCGTTTCGATGTTCAGTTTATGGTATTTAAAGTTTCTCTTTATATAACTAAAATTTTAAATCAGAGTGCAAAAATATGTAAACGTCATCATGTCAAGGCAACAACACCTTAAGGATGACGACTGTCAAAATGAAATCAAATTAGTACACAACAAAACTTACATGTTACACAGTAACCTTGATCCATAAACTTGTTTATATAATAAGCATTTCCCAACAAATAAATCTCGCCATTCTGCCGTTTCTCTGCGAGGAGAACGCTGATCACATGCAAATGAAGACGCATACAAAATTGCTATTAATAAAATGAACTTGAAAACGACAGCCATTATACTCAAGAATGTAAAGATATAGCAATAATACGTAAGGATGTACAAATTAAGCCGGAGTACTCAAGCATGTAAACATATAGTTATAAGGTAGAAAATTATATTTGTTATCCACGCTCATCTTCACAACTTTGGTATTCATTTGTCTGTTAATCTATAGATAATGTATGTAATGTCATTGCTGTGTCGGAAATATATGTGTGATAAAAACGTATGCCGGTATATTTCTTATTTAGTGCACACAATAGATGTTATAAAAGCTATCAAGGCTACCTTTTTAAAAATAAAGTATTAGCCATAGTCTCTTTAAATACTGTGCTAAAATTGTTTAATTTTGATTGAATTTATTCTTATATGAATACGTGTACTTTCAAAAATATAATTGCGTTTCTTTCAGTGATTGAGTTTTAAAACTGTTTTTGTTTATTTGAATGCATTTAACGGGTATTAGCTGTCAATTTCATGTTCAAATTTTCATATTTGATTTGTAACATACTAAAACGTATATTCAACTTAAAAAATGTCTAAAATAAACAATTTACAATGCACAGGGCTCGATAATAAATATCAAAATTTCATGTGTATTTTGGTCTATACGTCACCTACGTAACCATCGCCATGACCTCCGAATGATAACCGATATAAGCATAAATGTAGGTATAAATAGATAGATAACTCGTGCAATTTGATTTTTCAATGTCTAGATTATAATAATAAACATATATTTTAAGTTTTTACCTGTATTACAATGAGTTTTTGAGGATCTAATCATTCAATCAAATGATTTACCCATAATTAAACACGCCTAATTCGTGCGTTATTCATCTCTAACGAAGTGGTTATGAGGAAGGTCATATGAAAATGGGCTCAATAAGGTAAAAAATAATCACTTGAACGTGAATAATTCACCATGTTTCTAATCTTATTTTTGACAAAATTGAACCAAACTAGATGCTTAAAGTGAATTCGTATTTCCCTATTTCACTTTCATTAATGATTCATCAAAACAAATCGTTTTTTTTTTATATTTCGTAGCTATTAGAAATAAAGTTTAAAAATCAAAGAAGATTCAGTCGATTTGTGGTTCTATTGTAATGTTATATAAATTTACTGCCAGAAGTTAAAGTAATCTCAGCATCTCACAAGCTATAACTGGAATACTGTTATCCAGAGTTCATGGCACTGAAATATCATATAAAATCAACAACTGGTGTTTTAAACTTAGAGTAAAATTTGTTTCATTGAAAGCTTGTAGTATTTTTTTCTATTTGTATTTTAAGTTTGACAGTTTACTGATGCATGTCGCTACTGCTCATAGCATGCGAAGCGTTGCAGGTTTTTTACTTTTTATTACACATAACATTATCTTTCAGTCTATCGACTTCCATTAACTATTAAATCTAATTATCTTGACACATAATACAAAATACATTTTCTTTTTTACATTTATTCGTAAAAGTAAACCATCATAGACCGAATTACGGTCTTCAACACGGAGCATTGGCTCACACTGAACAACAAACTATAAAGGTCCCCAAAAACGATATCCAAGTTACTACTAGTATATATATTACAAAGAAAATTAAGTAAATTGAGGTTATACCTAAGAAAAAAATCAACCCTGCTAATATAGCTATAACCGAATATAAATATACTTCCAAAGTAAGCTCTCGTTTGAGAACTGTGTAAAGTAGGTTAGATTCAAACAAGCTACCCTTTGGCAATAAATGTATAGAATGAAGATGTTTTATTAATAAAATTATGTTCTCTCTATTCAAATTGCTACCCAAGCATCTTAAAAATACTTCATTATATTGAAATGAAAATTCAATGACTTTCTATCAAAAAATCTTGATCATATTCTGAGATTTAAAAAAAATGTTTTCTTATTAATAATTCCTTTTAAAGCAGAAAGATCATTTTGTCTATTTGACTTAGAGGTTTCACAATTGTATGGCATTATTTTTTATCTTTCAATTTTAATATGACTATATACTAAACTATATCTATTTTCTTGTTAAATTATATACTTTTCTGATGCACAAATCAGTCTTAATTTACACAGGCACTTGTTTCTATCCATAGGAAGGTCGACTATCCATATAAATAGAAGAAGGTGGCTAACGAATTTTTTAGGTCACGACAGTCTCCGCTTCGGACGCTTTTTCTACCCTTCAACTTAACGCTAAAAATCCCTACCTTATATGAATCGATTCAGTGAATATTTTCCTTTAATACTAAACTAATTTCATAATCCCCACAGTGTTCCTCTTCACGGTAATCTACTCTCAATTCATTAAATCATGTCGAAAACTTGAACTACCATCTTTTCAATGTATCTACTTCCGGTTGACATCGCAGTAAATTTATTTTGTTTTCATTGACTCAGTTTCTTTCCCCTAATTCTTATAGATCTGAATACGTTTTTTACCTCCAAAATAAAAGATCGATGAAAATCTTTAGAGTTACCATATACATTCGGAATTCTCTAGTATTATCGAATTAATTCAAATTAGTTTCTGACTTTCTGATTTTTTTAATAACAACCATAAATGTACTTATTTCGGTGAAATTCCATCTTTAAAAATATATTGATAATGAAAATACTAACCTGGTAATTTTACAGAATCATTTCGTTTTTAAAAAGATCGCATTCTGCCCACAACCGGAAGTAGATACATTGAAAAGATGGTAGTTCAAGTTTTCGACATGGTTTAGTGAATTGAGAGTAGATTACCGTGAAGAGGAACACTGTGGGGATTATGAAATTAGTTTAGTGTTAAAGGAAAATATTCACTGAATCGATTCATATAAGGTAGGGATTGTTAGCATTAAGTTGAAGGGTAGAAAAAGCGTCCGAAGCGGAGACTGTCGTGACCTAAAAAAAAATTTCGTTAGCAACCTTCTTCTATGTGTATGGATAGTCGACCTTCCTATGGATAGAAACAAGTGCCTGTGTTAATTTATGTATAATTGCACTTTAATTATTCCATTATTCCTATGCATATTTATTATAATGATTTGGCCTTGTATGTATGTTTCTTTTTTTATCTACTAGTAAATCACATCCGAAATGAATGACAGACGGACATATATACAAAACTTAATGAATAATTGAAATCAAGAGGTTTGCGTTATAACGCAAGAGGTTTGCGTTATAACGCAAAGGTTTGCGTTATAACGCAAACATAGAAAGAAAATAAAAAAAAAATGTGTGGCGCTAATACGCTTCCGTAATATAATCCCAATGAGTCACACAAACATATTACTTTGTGACAGCTTTATAAATACAAAAAAATATAGGGTACCATGGCTTATCTTCTCGAAATTTGTACCTTTTTTCTTGCTTATGTACACCGGACTTACAAATACGTGTATTGTCACAGTGTAGAACAGACTTCTCATGCCCTTTTAAGCCTTTTTCACCTCTTTTTTCATCTGTGTACAAGCTTTAGTAACCATGTAACCTCAAGTTTCAAAATTATTCTATAGAAACCACAAATAAAAAAAATAATGATGTTTTAAATACTGCAATAAAATGTAGGATTACTTACCTACAATTGTCAAATTCGAGGGAATATTTTTTCGACCTATTTTTTGTATGCAACCGGATGTGACGTACTATAATTTGGTTGAATTACACCTAAAACATTTAACAAAAAATGCTCTGACATTTGTAGTGACATATGTGCGTGAATATATATACGCTTATGGGTGACGCCCGAATTTCGGATGATTCTTTTGTAGACCAGACGCGTGTCTGGCGCACATACGTTTAAGTCTGGTATCCATGATGACTTTCCGATTGGATTCTCCTCTGAGTTCAGTATTTTTGTGATTTTACTTTTTATATCTAACACCTAAAGCTTAACTAAAGATATATACAAACTAACAGAATTTAAAAAAAAATCAAATATAATACGTTGTGTACATAAACAATAAACGAACCCTCCATAGTATCCTTTTTATTATCTAGATAATACTCAATAGATTTGCCATCCAGCAAATGTTGATCTTCCATAAGTATCGCTCCATATGTCGCCAGAATGCGTATCCAATTTGATACGTATGTACACATCATCACCCTTGTTTGCATGAATCACAACAATCGCTGAATTATGCTCGTCGTCGCCATCATGAACATACGATAACAATGAAGAATACACATCATTGTTAACTATAAGTTCAGTGGAAATACTTGTACCCGTTCTAATTCGAAGACTCCAAGCCATGACATAAATACCAGAATATGGTGGATTGAAAACTCCAGTGTATTGATGGTAGGCATTTCCCACATTTATCTTAACAACATCAAATTTGAGTATATGTTGTCCACCAGGCTTAGTCAAGGGTTGTGACATGTAGGCAAAAAATGCAACTTCGGACATTGTAGTTGTTGATATCGGTGTAGGTTGTGGCATCAAAAGTCTTCCTAAAGAGAAAGCATTTTATAAGAACCGTTTGTAATGTCACAAATTATAACATCCTGTGTACTGTAACATGTGTAGTATGCAAATATGATTATGAAATAAAACCTGGAACCAATTTTATAAAATACATCTGAAGATTCTAGTCCACGCATATAAAGTTTAAATTCCCACTTCTTTGAAGTTCATGTTTATTGTTTCACTTTAGGGTATCTTTAAGCTACAATTAAGGTAAATAAGACCACAGCAATAGTGAACTTCATGTTAAAGACAACAAAAATAGAAATAAAAAGCTGAGACCTGATATCGTTATATAAAGTCACAAAATGTCATGCTGACTTTAAAATTTTGATATATTGCATGGGCTTCCTACTAAACTGTAACCTGGTAATGTCTTGTTAATGTATAATAAAATTCCAGCCTTTGGATAAATCCTCGTAAAGACCTTACACAAAGGATACACTAGTTATTTTAGTTGTACCAATTCATTTCGTTGGTTGTTTCGATTGTGTCTGATATTTAAAAATATCCGTGCAATATCATTTTTCGATCTGCTGTTTTCAGTCTTTCTGTTATAGGTGAACATGAATCAAATCAATAAGAAAAAAGAAAAATAACAAAAGATAACGAACTTGAAGGAAAATTGAAAACCAAAAGCCTTTGTATCAAATGGCAAAATTAAAAGCCTAAACACATGAAACGAATGCAAAACAACTGTCATATTCCTGACTTGATACATTTATTATGTAGAAAATGTTGGATTAAACCTGGTTTTATAGCTAGCTAAAGCTATAATTACGTGTATGACAGGCGCAGACAATGTCATTTTATTGACAATGAGTGAGCAAAACAAACAAACAGATAAGATAGGTACAGAAGTCAAGAATTGGGGTTCAGCAGTCAACATTGTGTTATAATCTAAATCTCGGTAAATACAAATAACTATTTCAATAAAGAAAAACATATTTCATATTATAGATTAATCATCGTTTTTACCTGTATAAGAACGATTTTTTTTGTGGATCGAATCAGTCAATCAAATGATTTACCTTTGTTTCACTTTCAATGTTGACATTCTTTTCCTTTAAATAACCGAACACGCACAATTCATGCGTTATCCATCTCTAGCTAATGATTTAAATTGAAGTTCACATGAATACGGATTCAATGAGGTCAAATTGTGCACTTGTAAGTGAATTTTAAGCTTAATTTGACAAAATTGAACCATACTTGCTGCTAAATGCGAAAAATTATTTCCTTATTTCACTTTTCTGAATGATTGAACAAAAGAAATAATACTTTTATATTTAAAAAAATATCCCATAGCCTAGTGCCACTTTTAAAAGATAACCGTCTAATACAGATTTTTCAGGAAAAGTACTCAGCGAGATTCGCCCTTGATAGAAATTATGAAATCTTAGACATAACTGTTGCACTATTGAAATTTTCCAGCTTCTCATCTTATTGGAAGTAAATATCAACAAAATGATGAGTTTTGTATTTTCAGTACCTGTACTGACTGTAAACAAATTACATTAAATTTCATAATTGCGGACTTTTTTCAGTACAGTGCTTGAAAAAACTTACCTTTCCTGATTTTCGAAAGGGACCTTCGCTCTTTTCTTTCTTTATCTTTCGGCACTTTACATAATCGACAGCCATTTCCCAGAAACACTTCATTAGACCGACGACTTTGACCTATCCTTTTGCACTTTTTAAGATCTGATTGTATATTTGAGAGTCGTAGTTCCAGTTCTTTTCTTTGCTGTTCGGAGTGTTTATGTTTAGAGAACAATCGTGAAATTCGGTTAATAGCTAAAGATAATGATTTCTCAAGATTTTGTATACGCATATTTTGTTGTTTAATTGCATTTTGCATTTCGAGCATTCCATTTTTCAAAGACAAACCATCTTCATCATCAGTAATTTTACTACATGAAACATCCAACACTAATAAAACAACTACTAAAACCAAAAACTTAAACAAATGCATTGTATTGCAATGTTCGACACTGTAGGCACTAGATTATTTACCAAGTTCGTGTCATCTTATCGTTATAACTGGTATCTTTATATGTATATATTCCTTATCATATCCATTTAAACTAAATTTTGAAATGTTTATGTTAGTTTACCTATATAAGTAGATGAATTGTTTATATGTACATGCATACATTAGATGTAAGATTTTGTTTGAATAATATACTGAGAGTTTATTGGACAAGAGACCATAGTAGCCCAATACATTACCTCTTTAACAATCAGACAAACTATCGAAGGAAAACACTAATTAACAACACATGATCCAGATAACCTGACCTGAAACAAACACAACATTAGGTTGGGTTAAAGCAGTTGTACAAGCATACAAAACGACAAAAGAAACTTGGTCTCTGAAAATTATTCGCTATTACTATACATCGGATTTCTTTTAAACTGAGTTTTATTGTGCGTATTGCTGTGTGTCTGTTTAATCTCATTGGTTAGAGGTATAGGGAGGATTGAGATCTCACAAATCATGTTTAACCCCGACGCATATTTGAGCCTGTCCTAAGTCAGGAGCCTTTCGCCTTTGTTAGTCATAGATGTTTTTTTTTAAAATTTAGTTCATTTATATATTTTGGAGTTAGGTATGACATTCAATTTCACTGAACTAATACACATTTTTGTTAAGGGGCCAGCGGAATTGCTTGCTATGTTGAAAACCCTTTGGTGACCTTCGGCAGAGTTTTTGCTCTTTGGTCGGGTTTTTGTTGTCTCTTTGAAACATTCCCCATTTCCTTCTCAAATTTATATCTTTTTAACAAATGGGTTTCATTTTCAGATCTAGTCATTTATATCTAGATATAAGCAACAGCTTCACTCAAACATATAATTTGCTACATAATGCGTGTTATAAACACGCTAATGAGTGTAAAATATCTTATTTAGTATTAAAAGCTGTTGCTTATATATATATTCTAACCAAAAACTGTGCGCAAATTGTCCATTTTAAGAAAAATAAGTGAGGGTTGTAATGTTATAGAGACATCACAAGTGACTTAATGTTCTAAAATGTTAAAAAAAAAAGAGGGACGAAAGATACCAGAGGGACAGTCAAACTCATAAATCGACAATAAACTGACAACGCCATGGATAAAAATGAAAAGGAGAAACAGACAAACAATAGTGCACATAACACAACATAGAAAACTAAAGAATAAACAACACGAACCCCACCAAAAACTAGGGGTGATCTCTAGTGCTCCGGAAGGGTAAACAGATCCTGCTCCACATGTGGTACCCGTCGTGTTGCTTATGAGATAACAAATCCGGTAAATAGTCTAATTTGGTAGGTCACATTTATGAAAGGGAAGGGGACAGTAGTTACGACGTAAGGAACATATTCGATATCATTTGTGAAACGGTTATTCCATAACGGTCAACCGACTCGTGATAGCGTCCGTAAAATTTACGAAGAGATGATTTTAACTTCACCATTTGGAACTCTTGATCTAATAGCTTCCTTGTGAGCAACAACCCCCTATCAAGGAAATCATGATAGGAAATGCAAGAACGGGAATATCGTATCAATTGGGAGACATATACACCGTATGCAGGTGCTGCTGGAATGTTACTACTCAGAAATGGAAAGTTCACAATTGGAAAGCTGAAATTATCTCTTTTGTCGTAAAGTTTTGTTTTGAATCGACCCTCATTGTCAATTTCTAGATTTAAGTCAGGATAAAAGGCCGACTTAACTGTATCTGTTGTATCTTTTATCTCTAGTTCAATGGGATATATGCATTCGACAAAGTCACCAAATCATTGTCTTTCGCCTCATTTCTTTATTTATAAAATTGCGTCAAAACCGTATGAAAAAAGTGTTTGTAAACATTCAACCGTACGGTGACATATAGTTGTTATTTTTTGTGTCATTTGGTCTCCTATGGAGAGTTGTCTCATTGGCAATTATACCACATCTTCTTACTTTTATACTACAAAAATTACTTGACATACGGAAAATACGGACAGTTAAACAAAAATAGCCTAGTAAACAGGTAAAATATAATAAGGATGTTCTTAAAAACTAACTTTGAAGGCTAAATTAGTCATTTGCTGTCTAATAATGAATTTTAATGCACAATTACTTTCATATTTGAAAAATCCTCTGGGGCCAAAATGCAAGATCTACTTCCCATCCGGAACACCTTTTATTTTTATAGTACCTTGGGTTTTATTGGGTTTCGTGTTGCTAAGTTTTTAGTTTTCTATGTTGTATTTTGCAGACTGCTGTTTATCTTCTCCTCGGCTTTTTTTTCGCTATAGCTGAGTCGGTTTGTTTTCGACCTTTGAGTTCGACTGTTCCCTTGGTATCTGTTGTTTCTCTTTTAAAATTTACTCCTCCTTGCAAAAAAACAGACGTGTACTGTACATGGAGGAATTTGTGTATGGTTAAAAAATAAATAGTGACAAGATAGTTTTGCAGAAGCAAGGTTATGAGAGTTAATCAGAGCTGCACTCATTTTTAGAGAATCGTGAATGGCCGAGTAGAGATTGAATAGTGGTCGAAAGTGGTCGCGTAGAAATCGGTTATTTGGCGAGTTGGTCTGGGATGAAAAAATATAGAAGCAATTGGGCATTGGTCGAGTTAATCTGGACTTCATATCGAACAGGTTGACGTTGATCGGGAAATGATCGGATATAAGTCGAGTAAAGATAGAAATGATCGAATACTGATTGGTAAACTATTTGTATTCCGACCAAACTCGATTTCTTCCCGATCCTTTCCCGATCAATTCGACCGCTACTCGACAAATTCTCGATCTCTTCTCGAGTTACAGGCTTCTCGATCCTTACTCGAATGTTTTTGACATGTCAAAAACTCTCGGATAGAAAGTCAGACCGATGGCGACCAAGGTACCCCACCCGAACATGCATGTCGATTGAGTGACACCAGTCTCCCGATCGCTTAATTTGTCTTGATCGTGATTGATCGAGTTGGTCTGATCTGCAGTGTGAACCTAGCTTTAGATAAGTTTATGTTTTTTCAATTCAAATGGTCAAATGAGATTTTGTTTTTAGCTCGGTATTCAGTTAGAATATGAGTTATACTTAAAGGAGGCAATATTAGTGTACCGGTGTTTAGATCTGGTTAAGTTATACTCAATTTAATAAATCACTACGCATGCTTAAACAGGCATTCGAATACTGACAAAACTAGGAGTTCGACACAATCAGAACAGAAGAGAACACTCTTATCGGGGCCTATTATAGCTGACTCTGCGGTATGGGCTTTGTTCATTGTTGAAGGCCGTACGGTGATCTATAGTTGTTAATGTCTTGTCAGTTTGGTCTTTTGTGGATAGTTGTCTCATTGGCAATCATACCACATCTTCTTTTTTATACTATTTACATTTATAGAAATATCTGTAATGAAAGTGTCAAGGCTTCTTTGTTGTTTCGTGTTTTCATTTTTTTTAATATTAAAGTAAATGAATTGTATATACACTGGCATACATATAATTGCATTACAAAAAGAAACATGAGCTTTAAGGAGCCGTTACAACCGGCTATCTTAAACTTCAGCAATTTTTAATGAGCTTATGTATAAAACACAAAAAAGTATACAAACAAAACCACAAACACTTGTTTTGAGCAATGGTCAATAAATATCAGAACAAATAGTATTCCAATCCCCGTACTAATGATTGCGTACCACTTAAAACAAAACTTAAAGGCAACTGACACTATATAAAATAATCATGCAACTTACAAATGTTTCCATAAAATAAATATAATAACAGGCAACTTATATATTGTTCAATGCACCAGCTAAATATAATAATAAGGTAACGTATATATTGTTCAATGCACTTGCTAAATATAATTATAAGACAACTTACAAATTATTTCACACACTAAACATTAAGTAAATATATGTACAGAAAAATTAAACAATATAAAGAATATTTATTACCAAATAGTTATAAAAGGTAATAATGAGATACGTATATTAATTAAGCATAACTATGATACATATTAAAACCAAGACATAATAATGGGATGTCATACATGTCAGCTTAACTCCTGTCGATGTAGATAGTAAATGTTGACACCCTGATTGTTCTGGATCATCAGCACACATTAACAAGTCAACATCCCTGTAATAATTCACTACATGTATACATTATTGAGACAGATATTTAAGCATTTTGTTCTTATAAAGTAAATACTAACATATAAGTACTTATTGATGATGTTCATATCATGCATGTACTACAGTCTGTATTATATAAGACACAGTGTTCATAAACTAGTATATATCCACTATGGGAAATATCATCAATGTATACATTTCGTTAAAAAAAAATACAACACGTTATATATCTAATGCGTCCGAAGCTCTTTCCTAGATTCACCTTTATCTTGAACGCTCAAAGACGATAAATTCGGAAGCCAAAGATGTTAAGATTCGAAACAACTGACGAGCTATATAATCAAAAATAGTTATCAAAGGTACCAGGATTCTAATTTAAAACGCCAGACGCGCGTTTCGTCTACAGTGACGCTCAGATAAAAAAAGTTGTAAAGCCAAACAAATCTGAAAAGCATTGAGGACCCAAAAGATACCTTAATTAAAAGATCCTTTAAAGGCAAATTTTGCATGAGTAAGTTGAAGGCTTAGTTTCTGTATAATCTCCAATTTATAAACGGGTATATTTCTAAAGAAATATGTAGACATCTAGAGTTTTCTTATTCTTAAAAACAAATATTGTAAGCAAATAGATTTATCCATTTATATATTTTACAAACAATGTTCATGTCATGTGAACAATTAGGCAGAGTGTATTTTTTGATTGAGGGTCATGCGTTCCCTTATTAAGGTTGATCACTATTCTATTATTTTTCATGGTATAATGTTACTGTTTCTCATACCTCGGAGTATCCACGCATTCAGCAAATATTCCTTTTGCTTGAAATTTAGCTCTCAAATCAATAATTGAATCACTGAAGCAGGTTTCTCTGAAACAGATGTACGACATTAATGTCAGAGAACTGCCTAAATGGGACATTTTTTTCTCTCACATAGTTACAGTGAATTGTTGAACACAGAAAACTTTTGACTATAATAAGACCTATTACTTAAAATTTTATAAGAATGTGTGCTTCGTTGAAATCTCTTAACCAACCCATTTGTGGCATTCGTTGTGTTTTTGTTGTTGTTGTAATCTCCCCATCTCAATTCTCTATTTCATAGTTGGCTCTCCATCTTAAATACTGCATGTTTATGGACAGTGACATAATATTCATGAAATTAGTTATTGATGAAAGGTTGATATCACAAAATATGCGTCATTTCCGTCTGCGTACGTCGCTTTGTCTTAACAAGAATCTTTTTTCAATTAGTTTTTGTTTGTATTACTTAGCATGTTTTGCCCGCGTCACACTGTCCCGATTTTTACGCCGATGGCAACACGATAATGGAAATTTTCAAAATCGGGACTGATCGTATCCAGATCGGGCTATTCGTAGTGCCATCTTTAACCATCGTAGAACCATCGGCCACTTTTTCTAGGCTTCGGGGACAACTTCGGGAAGGGTTCTAAATTTTTTAACATGTTAAAAAATCCCCGAAGGTGCGTCCGATGTTGAGGGTTCGTATTGAGTTCGTATCACCATCCTCACCATCGTAATGTCACCGGGAATGCATCTTTGCACATCGTATTGCATTCGTGTTTCCATCGTTTCCATCGGGCAGTTTTGACATTACGATGTCTACACGAATGAATCACGAAGATACCCGAAGGTCTTACGATGGCAACACGACTTCGTGAAGACGTCGTAATCCCGTCGTGTTGCCATCGAATAAAAGTACGAAGGCGACAAGTTGGAACTACGACGATAATAAATCCAGCTAAATGTAAGTTAATTTTCGCGCTAAAATACATTTAAAGTGCCATGCGCGATATGCACTGGTCAGTCTAATACGACAATTAAGAAAGACGTTCACAAAACATGGAGCTCATATCATATGATTCTATGAGAACAAGAAAGGCAACAGCGTTGTTTCTATTAATTCAAATGCAAAGAGCAGCTATTACAGGCTCAGGATTTACTTTTACAAGTAAAATATTATTTTTTGTCAATTTTTTATATCAAGTAACATAATGAAAATCATAAACGCGCCTCGTACACCAACACTGCGGGTACACGTATATAGGGAAACCAACTTTTTCTTCATTATTCTGATTTTTTATGTATCGTCTGA
Source organism: Mytilus edulis (assembly GCF_963676685.1). Lineage (NCBI taxonomy): Eukaryota > Metazoa > Mollusca > Bivalvia > Mytilida > Mytilidae > Mytilus > Mytilus edulis. The sequence continues at coordinate 66,823,652 of NC_092346.1, read as the reverse complement.
GTTGTTGTCACACGAATGTTTACTCCATTTTGTTTTCTATATGTCATATTTTGCCGCATTTGTTGCTTTCCCCACATCCTTCCTTTTGTCTATATTATTATGATATTCTCCTGGAAAGAGCTCTTTTTGAATAAAAGGGATCAACGAACCCATTACCTTAACTTTAAGATAGATCAGTAAACAAGGGCATAATTATGGGTGATTATTCAGACTAGTGCACTCATTTTACAGTTCAAACAAGGCAATGCCGAGCGTGGCATCCCCTCGTATGTAACATATTGGGGACAAAAATGGACACTATATTTGTATATGACACATGCAGAAAATGGTAAATTGAATATGCATATTTGATACATAAACTATTTTTTTAGAAATCAACCAAAACATTCAGTAACTGGATATACCTTTAATATTGTCTTTAGAACCAGCAGGTAAAAAAATGAGCAACCAATTTCGTGTGTATTATGCTATTTCAAGGAGAAAAAAACAAGTCAATCTGCATGACCTTGACCTTTGGCCTTGAACGTAAAAAATGTCAGATCATTACAAGGAGGAACAATATACCAAATGTGGTTAAAATCTTTTGAAGCATATTGGTTTTAGAGTGTCCACAAGGGTGATATTGCCTTGTATTACAACTGCCACTGTGACCTTGACCTTTGAACTTTAAAGTCAATAGCGCTTAAGATATTCTTAACGAGTAACACCATACCAAGTTTTGAGCATTTTGGTTCTAGAGTGTCCATAACAACTTTATCTACACGTAACTTACATGTAGTAGGCGAGGGGATAATAAACTAAGTTTTATACGAATTAGACAAAAAGATCGATTTCCCGCCATGCATGGCAGACTTGCACAAAAACGATATGTTGTCGAAATTCTGTTCGTATCTTTTAGACATCGTATGGCCATCGCGACATCATCGTAATCCATCGTGTAGCCTTCGTAATCCATCGTGTAGCCTTCGTGATCCATCGTGAAGGTTTCGGCTGAGATATGAAGCTTTAATACCCGCCTTCGGTTAACCTTCGTATGTCCATCTTTTGCTATCGTATATAATTTCGGCACCATCGTATAGACTTCGTTATTCATCGTACTTACTTCGGTAACTTTTTGGTATTTTAACGAGATCGGGACCAACTTCGTACGAACTTACAATTTTCGCATTCGGGTGTCCATCGTATATAAAAATCGGGACAGTGTGACGCAACTTCGAACGAACTTACAATTTTCGCATTCGGGTGGACATCCGAATGCGAAAATTGTAAGTTCGTACGAAGTTGGTCCCGATCTCGTTAAAATACAAAAAAGTTACCGAAGCAAGTACGATGAATAACGAAGTCTATACGATGGTGCCGAAATTATATACGATAGCAAAAGATGGACATACGAAGGTTAACCGAAGGCGGGTATTAAAGCTTCATATCTCAGCCGAAACCTACACGATGGATCACGAAGGCTACACGATGGATTACGAAGGCTACACGATGGATTACGATGATGGCGCGATGGCCATACGATGTCTAAAAGATACGAACAGAATTTCGTCAACATATCGTTTCTGTACAAGTCTGCCATGCATGGCGGGAAATCGATCTTTTTGTCTAATTCGTATAAAACTTAGTTTATTATCGCCTCGCCTACTACATGTAAGTTACGTGAAGATAAAATTGTTATGGACACTCTAGAACCAAAATGCTCAAAACTTGGTATGGTGTTACTCGTTAAGAATATCTTAAGCGCTATTGACTTTAAAGTTCAAAGGTCAAGGTCACAGTGGCAGTTGTAATACAAGGCAATATCACCCTTGTGGACACTCTAAAACCAATATGCTAAAAAAGATTTTAACCACATTTGGTAAATTGTTCCTCCTTGTAATGATCTGACATTTTTTACGTTCAAAGCCAAAGGTCAAGGTCATGCAGATTGACTTGTTTTTTCTCCTTGAAATAGCATAATACACAGGAAATTGGTTGCTCATTTTTTTTCCTGCTGGTTCTAAAGACAATATTAAATGTATTTCCAGTTACTGAATGTTTTGGTTGATTTCTAAAAAAATAGTTTATGTATCAAATATGCATATTCAATTTACCATGTTCTGCATGTGTCATATACAAATTTAGTGTCCATTTTTGTCCCCAATATGTTACATACGAGGGGATGCCACGCTCGGCATTGCCTTGTTTGAACTGTAAAATGAGTGCACTAGTCTGAATAATCACCCATAATTATGCCCATGTTTACTAATCTATCTTAAAGGTAAGGTAATGGGTTCGTTGATCCCTTTTATTAAAAAAGAGCTCTTTCCAGGAGAATATCATAATAATATAGACAAAAGGAAGGATGTGGGGAAAGCAACAAATGCGGTAAAATATGACATATAGAAAACAAAATGGAGTAAACATTCGTGTGACAACAACTCAGACGATACATAAAAAATCAGAATAATGAAGAAAAAGTTGGTTTCCCTATATACGTGTACCTGCAGTATTGGTGTACGAGGCGCGTTTATGATTTTCATTATATTACTTGATATAAAAAATTGACAAAAAATAATATTTTACTTGTAAAAGTAAATCCTGAGCCTGTAATAGCTGCTCTTTGCATTTGAATTAATAGAAACAACGCTGTCGTCTTTCTTGTTCTCATAGAATCATATGATATGAGCTCCATGTTTTGTGAAAGTCTTTCTTAACTGTCGTATTAGACTGACCAGTGCATATCGCGCGTGGCACTTTAAATGTATTTTAGCGCGAAGACTAACTTACATTTAGCTGGATTTAATATCGTCGTAGTTCCATCTTGTCGCCTTCGTACTTTTATTCGATGGCAACACGACGGGATTATGAGGTCTTCACGAAGTCGTGTTGCCATCGTAAGACCTTCGGGTATCTTCGTGATTCATTCGTGTAGACATCGTAATGTCAAAACTGCCCGATGGAAACGATGGAAACACGAATGCAATACGATGTGCAAAGATGCATTCCCGGTGACATTACGATAGTGAGGATGGTGATACGAACTCAATACGAACCCTCAACATCGGACGCACCTTCGGGGATTTTTTAACATGTTAAAAAATTTAGAACCCTTCCAGAAGTTGTCCCCGAAGCCTAGAAAAAGTGGCCGATGGTTCTACGATGGTTAAAGATGGCACTACGAATAGCCCGATCTGGATACGATCAGTCCCGATTTTGAAAATTTCCATTATCGTGTTTCCATCGGCGTAAAAATCGGGACAGTGTGACGCGGGCATAAGAAAAAACAACTAAAGTGATGGTTTTCTTACTCATAGATTTGGTCTTTCAAATCTTAGATTTTAAACTGCGATGATTAGAAAACATATTATGTTAAACCGTCTTTTTTCAATGAAAAGTTTTTGAACAATGGCGTCATGATCATAAGTGATGTATTTGTGCATTCTCAACTTGTGAATCAATGGTTACAACCAAACTATATCCAAGTAAATAATCCATTTCATTTTCTACTAGGTTCTTACAGTAATGAGTCTGCCTTAATAATATTTCATTCATTTCAAAAGAATCAGTACTTCCAGGAATGGATCCCCTTAAGTTCTTATCCCATTCCTTTCCCACAAATAGGTACTTACAGGGTCGGATGACCGCACCAAACTAAATAATTCATTTTCCTACCTGTCAAGCAGTATTTCAAGTAATTAATCCCCCTAAAGAAAATAATCTTTTCATTTTCTACAAATCAGTCTTACAGTAATGAAGCCCCTAAAGTAAATAATTAATTCTTTCCTTACAAAGAAGTACTAACATTAATCGATCCCCCTGAAGTAAATAATTAATTCTTTCCTTACAAAGAAGTACTAACATTAATCGATCCCCCTGAAGTAAATAATTTATTCCGTTCTTCAAAGCAGACGTACTTACAGTATTGGATCACTCAAATAATGCACCATAAGTATTGTTGCTTTCTTCACTTTTGTTGCATTAATATTTGGTAGTTCTTTTGTAGTAAAGTACCTAAATTGCAAACATATGTCAGTTATACAACGGTATAAAAAAATGTATACTATAAAACTAGCTAAAGTCCTTTCCGTCGATTTTGTGAAACATTGGTAGCCGACACTGATGATCAGACTTCCGATTTCAAGTTCGTAATTTGTGATTGATATCAAAAATATCAAAGCAACATTTCTACTTCAATTGGATGACTTTAAAATATCGACTTTGAATATACGTTTATATAGCGGAAACAAAGGTGTTCAGTTTTCTTACAAAGGATTCAGATGATTTTCATTTTATATCCTCAGCCCATATTTGTTTTCACAGAAAGGTATTCTAAAAAGATTGTTAATGTTAAAACGATAAATTTGATGTAAGTTTTCATTCATGAGTTGTAGACGAATTTAAGCAATATAACTTTGGTGGTAAATTTCGATTTTTCAACCCCTTTTTTTTGTGCTATTGTTTGAATTTTTGAGTCGATATGTTTGATATAAACTACAAATAATGGACTCCAATTTGGAAGTTCGATTTTCAGTGGCAGCGAACAAAAGTTACAAAAATCCTCAGAAAGTTTTTTTTTTGTAATTTCCGTTAATGTGAATTTTTAGTAAAAATGACAGAAACAATGTAATTAAATATAATTTAGTGGATGTCCCTCTGGTATTTTTCTCCTCTCTTTTTTGAATTTTTGCATTGATAGAAATATTTGTTTTAAATTTCAGTACAGTACCGTCATTATGACTTTAAAATTCACGTTTGAATCTTCTGTGTTTATGCTATACATTAAGAACCAAGTCAGGAGTTGGGTATTTTTGTTATTTAACTTTTTAATAGTTTTGGTTTCAACAACAAAATTCAAAACAAATTAAGGGTTTTTTACGGAAGCCGATTAGGGCAATTAAAAAAGAATATGTCGTAATTACGACATAGCATGTCGTGCTAATTACGACATAGCATATCGTTATAATGACATCTGTGGCCCCGTTAAAGTCCACAATTCCTCTAAAGTCCACAACACCGCTAAAATCCACAACGCCGTTAAAGTCCACAAACTTTCCAGCTTAAGTCCACAAGAAAACGCCGTTAAAGTCCACAATAAAAAGTTCCGCTAAAGTCCACACAAAAGCACCGTTAAAGTCCAAAAAAAATTTTAATTGATAAAAAAATCAATTCTTTTTTTTTATTACTTCCGATAGTAAAGATCTAATAAAAAGCATGGACTTTTGTTCTTGGAAAGTATTTCTTATCAGCTTGAATTGTATTTTTTAATAAATGAAAAGATTACAGTATCTGATTTTGATACCAATAAATTTGATCTTTGAATTGCGATTTTCTATCTAACAAACAGACAACATTTCTAAAAAGTTATCTAGCTATGGTGCGCTTTTTGTATTCTTTAATAAACAATTGTACATCCACAAGAAACTCCAACAATGCGTTCTTTTTATGTATTTGCTGGAGACACTGACATATCTTAAAGCTATATTTGACATTGAAATTTCCTTTGCAAATATATAAAACATAAGAAAGAAATCCATTCAGTGTCTGTAGGCTCCACAGCAGCCAAAACGGTCCGTAAATCACAAAAATAGACTTTGAACCATAATGTTTTTGTTTGAAATCAACATAATGATACATAATTCCTCACATTCATGCATTTTGTGGAGCTAAGCAGATTTCCATCACTCATTGGTTTGCATGTTTGTTTTGTTTTCTAAAAGGAAAATGTACTTGTAAGTTGTTTCAAAATGCGTTGAAGGTGAATTGAATAAATTATACGCGGATGCAGTTCTGTATTGTGTATTACCCATGGTGAGTACAAGTATAAAAAAAACATTTCAACAAAATTAATGCTACATGTATATATATATATATATGTTCCAGACAAAATGAGTACGCGCACGGTCCGGACCGTATAAGTAAACTCGAACGTATGCTCGGACCGTTTGAGTATACTCGTACGGTCTAGGTACGAGCTCGACCATATATGTGTATTTTGACCATATGGGGTGATTTGTCAAATTTATCAATAGTCAAAAAATTAAATAAAAAGCTTAACTGAATACAAAAGTGACGCTACATTGTAACTTTATCAGTTAAGATGACATTGAGTTCAAATGCTCACTGAAATTGAAATTATTGGAAGTACATACATGTATAATGTTGGAAGATACGTATTTAGAATATCCAGAACTTTACTATAAAAACCGTCAAGCCAGATGGATTTGTCACCTACAATTTGTTGTTTTATATATATATATATCTATACATCATTGTATCATGAAAATTATAAAAAAATATTTAGGGACTATTTCATGCAGGATTTTAATCAAAATTGGTACCAATGGAAGCAGAATTCGCATAGGTTTATTTGTTTTTTTTTAAGTAATATAATTATTTTGAAGCGTTAATTATCAATTTCTGATGATTTTTTTGTAAATATATTTATTTTGAAGCATTAGTTATCAATTTCTGATGATATAACACAAAGTTTATATTTTATCCCAAAATTTGATTTGTATCAGGGGAAAAACAAAAATAACCGAAGAAAATTATGACTTAATTAAAGAAATATATATTCAGACAATTTTGTGTCTTTCAACAAATGGTATATGAAAATCCAACTTTAAATACCGTCATATGTAGTTTTTAATATTTTTTTTAATGATTTTTACATTCACTGACCGATTTATTTGTGTGTTGAGAAATCCAGTACTAATAAAAAATATATGTATATGAGCATTGGAGGTGTTGATATAGGATAAAGGCAATAGTAACATTCATCTTACATTGAGCCCGAACACCAACAATTGTGGAACTATCATAATATAATCATTATGATTGATAACATTTACGTCACATCAAAGTTCACGGTATCGCATTCAGAGTTAATTTCCTTTCTTCATTCTCTTTTAAAGATACTTTTTTAGTATTTTGAAAAGCCTACATGAAAGTCTAGTATGAAGATTTGAGCTGAAACTTTTACAAATTATAAACTTTTAAGGAAAGTTTCCGTTCTAATACAATTTTATTGGTAATATTATAACAAGAAATTGATTGATAATCGTGTACTGTATCTTGGTTTGCTTTCCCTTAGCCTCTCGACACACGAACTACATGCGTGAGAGCTGATGTAGGGATCTTTACATGTTGTGGGGAAAACTAGCTGTGACAATGCCTATGATGGTGCATGGCATTTCTGCCGTTATAGAGGCAGGCCGGGATCGTCTGACACCTAGAATATCAAGAAACTCGCTATTGATATTATAGCGGCTTGATCAGTTTATATACTAAGTTCTGAATGTCCTAGTAACCCTTAACTGACCGTAACACACAAAAGAAGTTATGGTTAATGAGTTATGGACAAAATGTATAAATGTATAATACACAAATACAGTTGCTGACGTAGGTTGACCGTTGTCCGAACGTTGAAGATGTTTTATTAACCTTTGCTAGACATATTAATCGAAGGTCCATTTTGCCACAGGTGAAGTTTTATTGTACTGACAAGTTCAATAGTTTATAAAAGTGCTTATTTGACATATTTCAAATATCCTACGCTTTGAAATTTATAGAACAGTTAAACAATAACTTCATATAAAATTGTTTACAGAGTAGAACTTCATACATTAACTAATAAACTATATGAAATAAAATAAACTGCATTTTTCTATTACAATAGTTACCGTAGAACATATTTAGCGTTTTGTGAGTTCATACATATTAATCTTTGAGTAATTTTGCATGTGATTTAAACACTCTCCCAAGTTAAACAACTATTGTATGCATTTTTTTTTATCGAAAACAAATGCATAGTACACAGTACACAGTACGGAATAAGTAAACAGTCAATATAAAAATAAGGAGATGTGGTATAATTGCCAATGGGACAACTCTCAACCAAAAGTCAGATGAAGTGAGTGTAAGGAATTAGATAACAATTTATTGTATCAAATAAGGGAGTGCGGGACAATAAAAAAGTAGTAAGGATTGGAGTCGAACGCATTTGCCTCGAGCGGGGTTCATCGAATTTACAACCTCAGTGTTGACATCCTAGTGATTACTGTAGATATACTTCTTAGATCGCTCCGCAAACCAGACCTCGGAAATTATTTAACTGATAATGAAAAAAAGATATGTGTATAATTGCCGATGAGGCAATTTCGTCTATACCAGAGAATTTATAACTATTTTAGTTCACCGTACGTCCCTTAATAATGAGCAAATTCGATACTTCACAGTAAGGGACGACATCAAAAGATCGATGTAGGATAAAAAAAAAAAAAAAAAACTTAAATTAAATAGTTTAGGGGTGGGTTAAAATTCTGCAAGTTTTGTTTATGCAAAATCGATTTTACACATATATCCCTATATTGGTCAATCATTAAGAGCGGGGGTAGGGGGTGGGGGGTCAGTGAAAAAACTATGTGAATTGAGTTTTTTTTTATCCTACATTGAACTTTTGATGTCGAAATAAAAAAAAAATTAAAAAAAGGTTAAACAATTCAACCGAGAAAAGTAACGGTCTAATATATTTACATAACATTAAACGGGAAAATAATATAATATACAGAAACAAATGACAGCCAACGAGTTACATGTTCCGGACTTGGGACAGGTACATACAGAATGTGGCGAAGTTAAACACATTGCTGGCGCCAAACCCTTCCCTAACCTGAAACAGTATTACATAATAGTACAACACATACACTTTTGTGCCAAAGTTTGCGTAAATTCATTATACATGTAAGTCAAAAACTAAACTATATTCTATTTACTGATATTAATGTTATACAAGTACATTGTACATATACGATGCAAGTAATATTAAAGTTTCCTCTTTGGTCTCCGGTAGAGTGGTTTAGATATGTATTATATTTATTACTGAATTGCTGTCTCATTGAAATGTACTCAAATCAGGTTTTATTGAAAAAATAATGTTATATTGATAAGAGCAACGCAGTCAACGTAGGTAAATAAAAAATATAATATAAATTCATATTTTATGAATCTCTCCGTAAAATTGATGCGTTTTAAAATCACCCTAACGCAAAAAAAGTTACGTTGCCTATACTATTATAGTGAACACAAAATAGCGATGCTGTGACATTTTGATAGACCAACATGCGATCGCTTTATTTTGACGATTTGTACATTACTTTTTGCTTTATAGTTATATATATCAAAATGTTTCTTTTGCAAAGAAAACAGATATTTGTTTTTAACTCTTTTTGAAGGTTTTTAACTACTTGTCCTTATATAATAGTAGACACCCATGCATTCAACGCATCGGTATCCGATATTAATCGATAAAAATATAATTTAAAGCATAGAATATTTTCTTTTCTTTTTTATTTGGAATTTATCATACTGGCTTCATTATCCGTTCTGAAAATAATAGCACATTACTTGTCGATGTTTTCTATAACCAACACCGAAATTAATAACGTAAAACGTTGGTTAAAAGTTGGTTTTTCTAATGTTATAATTAAGATTTGCGTCAAAATGAATGCCTTTCAAATGTTATAGATTAGGAGGCACGTTTGATTTGTACGCTAGTTACGTCAAAAAATGATTATGAATAAAGAATAATAAGAAGAAAAAATACAGCACTTGAAGAATGCAATAATAATGTAATTATAAGCATGGTGCCTAATGAGGTAATTTTTCACAATGCAGTCTTTTTAAACACAATCCATACAAATACACACAAAAAATGTAGCTTCCTCAAATTTTTAACATTACGTTTAACACCTGCTGAAATTTCCATTGACAAATAAACATTTAAAGTTGAAAAAGACAAGATCTGTTCTTCAAAAACTCCTTTTTAATAAAGAATCATTAAATTAATAATCATAGACAATATGGACATCTTGCATAATTTATTTTACTTATTTTCATTCTAAATATAAACAAAGTAGAAATGATGGCCATTAGGGTAAAAATGTGTTTCTGGTTTATTCTTTGATGAACTATTTAGAATTGACCTGGTTATTTGAGGAAACTATCTGCTAAACAATTATTATATAAGTTGGAGATCACCTTAAATTTGTTGACTTTCATAAATCTTGAACATAAATGTAATCAATTATATAAGATCCATAAAGCAACGGAAATCAACTTTGTATATTTATATGAACGATAATACTTGTAATGTTATAAATTAATAGATCACCCCTAGTTTTTGGTGGGGTTCGTGTCGTTTATTCTTTAGTTTTCTATGTTGTGTCATGTGTACTATTGTTTTTCTGTTTGTCTTTTTCATTTTTAGCCATTGCGTTGTCAGTTTGTTTTAGAATTATGAGTTTGACTGTCACTTTGGTATCTTTCGTCCCTCTTTTAATAACTAATGAATTGTACGAATTTTTTAGAAATGTTTCCAAAATTGGCCATCATCATAATACAAAGATCAAATTTAATTCAATGGAACTAAATCATTTTCATATACTGTACTTATTTTCATTTATCAAACTTGTAAACAAATAACTACTGAGAAGAAAAGTCCATGCTTTGTATTGTACTAACGGGATTAAAAAAAAATTGATGTTTCTATCAATAAAAACGGCGTTTACTTGTGGACTTTAGCGGAGGTTATTTTTTGGACTTTAGCGGAAAGTTTGTGGACTTTAGCGGGGTTGTGGACTTTAGCGGTGATTTGTTGTGGACTTTAGTCTTGTTGTGAACTCTAGAGGAATTGTGGACTTTAACGGTGCCACAACATCACTATGTCGTAATTTCGACATAACATGTCGTTATTACGACATCGCTATGTCGTAATTTGAACATAACATTTGGAAATAACGACATCGCTATATCATTATAACAACATTAGCCTTGTTACTTTGTGAGCATTGAAACATTATGGGAAACAACTTGTTCATCTTTATTTTAAGAACCACTTATCAGATTTGAATCAAACTTGATATACGTCTGCACTATAAGGTCCTATTCAAGTGTTGTAACTTGTAACTTATAGGTACAGATTGGTTAAAACACATGACCGCCAAGGGACTTTGAAAATGTTCAAAGTATTCTTCTCAAGAACACTAAAATGACTGAGTTTAAACTTAGTATAAAAAAACAATGTGTACCTAGAATCCAATTAATGTCTTTAAAAAGAGCTGTTGCGTTTGACATGATCCGAAGTTAAATATGGCCGCTAGTGAGGACAAAGTTTGTATCAAAACCCTATAGTAAACATATTCATTTTCTTTTTGAGAATGATGAACTCTGAATTCAATCAAGCTTGATTGATATTAAAGTTATTTACTCTATATGTCTGCACATGATAGAACTTTATTTCATAATCAATTCAATTGGAACCGTATAAATAGTGAACAATTCAGGCTCATTGGAGCCTCTATTATATTTAGCATGTATGTAGCAAGAAGATGTGTTAAGAACTCGAAGGGTAATGTGTCATAGTCTGTAGTTACCGTTTACTTTTATTTCTATTTATACTACTATTGCCTTTACTATAAGTATCAGTCTCCATATTGTTGGTTGCCGTTCATAAACGACGGACGCCAAGTGATGACAATACATGTAGCTATCCAAAAAATGTTTTAGAGGACACAATTCAGATATGGGTCAAACTGATCATTCTGAAATTTCGGCATAGGTCTATTTTGTCATGAGGAACCCTCGACAGATTTGGGATAAATGTAACGGTTTTCGAGATATTATCAAACTGTGCTTTTAAGGAGTCACGCCTTATGTAAAGGAAACATTCAATACGAAAAAATCAAACTAATTTTGAAAGAATTTTTCACAGTAGTTTCGAAGGAGATTTAAAAATACACTTACGGCAGACGACGACGGACATCAAGCGATAGCAATCGCTCGCATATCACTTCGGGTACTAGACACAACTTCCTTAGGTGATAGGCGAAGGTCAGGGGATTCATTAGGATCCAGTATTTGGAGTCCAAAGTTAAATATAGGCTCCAATGGAAAAAGCTTTGAAAATCTTCTCAATAAGAACTATCTGGCCATATTGGACCAATCTTAGAGAATGGATGATCCTTATATAATGAGGAGTAAATATAAGAAAGAAGATGTGGTATGATTTCAACTCACAACTCTCCACAAGAAACCAAATGACGCAGAAATTGACAATTATAGGTCCCCGTACGGCCTTCAACGATGATCACACCCCATACCGCATAATCAGCTATAAAAGGCCCCGAAATGACAAATGTAATAGCATTCAAAGGAGAAAAACTAACGGCCTACTTTATGTACAAATATAAACGAAAAACAAATATGTAACACATAAACAAACGACAACCACTGAATTAAAGACTTGGGACAGACGCATACATAAAGAATATGGCGGGAGTAAACATGTTAGCAGGATCCAAACCCTCCCCCTAAGTTTGTAGGAATAGTTGTCCTGGGGAACAGTGGATAAAAGAACTTTTGGTACAAAGTTTTAATAAGGCTTCAATGGGGAGGACGCTTGAAGAATCTCATTTAAAACCAACAAAAGCAATGCAGTTATAAAAAAAGTTTCAGTAGTAAATTATGATTCAATTGTGTACAAATGAAGGACAGGGGTCCGTTGGTCTGAGCACTATGAGTCGCAACTTAAAACTTAAAAAGCTTAAAATTCACTTATTAAGAACCTTCAATGGACTTCATAATTTATGTACATGTCAAACATAATTTGAGGCTTCAAGGAGCTTGAATTGCTCTCCTATTCAACTGGGTCTCATTTGACTTGATTATAAAATAAATTTCTAGTATGTGAAAGACTCGAGGTGCAAGTAAATAACTTTAATTAAGCTTGATTGTATATAGTGTTCATTATTCTCTAAAAAAAGAGAAAATTGTTTACGCTACAAACTTTGCCTTTACTGACGACCATTTTGAATTTCCTATCGCTTCAAAAAGTGAAAAGTTAAACACCAAGGTTGTCGTTATTATCACATAGCGGTCAGGAATCTGTAATTCAGTGGTTGTCGTTTGTTGCTGTGTTTCATAGTTTTTCGTTCTGTGTTTGTACATTATTAAAACCGTTTTTTATTCTCGTTTGAATTAAATAGTTAAACATCTGTCATTTTGGGGACTCTCCCTCTGGTATCTTTCGTCCCTCTTTTATAGCTGACTATACGGGGGCTTTTATCATTATTGACGGCATTTTGATGACCTATAGCTGTTAATTTCTGTGTCATTTAGTCTTGTTATGTCGAACTTACGACATAGCGATGTCGAAATTACGACATAATTATTTGTTTTGGAATGGCCCTTATCGGCTTTTGATTTGTCAATATTTTTTGTAAACGAAAACCAATTTTATCAAATTCTTTCTGAAATATAGAAACAACAAGTTGAATCACTTTGTGAGTTTCTTGAATTGTTTGGGATAATTTAATTATTATATTCCCATCAATCTCTTTTTTCATCATCCTTTTTTTCAATGCCAATTCTCTACATCTAAACACTTATGTACCACGTTGTCTTTGTTTCCTAAGGGGCCCTGTACCTCTTAGTCTTTCTTTCTAGCGAAGTCTTGTGTTTTTCTCTTCAGTTTAGATTACCACAAACAAAAGCATGTTAGTAATATTCTGCAGCACATTTAAACATTCAAAATAACGTGAAGACTGGTGTTAAATCTAGTTAAAATTATATAAAGTGGTACATACGAATCGGGCCGAAAAGCTGGCGTTCTGCTTGCATTGATCATGACATGGATATTCCCCTCTGCATGTCTTGCAAACTACAAACAAAACAACAATACATATTTGCGTCAGATAAAGACGTGTTGCAAAAAGTTTGAATAGATCATTTTGAATCTTGCGTTTGATACACATCTTGTATAGTGGTGCTCTTATGTAAATTTGGCAACAGCTGTTAACCTATGTTCAAAGCACATAGATCGATTGAAAAGATACAGATGATTGCAAAAACAAACAACAAGAAAAGCCGAAGGAATTGCAATCAATTCAAACATGAGCAAAACTGGCGCGTCGACAGGGTAAGAATCTTATGCTTTACAAACATTTCCCGAAATAGAAACACAAAATCACCTAATATATCAGTAAATTTACATAGCAGACAACTATTCCTGCTTCTGAAGATATAAGACAGCGACATCTCATTTTTGAGTTAAACACAGACACATCGTTTCAATCAACCAAATCATGTTTGTATGTTTACCTGTGGTGCGCTCCTTACACGGAAGGTGCTTCAACATGGTTATAAGATGTACGACTGTAATCGAAAAACCACTGAGATCGACATTACCAGTTTTACGGTCCAAATAACGAATTGGTTGACAAATACGATATTTCTATGACTTAACGCACTAGTGTCATGTTTTTTTTTTGTTGTTGTCTTATATTTGATAATATGTCTTGCAAGACAAAATCAGTCACTATTGGGATAGCAATACCTTCGAGGACAAACATCAGACAGAAGTTACGTCTACCAATTAGTTATAAAACATAACCAAAGATACCAATCTTTCAACTTAAGTTTGTATCAGCATCATCATTTTAGTTCGATACAAAATAGTTTAAAATCAATTACGTTATTTTTAGCAAGCATTCAGACTCTAATCGTATGTACTCTAATGGATCTTTGGATTTAAATCTGGTCATATCACCTAACAGTATGTAGTGTTACTTTTATAGTAACTATGAAGCAGAATTTTGGAAAATGATGGTTTATACTTCAGTAATTTCGACAGTATTTGATAGCAATACAACGTTTTATATAAGGAAATATATTTGTTGTAATCTTGGTAGATATATCTTACACGTATACATTGTCTTTATTAAACTCTTAAGGTTGTAGAGCTTCATAAATGGTTGAGGTGCTTGTAAATTATTGAAGTAAAACATTGATCTCTAGGTATATGTGTTTGTACTCTTGCGCATGTTCATTACTGTCCTATTTAGGCTTTAGACATTAGTACACATCCTTGTTTGGATAATTCTTTGTAATTATAAAATTTGAGAAAAAAATATTTTCTAATACCTACATTTTGCGAGGCTGCAGACCAAAATACTGTTGCTGCAGTTTGTGAACACTGAGAACTTGTATGAAATCCTGGACAGGTTTCCAAATCTTTCTCAATACCGTCCGATTCTGTTGCATTACCACACCATACCATATTATCCAGTAAATACCCTATGCATAATTTAACATACATGTACAGGTATCAATGTAATGTGAATGTTTATATAATTGTAAAATGTAATATTAGATATTCAAGTAGATAAAATTGTCGTAGTATACTATAGTTAAGTTATGCCTTTGTCTTTTGGATACAACTAAATAATGATGTTGGTTACAACTAAATAATGATGTTGGTTTAAAATGTCTTTCCATGCAAGATTTTTCAAATACAAGTGGAATTTGAAGGGAAAAAAAACAAAACAAAAACGATTGGTTTAAAATTGTATCGTATCGTTCTAAACAGCATTTTGATTCACTTTTATCTGGTATTTTTATTAAACTCAAGGTATTAATGTGATTATTTTTATTCCTGTCACTTTTTTTGTACCTTCTCGACAGTATGATAGTCATGCAATGTAATATAAAGCTAAAGATACAAACTTTACTGTACCACATGTTCATCTTATACAATTATTGTCTCTTTATTGATGCATAATACCAAATGTTTTTAAAATCCAAATTATGATACAAATGGTAAAGATCTGATATAACCGAAAAGGACAAACACTATAGCCAATCACAGTAAAGAATCAGTACCCATTACTTAATTAAGATATATTCCTTAATATGAAATAATTTTAAGAATCTTTTCCACAGTTATTAGTCTCGGGCAGGCAAAAATGAATCGCAGTTAAACCTGTCAGATCGAATATTTTTTCTTACGCCAAACTTTTATACTCCATATTAAGAAGAGACGAGTAGTCCCCAACACTGATAATTCGAACCAATTGAAATTATTGAATATTAATAAGGAAATGTTGCAGGACCGCCAATATTCGACTTTAAGTTTCGTGTCGACTTATCATTGGTTTTAGAAAACGAAGAATCGAATGACGGACTGATATCCAGGTGAGCAAAACAAATTTAATTTACAAGAGATTCAAAATCACTGAATAACAAAATATACAAATGAAAGATTAAAAAAACCCTGAATTTGTGTATTAACAATATGCTCACCTGTTAATGTGTCTGCAATAGTGAAATATCGTCGGCCTTTATTGCTATAGCGCATGACAAGGGAATATACTCCTGACCAAAACATAAACTAAAATAGATCTTCAACGTTATTCAATCCTCTAAATGTTTAAACATAATGTGAACGTTGTGTATTATATGATTATACAAGACTGAATAATATTTTGAATAAACTGCAGTCTAAGACTCTCGATCTTTTTTTAAATCTGCAATAATTTGTATACTATTTGGACATTTTATTTGCTTTCCTGTTTTTCATTACAGTTTATTAAATCAAACCAAAACATCATTGTTGAAGGCTGTACGGTGACCTATAGTTGTTAATTTCTGTGTCATTTTGGTCTATTGTGAAGAGTTGTCTCATTGGCAATCATACCACATCTTCATTTTTTATATATTATTTATATTGTTTCAGGAATAGACTACCCTAGCTGTATTTGGCAAAACTTTTCGGAATTTTGGTCCTCAATGCTCTTCAACTTCGTACTTTATTTGGCCTTTTTACTTTTGTGGATTCGACCGTCACTGGTGAATCTTTTGTAGAAGAAACGCTCGTTTGGCATAAATACAAAATGTAATCCTGGTCTCTTTGGTGAGATTCTTTACACATCTCCAACTTTATAAAATTACATATTCATTTAAATCAATTAAGCATACACGACCAAAACAAATCAAACCATTTTCCCGCTTACCTGTTTAACATAATTTTCATAAATAGGGAAATAAATCAAGCATTTTTTTTTATCCAATGAAAAATACATT
This sequence comes from Mytilus edulis, assembly GCF_963676685.1. NCBI lineage: Eukaryota > Metazoa > Mollusca > Bivalvia > Mytilida > Mytilidae > Mytilus > Mytilus edulis. The sequence goes on along the minus strand of NC_092346.1, from coordinate 66,806,753 downwards.
ACAATGAGTTTCTGAAGTAATGTGCAGCATATACTCTCAATATCAAATGTATCACACTAAAGATTGTAAACAAAGGTAAACAAAACCGAAAGGGATGCATTTAAAAATTATCATGAAACTTAAAACAAAATGGCCTACCTTATTTCCCGGAACAGCATGTTCACTTGCACGTAGAAAATCGTCGTAGCTACTTTGATTGAAATTACATTTCGATTGAAATTCTACTCCTCTGATGAATTTCAGCCACAAATCGTGGCAGTCAATATTCCTGTAAACAATAATAATAATTTTTTTTCATAAAGTTTTATGATTTTTTAAAGTCCTTTACAATTATTTATTTCATATCGGTTGAGAATAAGATTCTCTTATTGGATTAAAAGGGGTCACATGACATTCATTATTCTTCAGTAATAAATTCCATCGGTCATTAACAGAAAAAAACGGACCAGAAACCGGTCGTTAACAAACTTTTACATGATAATGACCGGTGGGCGTGGTTTCCGTCTGATAATGACCGTTGGGGCGTGGTTTCCATCTGATAATGACCGTTGGGGCGTGGTTTCCGTCTGATAATGACCGTTGGGGCGTGACTTCTCTGTTAATGACCGGTGGGTGTGGTTTCTCTTTTTAGGTTAATGTACCTTTTATAAAACATGTTCCTGTTTTAAATATATGATTATATTTAAGTTGTTGAATTGTTTATTATATGTTTTCGTTAATTATAAAACTAGATTAATAAGTATTTATATACTGAGAAATTGCACTTAAATGAATGGCAGTATTACTGCGACTGGTCTTCACTCTTTGCCATAGAAATCGTACAACTACTCGAGTTCGCTGTAGGCATTTTGAATTTATGAGAATTTTCCAAAACATGGTTTCTCAATGAAATACACATAATAGTTCTTGAAAAACTGTAGGGCAGTCCATATATCACGATAATGACCAGTTTTTCAAGAACTATTATATAAGTAATGTCTATAATAATTGTTGAGAATTATAAATTTTCATGTATGGGCCTTATCAGCCCTTCCCCATTGTAGTTGTGAACTTCCCATTGACGAATTATGATTAAAAGATGACAGCAGCAGAAGCAAAAAATGTA